>NW_026542666.1:0-606890 GCF_028750875.1 Macrosteles quadrilineatus | reverse complement strand
ACTTTTACAGCCTTGTACACATTTGTACAAGGTTGTACACACTTGTACAACCTTGTACAAACCTGTACACCCTTGTACACACTTGTACAAGCTTGTACACGATTGTACACCCTTGTACAAACTTGTGCACCCTTGTACACACTTGTACACCCTTGTACACACTTGTACAACCTTTTTCAAACTTGTACACACTTGTACAAACTTGTACATTCTTGTACATACTTGTACACCCTTGTAAACACTTGTACAACCTTGTACAAACCTGTACACCCTTGTACACACTTTTACAAGCTTGTACACACTTGTACAAGCTTGTACACACTTGTACACCCTTGTACAAACTTGTGCACCCTTGTACACTTTTGTACACCCTTGTATACATTTGTACAACCTTGTACAAACTTGTACTCACTTGTACAAACTTGTACACACTTGTACAAACTTGTACACCCTTGTACACACTTGTACAACCTTGTACACACTTGTACAACCTTGTACAAACCTGTACACCCTTGTACACACTTGTACAAGCTTGTACACGATTGTACACCCTTGTACACACTTGTGCACCCTTGTACACACTTGTACACTCTTGTACACACTTGTACAACCTTTTAAAAACTTGTACACACTTGTACAAACTTGTACATTCTTGTACATACTTGTACACCCTTGTAAACACTTGTACAACCTTGTACAAACCTGTACACCCTTGTACACCCTTGTACAAGCTTGTACACACTTGTACAAGCTTGTACACACTTGTACACCCTTGTACAAACTTGTGCACCCTTGTACACTTTTGTACACCCTTGTATACATTTGTACAACCTTGTACAAACTTGTACACACTTGTATAAACTTGTACACACTTGTACAAACTTGTACACCCTTGTACACACTTGTACAACCTTGTACACACTTGTACAACCTTGTACACAATTGTACAACCTTGTACAACCTTGTACACACTTGTACAACCTTGTACACACTTGTACAACCTTGTACACACTTGTACACCTTTGTACACACTTGTACAACCTTGTACACACTTGTACAACCTTGTACACACTTGTACAACCTTGTACACACTTGTACAACCTTGTACACACTTGTACACACTTGTACAAACTTGTACATTCTTGTACATACTTGTACACCCTTGTAAACACTTGTACAACCTTGTACAAACCTGTACACCCTTGTACACACTTGTACAAGCTTGTACACACTTGTACAAGCTTGTACACACTTGTACAAGCTTGTTCACACTTGTACACCCTTGTATACATTTGTACAACCTTGTACAAACTTGTACACACTTGTACAAAATTGTACACCCTTGTACACACTTGTACAACCTTGTACACACTTGTACAACCTTGTACACACTTGTACAACCTTACACAATTGTACAACCTTGTACAACGTTGTACACACTTGTACAACCTTGTACACACTTGTACAACCTTGTACACACTTGTACAACCTTGTACACACTTTTACACCTTTGTACACACTTGTACAACCTTGTACACACTTGTACAACCTTGTACACACTTGTACAACCTTGTACACACTTGTACAACCTTGTACACACTTGTACACACTTGTACAAACTTGTACATTCTTGTACATACTTGTACACCCTTGTAAACACTTGTACAACCTTGTACAAACCTGTACACCCTTGTACACACTTGTACAAGCTTGTACACACTTGTACAAGCTTGTACACACTTGTACAAGCTTGTTCACACTTGTACACCCTTGTATACATTTGTACAACCTTGTACAAACTTGTACACACTTGTACAAAATTGTACACCCTTGTACACACTTGTACACACTTGTACACACTTGTACACACTTGTACAAACTTGTACACACTTGTACAAACTTGTACATTCTTGTACATACTTGTACACCCTTGTAAACACTTGTACAACCTTGTACAAACCTGTACACCCTTGTACACACTTGTACAAGCTTGTACACACTTGTACACCCTTGTACACTTTTGTACACCCTTGTACACATTTGTACAACCTTGTACAAACTTGTACACACTTGTACAAACTTGTACACACTTGTACAAACTTGTGTATACTTGTACAACCTTGTACACACTTGTACAACCTTGTACACACTTGTACAAACTTTTACATCCTTGTACACATTTGTACACCCTTGTACACACTTGTACAACCTTTTACAAACTTGTACACACTTGTACAAACTTGTACATTCTTGTACATACTTGTACACCCTTGTAAACACTTGTACAACCTTGTACAAACCTGTACACCCTTGTACACACTTGTACAAGCTTGTACACACTTGTACAAGCTTGTACACACTTGTACACCCTTGTACACTTTTGTACACCCTTGTACACATTTGTACAACCTTGTACAAACTTGGACACACTTGTACAAACTTGTACACACTTGTACAAACTTGTGTATACTTGTACAAACTTGTACACACTTGTACAACCTTGTACACACTTGTACAAACTTTTACATCCTTGTACACATTTGTACACCCTTGTACACACTTGTACAACCTTTTACAAACTTGTACACACTTGTACAAACTTGTACATTCTTGTACATACTTGTACACCCTTGTACACACTTGTAAAACCTTGTACAAACCTGTAAACCCTTGTACAAGCTTTTACACACTTGTACAAGCTTGTACACAGTTGTACACCCTTGTACAAACTTGTGCACCCTTGTACACTTTTGTACACCCTTGTACACATTTGTACAACCTTGTACAAACTTGTACACACTTGTACAAACTTGTACACACTTGTACAACCATGTACACACTTGTACAACCTTGTACACACTTGTACAACCTTGTACAAACTTGTACAAGCTTGTACACACTTGTACAAGCTTGTACACACTTGTACAACCTTGTACACACTTGTACAACCTTGTACACACTTGTACATTCTTGTACAAACTTGTACTTACTTGTACAACCTTGTACAAACTTGTACACACTTGTACAAACTTTTACAGCCTTGTACACATTTGTACACCCTAGTACACACTTGTACAACCTTGTACAAACCTGTGCACCCTTGTACACACTTGTACAAGCTTGTACACGATTGTACACCCTTGTACACACTTGTGCACCCTTGTACACACTTGTACACCCTTGTACACACTTGTACAACCTTTTACAAACTTGTACACACTTGTACAAACTTGTACATTCTTTTGTACACCCTTGTAAACACTTGCACAACCTTGTACAAACCTGTACACCCTTGTACACACTTGTACAAGCTTGTACACACTTGTACAAGCTTGTACACACTTGTACACCCTTGTATACATTTGTACAACCTTGTACAAACTTGTACAAACTTGTGTACACTTGTACAACCTTGTACACACTTGTAAACCTTGTACACACTTGTACAAGCTTGTACACACTTGTACACCCTTGTACAAACATATGCACCCTTGTACACTTTTGTACACCCTTGTACACATTTGTACAAGCTTGTACACACTTGTACACCCTTGTACAAACTTGTGCACCCTTGTACACTTTTGTACACCCTTGTACACACTTGTACAACCTTTTACAAACTTGTACACACTTGTACAAAATTGTACATTCTTGTACATACTTGTACATCCTTGTACACACTTGTACAACCTTGTACAAACCTGTACACCCTTGTACACACTTGTACAAACTTGTACACACTTGTACAAACTTGTGTACACTTGTACAACCTTGTACACACTTGTAAACCTTGTACACACTTGTACAAGCTTGTACACACTTGTACAACCTTGTACACACTTGTACAACCTTGTACACACTTGTACAACCTTGTACACAATTGTAAAACCTTGTACAAACTTGTACACACTTGTACAAACTTTTACATCCTTGTACACACTTGTACAAACTTGTACACCCTTGTACACACTTGTACAACCTTGTACAACCATGTACACACTTGTACAACCTTGTACACACTTGTACAACCTTGTACACACTTGTACACCTTTGTACACACTTATACAACCTTGTACACACTTGTACAACCTTGTACACACTTGTACAACCTTGTACACACTTGTACAACCTTGGACACACTTGTACAACCTTGTACACACTTGTACAACCTTGTAAAAACTTGTACAAGCTTGTACACGATTGTACACCCTTGTACACACTTGTGCAACCTTGTACACACTTGTACAACCTTGTACACACTTGTACAACCTTGTACAACCTTGTACAACCTTGTACAACCTTGTACAACCTTGTACAACCTTGTACAACCTTGTACAACCTTGTACAACCTTGTACACACTTGTACAACCTTGTACACACTTGTACACCTTTGTACACACTTGTACAACCTTGTACACACTTGTACGACCTTGTACACGCTTGTACAACCTTGTACACATTTGTACAACCTTGTACAAACTTGTACACACTTGTACAAACTTGTACACACTTGTACAAACTTGTGTATACTTGTACAACCTTGTACACACTTGTACAACCTTGTACACACTTGTACAAACTTTTACATCCTCGTACACATTTGTACACCCTTGTACACACTTGTACAACCTTTTACAAACTTGTACACACTTGTACAAACTTGTACATTCTTGTACATACTTGTACACCCTTGTAAACACTTGTACAACCTTGTACAAACCTGTACACCCTTGTACACACTTGTACAAGCTTGTACACACTTGTACAAGCTTGTACACACTTGTACACCCTTGTACACTTTTGTACACCCTTGTACACATTTGTACAACCTTGTACAAACTTGTACAACCTTGTACACACTTGTACAACCTTGTACACACTTTTACAACCTTGTACACACTTGTACAACCTTGTACACACTTGTACAAGCTTGTACACACTTGTACAACCTTGTACACACTTGTACAACCTTTTACACAATTGTAAAACCTTGTACACACTTGTACATTCTTGTACAAACTTGTACTTACTTGTACAACCTTGTACAAACTTGTACACACATGTACAAACTTTTACAGCCTTGTACACATTTGTACAAGGTTGTACACACTTGTACAACCTTGTACAAACCTGTACACCCTTGTACACACTTGTACAAGCTTGTACACGATTGTACACCCTTGTACAAACTTGTGCACCCTTGTACACACTTGTACACCCTTGTACACACTTGTACAACCTTTTTCAAACTTGTACACACTTGTACAAACTTGTACATTCTTGTACATACTTGTACACCCTTGTAAACACTTGTACAACCTTGTACAAACCTGTACACCCTTGTACACACTTTTACAAGCTTGTACACACTTGTACAAGCTTGTACACACTTGTACACCCTTGTACAAACTTGTGCACCCTTGTACACTTTTGTACACCCTTGTATACATTTGTACAACCTTGTACAAACTTGTACTCACTTGTACAAACTTGTACACACTTGTACAAACTTGTACACCCTTGTACACACTTGTACAACCTTGTACACACTTGTACAACCTTGTACAAACCTGTACACCCTTGTACACACTTGTACAAGCTTGTACACGATTGTACACCCTTGTACACACTTGTGCACCCTTGTACACACTTGTACACTCTTGTACACACTTGTACAACCTTTTAAAAACTTGTACACACTTGTACAAACTTGTACATTCTTGTACATACTTGTACACCCTTGTAAACACTTGTACAACCTTGTACAAACCTGTACACCCTTGTACACCCTTGTACAAGCTTGTACACACTTGTACAAGCTTGTACACACTTGTACACCCTTGTACAAACTTGTGCACCCTTGTACACTTTTGTACACCCTTGTATACATTTGTACAACCTTGTACAAACTTGTACACACTTGTATAAACTTGTACACACTTGTACAAACTTGTACACCCTTGTACACACTTGTACAACCTTGTACACACTTGTACAACCTTGTACACAATTGTACAACCTTGTACAACCTTGTACACACTTGTACAACCTTCTACACACTTGTACAACCTTGTACACACTTGTACACCTTTGTACACACTTGTACAACCTTGTACACACTTGTACAACCTTGTACACACTTGTACAACCTTGTACACACTTGTACAACCTTGTACACACTTGTACACACTTGTACAAACTTGTACATTCTTGTACATACTTGTACACCCTTGTAAACACTTGTACAACCTTGTACAAACCTGTACACCCTTGTACACACTTGTACAAGCTTGTACACACTTGTACAAGCTTGTACACACTTGTACAAGCTTGTTCACACTTGTACACCCTTGTATACATTTGTACAACCTTGTACAAACTTGTACACACTTGTACAAAATTGTACACCCTTGTACACACTTGTACAACCTTGTACACACTTGTACAACCTTGTACACACTTGTACAACCTTACACAATTGTACAACCTTGTACAACGTTGTACACACTTGTACAACCTTGTACACACTTGTACAACCTTGTACACACTTGTACAACCTTGTACACACTTGTACACCTTTGTACACACTTGTACAACCTTGTACACACTTGTACAACCATGTACACACTTGTACAACCTTGTACTCACTTTTTCAACCTTGTACACAATTATACAACCTTGTACACACTTGTACAACCTTGTACACACTTGTACAACCTTGTACACACTTGTAAAACCTTGTACACACTTGTACAACCTTGTAAAAACTTGGACACACTTGTACAAACTTGTACACACTTGTACAAACTTGTGTATACTTGTACAAACTTGTACACACTTGTACAACCTTGTACACACTTGTACAAACTTTTACATCCTTGTACACATTTGTACACCCTTGTACACACTTGTACAACCTTTTACAAACTTGTACACACTTGTACAAACTTGTACATTCTTGTACATACTTGTACACCCTTGTAAACACTTGTACAACCTTGTACAAACCTGTACACCCTTGTACACACTTGTACAAGCTTGTACACACTTGTACAAGCTTGTACACACTTGTACACCCTTGTACACTTTTGTACACCCTTGTACACATTTGTACAACCTTGTACAAACTTGGACACACTTGTACAAACTTGTACACACTTGTACAAACTTGTGTATACTTGTACAAACTTGTACACACTTGTACAACCTTGTACACACTTGTACAAACTTTTACATCCTTGTACACATTTGTACACCCTTGTACACACTTGTACAACCTTTTACAAACTTGTACACACTTGTACAAACTTGTACATTCTTGTACATACTTGTACACCCTTGTACACACTTGTAAAACCTTGTACAAACCTGTAAACCCTTGTACAAGCTTTTACACACTTGTACAAGCTTGTACACAGTTGTACACCCTTGTACAAACTTGTGCACCCTTGTACACTTTTGTACACCCTTGTACACATTTGTACAACCTTGTACAAACTTGTACACACTTGTACAAACTTGTACACACTTGTACAACCATGTACACACTTGTACAACCTTGTACACACTTGTACAACCTTGTACAAACTTGTACAAGCTTGTACACACTTGTACAACCTTGTACACACTTGTACAACCTTTTACACAATTGTAAAACCTTGTACACACTTGTACATTCTTGTACAAACTTGTACTTACTTGTACAACCTTGTACAAACTTGTACACACTTGTACAAACTTTTACAGCCTTGTACACATTTGTACACCCTTGTACACACTTGTACAACCTTGTACAAACCTGTGCACCCTTGTACACACTTGTACAAGCTTGTACACGATTGTACACCCTTGTACACACTTGTACTTACTTGTACAACCTTGTACAAACTTGTACACACTTGTACAAACTTTTACAGCCTTGTACACATTTGTACACCCTTGTACACATTTGTACAACCTTGTACAAACTTGTACAAACTTGTGTACACTTGTACAACCTTGTACACACTTGTAAACCTTGTACACACTTGTACAAGCTTGTACACACTTGTACACCCTTGTACAAACATGGGCACCCTTGTACACTTTTGTACACCCTTGTACACATTTGTACAAGCTTGTACACACTTGTACACCCTTGTACAAACTTGTGCACCCTTGTACACTTTTGTACACCCTTGTACACACTTGTACAACCTTTTACAAACTTGTACACACTTGTACAAAATTGTACATTCTTGTACATACTTGTACATCCTTGTACACACTTGTACAACCTTGTACAAACCTGTACACCCTTGTACACACTTGTACAAACTTGTACACACTTGTACAAACTTGTGTACACTTGTACAACCTTGTACACACTTGTAAACCTTGTACACACTTGTACAAGCTTGTACACACTTGTACAACCTTGTACACACTTGTACAACCTTGTACACACTTGTACAACCTTGTACACAATTGTAAAACCTTGTACAAACTTGTACACACTTGTACAAACTTTTACATCCTTGTACACACTTGTACAAACTTGTACACCCTTGTACACACTTGTACAACCTTGTACAACCATGTACACACTTGTACAACCTTGTACACACTTGTACAACCTTGTACACACTTGTACACCTTTGTACACACTTATACAACCTTGTACACACTTGTACAACCTTGTACACACTTGTACAACCTTGTACACACTTGTACAACCTTGGACACACTTGTACAACCTTGTACACACTTGTACAACCTTGTAAAAACTTGTACAAGCTTGTACACGATTGTACACCCTTGTACACACTTGTGCAACCTTGTACACACTTGTACAACCTTGTACACACTTGTACAACCTTGTACAACCTTGTACAACCTTGTACAACCTTGTACAACCTTGTACACACTTGTACAACCTTGTACACACTTGTACACCTTTGTACACACTTGTACAACCTTGTACACAATTGTACGACCTTGTACACGCTTGTACAACCTTGTACACATTTGTACAACCTTGTACAAACTTGTACACACTTGTACAAACTTGTACACACTTGTACAAACTTGTGTATACTTGTACAACCTTGTACACACTTGTACAACCTTGTACACACTTGTACAAACTTTTACATCCTTGTACACATTTGTACACCCTTGTACACACTTGTACAACCTTTTACAAACTTGTACACACTTGTACAAACTTGTACATTCTTGTACATACTTGTACACCCTTGTAAACACTTGTACAACCTTGTACAAACCTGTACACCCTTGTACACACTTGTACAAGCTTGTACACACTTGTACAACCTTGTACACACTTGTACAACCTTGTACACACTTGTACAACCTTGGACACACTTGTACAACCTTGGACACACTTGTACAACCTTGTACACACTTGTACAACCTTGTAAAAACTTGTACAAGCTTGTACACGATTGTACACCCTTGTACACACTTGTGCAACCTTGTACACACTTGTACAACCTTGTACACACTTGTACAACCTTGTACAACCTTGTACAACCTTGTACAACCTTGTACAACCTTGTACACACTTGTACAACCTTGTACACACTTGTACACCTTTGTACACACTTGTACAACCTTGTACACACTTGTACGACCTTGTACACGCTTGTACAACCTTGTACACATTTGTACAACCTTGTACAAACTTGTACACACTTGTACAAACTTGTACACACTTGTACAAACTTGTGTATACTTGTACAACCTTGTACACACTTGTACAACCTTGTACACACTTGTACAAACTTTTACATCCTTGTACACATTTGTACACCCTTGTACACACTTGTACAACCTTTTACAAACTTGTACACACTTGTACAAACTTGTACATTCTTGTACATACTTGTACACCCTTGTAAACACTTGTACAACCTTGTACAAACCTGTACACCCTTGTACACACTTGTACAAGCTTGTACACACTTGTACAAGCTTGTACACACTTGTACACCCTTGTACACTTTTGTACACCCTTGTACACATTTGTACAACCTTGTACAAACTTGTACAACCTTGTACACACTTGTACAACCTTGTACACACTTTTACAACCTTGTACACACTTGTACAACCTTGTACACACTTGTACAAGCTTGTACACACTTGTACAACCTTGTACACACTTGTACAACCTTTTACACAATTGTAAAACCTTGTACACACTTGTACATTCTTGTACAAACTTGTACTTACTTGTACAACCTTGTACAAACTTGTACACACATGTACAAACTTTTACAGCCTTGTACACATTTGTACAAGGTTGTACACACTTGTACAACCTTGTACAAACCTGTACACCCTTGTACACACTTGTACAAGCTTGTACACGATTTTACACCCTTGTACAAACTTGTGCACCCTTGTACACACTTGTACACCCTTGTACACACTTGTACAACCTTTTTCAAACTTGTACACACTTGTACAAACTTGTACATTCTTGTACATACTTGTACACCCTTGTAAACACTTGTACAACCTTGTACAAACCTGTACACCCTTGTACACACTTTTACAAGCTTGTACACACTTGTACAAGCTTGTACACACTTGTACACCCTTGTACAAACTTGTGCACCCTTGTACACTTTTGTACACCCTTGTATACATTTGTACAACCTTGTACAAACTTGTACTCACTTGTACAAACTTGTACACACTTGTACAAACTTGTACACCCTTGTACACACTTGTACAACCTTGTACACACTTGTACAACCTTGTACAAACCTGTACACCCTTGTACACACTTGTACAAGCTTGTACACGATTGTACACCCTTGTACACACTTGTGCACCCTTGTACACACTTGTACACTCTTGTACACACTTGTACAACCTTTTAAAAACTTGTACACACTTGTACAAACTTGTACATTCTTGTACATACTTGTACACCCTTGTAAACACTTGTACAACCTTGTACAAACCTGTACACCCTTGTACACACTTGTACAAGCTTGTACACACTTGTACAAGCTTGTACACACTTGTACACCCTTGTACAAACTTGTGCACCCTTGTACACTTTTGTACACCCTTGTATACATTTGTACAACCTTGTACAAACTTGTACACACTTGTATAAACTTGTACACACTTGTACAAACTTGTACACCCTTGTACACACTTGTACAACCTTGTACACACTTGTACAACCTTGTACACAATTGTACAACCTTGTACAACCTTGTACACACTTGTACAACCTTGTACACACTTGTACAACCTTGTACACACTTGTACACCTTTGTACACACTTGTACAACCTTGTACACACTTGTACAACCTTGTACACACTTGTACAACCTTGTACACACTTGTACAACCTTGTACACACTTGTACACACTTGTACAAACTTGTACATTCTTGTACATACTTGTACACCCTTGTAAACACTTGTACAACCTTGTACAAACCTGTACACCCTTGTACACACTTGTACAAGCTTGTACACACTTGTACAAGCTTGTACACACTTGTACAAGCTTGTTCACACTTGTACACCCTTGTATACATTTGTACAACCTTGTACAAACTTGTACACACTTGTACAAAATTGTACACCCTTGTACACACTTGTACACACTTGTACACACTTGTACACACTTGTACAAACTTGTACACACTTGTACAAACTTGTACATTCTTGTACATACTTGTACACCCTTGTAAACACTTGTACAACCTTGTACAAACCTGTACACCCTTGTACACACTTGTACAAGCTTGTACACACTTGTACACCCTTGTACACTTTTGTACACCCTTGTACACATTTGTACAACCTTGTACAAACTTGTACACACTTGTACAAACTTGTACACACTTGTACAAACTTGTGTATACTTGTACAACCTTGTACACACTTGTACAACCTTGTACACACTTGTACAAACTTTTACATCCTTGTACACATTTGTACACCCTTGTACACACTTGTACAACCTTTTACAAACTTGTACACACTTGTACAAACTTGTACATTCTTGTACATACTTGTACACCCTTGTAAACACTTGTACAACCTTGTACAAACCTGTACACCCTTGTACACACTTGTACAAGCTTGTACACACTTGTACAAGCTTGTACACACTTGTACACCCTTGTACACTTTTGTACACCCTTGTACACATTTGTACAACCTTGTACAAACTTGGACACACTTGTACAAACTTGTACACACTTGTACAAACTTGTGTATACTTGTACAAACTTGTACACACTTGTACAACCTTGTACACACTTGTACAAACTTTTACATCCTTGTACACATTTGTACACCCTTGTACACACTTGTACAACCTTTTACAAACTTGTACACACTTGTACAAACTTGTACATTCTTGTACATACTTGTACACCCTTGTACACACTTGTAAAACCTTGTACAAACCTGTAAACCCTTGTACAAGCTTTTACACACTTGTACAAGCTTGTACACAGTTGTACACCCTTGTACAAACTTGTGCACCCTTGTACACTTTTGTACACCCTTGTACACATTTGTACAACCTTGTACAAACTTGTACACACTTGTACAAACTTGTACACACTTGTACAACCATGTACACACTTGTACAACCTTGTACACACTTGTACAACCTTGTACAAACTTGTACAAGCTTGTACACACTTGTACAACCTTGTACACACTTGTACAACCTTTTACACAATTGTAAAACCTTGTACACACTTGTACATTCTTGTACAAACTTGTACTTACTTGTACAACCTTGTACAAACTTGTACACACTTGTACAAACTTTTACAGCCTTGTACACATTTGTACACCCTTGTAAACACTTGTACAACCTTGTACAAACCTGTGCACCCTTGTACACACTTGTACAAGCTTGTACACGATTGTACACCCTTGTACACACTTGTGCACCCTTGTACACACTTGTACACCCTTGTACACACTTGTACAACCTTTTACAAACTTGTACACACTTGTACAAACTTGTACATTCTTTTGTACACCCTTGTAAACACTTGCACAACCTTGTACAAACCTGTACACCCTTGTACACACTTGTACAAGCTTGTACACACTTGTACAAGCTTGTACACACTTGTACACCCTTGTATACATTTGTACAACCTTGTACAAACTTGTACAAACTTGTGTACACTTGTACAACCTTGTACACACTTGTAAACCTTGTACACACTTGTACAAGCTTGTACACACTTGTACACCCTTGTACAAACATATGCACCCTTGTACACTTTTGTACACCCTTGTACACATTTGTACAAGCTTGTACACACTTGTACACCCTTGTACAAACTTGTGCACCCTTGTACACTTTTGTACACCCTTGTACACACTTGTACAACCTTTTACAAACTTGTACACACTTGTACAAAATTGTACATTCTTGTACATACTTGTACATCCTTGTACACACTTGTACAACCTTGTACAAACCTGTACACCCTTGTACACACTTGTACAAACTTGTACACACTTGTACAAACTTGTGTACACTTGTACAACCTTGTACACACTTGTAAACCTTGTACACACTTGTACAAGCTTGTACACACTTGTACAACCTTGTACACACTTGTACAACCTTGTACACACTTGTACAACCTTGTACACAATTGTAAAACCTTGTACAAACTTGTACACACTTGTACAAACTTTTACATCCTTGTACACACTTGTACAAACTTGTACACCCTTGTACACACTTGTACAACCTTGTACAACCATGTACACACTTGTACAACCTTGTACACACTTGTACAACCTTGTACACACTTGTACACCTTTGTACACACTTATACAACCTTGTACACACTTGTACAACCTTGTACACACTTGTACAACCTTGTACACACTTGTACAACCTTGGACACACTTGTACAACCTTGTACACACTTGTACAACCTTGTAAAAACTTGTACAAGCTTGTACACGATTGTACACCCTTGTACACACTTGTGCAACCTTGTACACACTTGTACAACCTTGTACACACTTGTACAACCTTGTACAACCTTGTACAACCTTGTACAACCTTGTACAACCTTGTACACACTTGTACAACCTTGTACACACTTGTACACCTTTGTACACACTTGTACAACCTTGTACACACTTGTACGACCTTGTACACGCTTGTACAACCTTGTACACATTTGTACAACCTTGTACAAACTTGTACACACTTGTACAAACTTGTACACACTTGTACAAACTTGTGTATACTTGTACAACCTTGTACACACTTGTACAACCTTGTACACACTTGTACAAACTTTTACATCCTCGTACACATTTGTACACCCTTGTACACACTTGTACAACCTTTTACAAACTTGTACACACTTGTACAAACTTGTACATTCTTGTACATACTTGTACACCCTTGTAAACACTTGTACAACCTTGTACAAACCTGTACACCCTTGTACACACTTGTACAAGCTTGTACACACTTGTACACTTTTGTACACCCTTGTACACATTTGTACAACCTTGTACAAACTTGTACAACCTTGTACACACTTGTACAACCTTGTACACACTTTTACAACCTTGTACACACTTGTACAACCTTGTACACACTTGTACAAGCTTGTACACACTTGTACAACCTTGTACACACTTGTACAACCTTTTACACAATTGTAAAACCTTGTACACACTTGTACATTCTTGTACAAACTTGTACTTACTTGTACAACCTTGTACAAACTTGTACACACATGTACAAACTTTTACAGCCTTGTACACATTTGTACAAGGTTGTACACACTTGTACAACCTTGTACAAACCTGTACACCCTTGTACACACTTGTACAAGCTTGTACACGATTGTACACCCTTGTACAAACTTGTGCACCCTTGTACACACTTGTACACCCTTGTACACACTTGTACAACCTTTTTCAAACTTGTACACACTTGTACAAACTTGTACATTCTTGTACATACTTGTACACCCTTGTAAACACTTGTACAACCTTGTACAAACCTGTACACCCTTGTACACACTTTTACAAGCTTGTACACACTTGTACAAGCTTGTACACACTTGTACACCCTTGTACAAACTTGTGCACCCTTGTACACTTTTGTACACCCTTGTATACATTTGTACAACCTTGTACAAACTTGTACTCACTTGTACAAACTTGTACACACTTGTACAAACTTGTACACCCTTGTACACACTTGTACAACCTTGTACACACTTGTACAACCTTGTACAAACCTGTACACCCTTGTACACACTTGTACAAGCTTGTACACGATTGTACACCCTTGTACACACTTGTGCACCCTTGTACACACTTGTACACTCTTGTACACACTTGTACAACCTTTTAAAAACTTGTACACACTTGTACAAACTTGTACATTCTTGTACATACTTGTACACCCTTGTAAACACTTGTACAACCTTGTACAAACCTGTACACCCTTGTACACACTTGTACAAGCTTGTACACACTTGTACAAGCTTGTACACACTTGTACACCCTTGTACAAACTTGTGCACCCTTGTACACTTTTGTACACCCTTGTATACATTTGTACAACCTTGTACAAACTTGTACACACTTGTATAAACTTGTACACACTTGTACAAACTTGTACACCCTTGTACACACTTGTACAACCTTGTACACACTTGTACAACCTTGTACACAATTGTACAACCTTGTACAACCTTGTACACACTTGTACAACCTTGTACACACTTGTACAACCTTGTACACACTTGTACACCTTTGTACACACTTGTACAACCTTGTACACAATTGTACAACCTTGTACACACTTGTACAACCTTGTACACACTTGTACAACCTTGTACACACTTGTACACACTTGTACAAACTTGTACATTCTTGTACATACTTGTACACCCTTGTAAACACTTGTACAACCTTGTACAAACCTGTACACCCTTGTACACACTTGTACAAGCTTGTACACACTTGTACAAGCTTGTACACACTTGTACAAGCTTGTTCACACTTGTACACCCTTGTATACATTTGTACAACCTTGTACAAACTTGTACACACTTGTACAAAATTGTACACCCTTGTACACACTTGTACAACCTTGTACACACTTGTACAACCTTGTACACACTTGTACAACCTTACACAATTGTACAACCTTGTACAACGTTGTACACACTTGTACAACCTTGTACACACTTGTACAACCTTGTACACACTTGTACAACCTTGTACACACTTGTACACCTTTGTACACACTTGTACAACCTTGTACACACTTGTACAACCATGTACACACTTGTACAACCTTGTACTCACTTTTTCAACCTTGTACACAATTATACAACCTTGTACACACTTGTACAACCTTGTACACACTTGTACAA
This sequence comes from Macrosteles quadrilineatus, assembly GCF_028750875.1. NCBI lineage: Eukaryota > Metazoa > Arthropoda > Insecta > Hemiptera > Cicadellidae > Macrosteles > Macrosteles quadrilineatus. The sequence continues at coordinate 590,458 of NW_026542666.1, read as the reverse complement.
CCTTGTACACACTTGTACAACCTTGTACACACTTGTAAAACCTTGTACACACTTGTACAACCTTGTAAAAACTTGTACAACCTTGTACACCCTTGTACAACCTTGTACACCCTTGTACACCCTTGTACACACTTGTACAAGCTTGTACACACTTGTACAACCTTGTACACACTTGTACACCCTTGTACACACTTGTACAACCTTTTACAAACTTGTACACAATAATTGTGTAATAATTTTGTACAATTATTGTACAAAATTGTACATTCTTGTACATACTTGTACATCCTTGTACACACTTGTACAACCTTGTACAAACCTGTACACCCTTGTACACACTTGTACAAGCTTGTACACACTTGTACACCCTTGAACAAACTTGTGCACCCTTGTACACTTTTGTACACCCTTGTACACATTTGTACACCCTTGTACACATTTGTACAACCTTGTACAAACTTAAACACACTTGTACAAACATGTACACACTTGAACAACCTTGTACACACTTGTACAACCTTGTACACACTTGTACAAGCTTGTACACACTTCTTCAAACTTGTACACACTTGTACAACCTTGTACACACTTGTACAACCTTGTACACAATTGTAAAACCTTGTACACACTTGTACAACCTTGTACAAACCTGTACACCCTTGTACACACTTGTACAAGCTTGTACACGATTGTACACTCTTGTACACACTTGTGCAACCTTGTACACACTTGTACAACCTTGTACAAACTTGTACACACATGTACAAACTTTTACAGCCTTGTACACATTTGTACAAGGTTGTACACACTTGTACAACCTTGTACAAACCTGTACACCCTTGTACACACTTGTACAAGCTTGTACACGATTGTACACCCTTGTACAAACTTGTGCACCCTTGTACACACTTGTACACCCTTGTACACACTTGTACAACCTTTTTCAAACTTGTACACACTTGTACAAACTTGTACATTCTTGTACATACTTGTACACCCTTGTAAACACTTGTACAACCTTGTACAAACCTGTACACCCTTGTACACACTTTTACAAGCTTGTACACACTTGTACAAGCTTGTACACACTTGTACACCCTTGTACAAACTTGTGCACCCTTGTACACTTTTGTACACCCTTGTATACATTTGTACAACCTTGTACAAACTTGTACTCACTTGTACAAACTTGTACACACTTGTACAAACTTGTACACCCTTGTACACACTTGTACAACCTTGTACACACTTGTACAACCTTGTACAAACCTGTACACCCTTGTACACACTTGTACAAGCTTGTACACGATTGTACACCCTTGTACACACTTGTGCACCCTTGTACACACTTGTACACTCTTGTACACACTTGTACAACCTTTTAAAAACTTGTACACACTTGTACAAACTTGTACATTCTTGTACATACTTGTACACCCTTGTAAACACTTGTACAACCTTGTACAAACCTGTACACCCTTGTACACACTTGTACAAGCTTGTACACACTTGTACAAGCTTGTACACACTTGTACACCCTTGTACAAACTTGTGCACCCTTGTACACTTTTGTACACCCTTGTATACATTTGTACAACCTTGTACAAACTTGTACACACTTGTATAAACTTGTACACACTTGTACAAACTTGTACACCCTTGTACACACTTGTACAACCTTGTACACACTTGTACAACCTTGTACACAATTGTACAACCTTGTACAACCTTGTACACACTTGTACAACCTTGTACACACTTGTACACACTTGTACAAACTTGTACATTCTTGTACATACTTGTACACCCTTGTAAACACTTGTACAACCTTGTACAAACCTGTACACCCTTGTACACACTTGTACAAGCTTGTACACACTTGTACAAGCTTGTACACACTTGTACAAGCTTGTTCACACTTGTACACCCTTGTATACATTTGTACAACCTTGTACAAACTTGTACACACTTGTACAAAATTGTACACCCTTGTACACACTTGTACAACCTTGTACACACTTGTACAACCTTGTACACACTTGTACAACCTTACACAATTGTACAACCTTGTACAACGTTGTACACACTTGTACAACCTTGTACACACTTGTACAACCTTGTACACACTTGTACAACCTTGTACACACTTGTACACCTTTGTACACACTTGTACAACCTTGTACACACTTGTACAACCATGTACACACTTGTACAACCTTGTACTCACTTTTTCAACCTTGTACACAATTATACAACCTTGTACACACTTGTACAACCTTGTACACACTTGTACAACCTTGTACACACTTGTAAAACCTTGTACACACTTGTACAACCTTGTAAAAACTTGTACAACCTTGTACACCCTTGTACACCCTTGTACACACTTGTACAAGCTTGTACACACTTGTACAACCTTGTACACACTTGTACACCCTTGTACACACTTGTACAACCTTTTACAAACTTGTACACAATAATTGTGTAATAATTTTGTACAATTATTGTACAAAATTGTACATTCTTGTACATACTTGTACATCCTTGTTAACACTTGTACAACCTTGTACAAACCTGTACACCCTTGTACACACTTGTACAAGCTTGTACACACTTGTACACCCTTGAACAAACTTGTGCACCCTTGTACACTTTTGTACACCCTTGTACACATTTGTACACCCTTGTACACATTTGTACAACCTTGTACAAACTTAAACACACTTGTACAAACATGTACACACTTGAACAACCTTGTACACACTTGTACAACCTTGTACACACTTGTACAAGCTTGTACACACTTCTTCAAACTTGTACACACTTGTACAACCTTGTACACACTTGTACAACCTTGTACACAATTGTAAAACCTTGTACACACTTGTACAACCTTGTACAAACCTGTACACCCTTGTACACACTTGTACAAGCTTGTACACGATTGTACACTCTTGTACACACTTGTGCAACCTTGTACACACTTGTACAACCTTGTACACACTTGTACAACCTTGTACACACTTGTTCAAGCTTGTACACACTTGTACAACCTTGTACACACCTTACACCCTTGTACACACTTGTACAACCTTTTACAAACTTGTACACACTTGTACAAAATTGTACAACTTTGTACAAACCTGTACACCCTTGAACACACTTGTACACCCTTGTACAAACTTGTGCACCCTTGTACACTTTTGTACACCCTTGTACACATTTGTACAACCTTGTACAAACTTGTACACACTTGTACAAACTTGTACACACTTGTACAACCTTGTACACACTTGTACAACCTTGTACACACTTGTACAACCTTGTACTTACTTGTACAACCTTGTACACAATTGTAAAACATTGTACACACTTGTACAACCTTGTACAAACTTGTACACACTTGTACAAACTTTTACATCCTTGTACACATTTGTACACCCTTGTACACACTTGTACAACCTTGTACAAACCTGTAAACCCTTGTACACACTTGTACAAGCTTTTACACGATTGTACACCCTTGTACACACTTGTGCACCCTTGTACACACTTGTACAACCTTGTACACACTTGTACAACCTTGTACACACTTGTACAACCTTGTACACACTTGTACAACCTTGTACACACTTGTACAACCTTGTACACACTTGTACAACCTTGTACACACTTGTACAACCTTGTACACACTTGTACACGTTTGTACAACCTTGTACAAACTTGTACACACTTGTACAACCTTGTACAAACTTGTACACACTTGTACAAACTTTTACATCCTTGTACACATTTGTACACCCTTGTACACACTTGTACAACCTTTTACAAACTTGTACACACTTGTACAAAATTGTACATTCTTGTACATACTTGTACATCCTTGTACACACTTGTACAACCTTGTAAAAACCTGTACACCCTTGTACACACTTGTACAAACTTGTACACACTTGTACAAACTTGTGTACACTTGTACAACCTTGTACACACTTGTAAACCTTGTACACACTTGTACAAGCTTGTACACACTTGTACAACCTTGTACACACTTGTACAACCTTGTACACACTTGTACAACCTTGTACACACTTGTACAACCTTGTACACACTTGTACAACCTTGTACACAATTGTAAAACCTTGTACAAACTTGTACAACCTTGTACAAACTTGTACACACTTGTACAAACTTTTACATCCTTGTACACACTTGTACAAACTTGTACACCCTTGTACAACCATGTACACACTTGTACAACCTTGTACACACTTGTACAACCTTGTACACACTTGTACACCTTTGTACACACTTATACAACCTTGTACACACTTGTACAACCTTGTACACACTTGTACAACCTTGTACACACTTGTACATTCTTGGACACACTTGTACAACCTTGTACACACTTGTACAACCTTGTAAAAACTTGTACAAGCTTGTACACGATTGTACACCCTTGTACACACTTGTGCAACCTTGTACACACTTGTACAACCTTGTACACACTTGTACAACCTTGTACAACCTTGTACAACCTTGTACAACCTTGTACAACCTTGTACACACTTGTACAACCTTGTACACACTTGTACACCTTTGTACACACTTGTACAACCTTGTACACACTTGTACAACCTTGTACACGCTTGTACAACCTTGTACACACTTGTACAACATTGTACACACTTGTACACACTTGTACAAACTTGTACATTCTTGTACATACTTGTACACCCTTGTAAACACTTGTACAACCTTGTACAAACCTGTACACCCTTGTACACACTTGTACAAGCTTGTACACACTTGTACACCCTTGTACACTTTTGTACACCCTTGTACACATTTGTACAACCTTGTACAAACTTGTACACACTTGTACAAACTTGTACACACTTGTACAAACTTGTGTATACTTGTACAACCTTGTACACACTTGTACAACCTTGTACACACTTGTACAAACTTTTACATCCTTGTACACATTTGTACACCCTTGTACACACTTGTACAACCTTTTACAAACTTGTACACACTTGTACAAACTTGTACATTCTTGTACATACTTGTACACCCTTGTAAACACTTGTACAACCTTGTACAAACCTGTACACCCTTGTACACACTTGTACAAGCTTGTACACACTTGTACAAGCTTGTACACACTTGTACACCCTTGTACACTTTTGTACACCCTTGTACACATTTGTACAACCTTGTACAAACTTGGACACACTTGTACAAACTTGTACACACTTGTACAAACTTGTGTATACTTGTACAAACTTGTACACACTTGTACAACCTTGTACACACTTGTACAAACTTTTACATCCTTGTACACATTTGTACACCCTTGTACACACTTGTACAACCTTTTACAAACTTGTACACACTTGTACAAACTTGTACATTCTTGTACATACTTGTACACCCTTGTACACACTTGTAAAACCTTGTACAAACCTGTAAACCCTTGTACAAGCTTTTACACACTTGTACAAGCTTGTACACAATTGTAAAACCTTGTACAAACTTGTACAACCTTGTACAAACTTGTACACACTTGTACACACTTTAACATCCTTGTACACACTTGTACAAACTTGTACACCCTTGTACACACTTGTACAACCTTGTACAACCATGTACACACTTGTACAACCTTGTACACACTTGTACAACCTTGTACACACTTGTACACCTTTGTACACACTTATACAACCTTGTACACACTTGTACAACCTTGTACACACTTGTACAACCTTGTACACACTTGTACAACCTTGGACACACTTGTACAACCTTGTACACACTTGTACAACCTTGTAAAAACTTGTACAAGCTTGTACACGATTGTACACCCTTGTACACACTTGTGCAACCTTGTACACACTTGTACAACCTTGTACACACTTGTACAACCTTGTACAACCTTGTACAACCTTGTACAACCTTGTACAACCTTGTACACACTTGTACAACCTTGTACACACTTGTACACCTTTGTACACACTTGTACAACCTTGTACACACTTGTACGACCTTGTACACGCTTGTACAACCTTGTACACACTTGTACAACATTGTACACACTTGTACACACTTGTACAAACTTGTACATTCTTGTACATACTTGTACACCCTTGTAAACACTTGTACAACCTTGTACAAACCTGTACACCCTTGTACACACTTGTACAAGCTTGTACACACTTGTACACCCTTGTACACTTTTGTACACCCTTGTACACATTTGTACAACCTTGTACAAACTTGTACACACTTGTACAAACTTGTACACACTTGTACAAACTTGTGTATACTTGTAGAACCTTGTACACACTTGTACAACCTTGTACAAACCTGTACACCCTTGTACACACTTGTACAAGCTTGTACACGATTGTACACCCTTGTACACACTTGTGCACCCTTGTACACACTTGTACACTCTTGTACACACTTGTACAACCTTTTAAAAACTTGTACACACTTGTACAAACTTGTACATTCTTGTACATACTTGTACACCCTTGTAAACACTTGTACAACCTTGTACAAACCTGTACACCCTTGTACACACTTGTACAAGCTTGTACACACTTGTACAAGCTTGTACACACTTGTACACCCTTGTACAAACTTGTGCACCCTTGTACACTTTTGTACACCCTTGTATACATTTGTACAACCTTGTACAAACTTGTACACACTTGTATAAACTTGTACACACTTGTACAAACTTGTACACCCTTGTACACACTTGTACAACCTTGTACACACTTGTACAACCTTGTACACAATTGTACAACCTTGTACAACCTTGTACACACTTGTACAACCTTGTACACACTTGTACAACCTTGTACACACTTGTACACCTTTGTACACACTTGTACAACCTTGTACACACTTGTACAACCTTGTACACACTTGTACAACCTTGTACACACATGTACAACCTTGTACACACTTGTACACACTTGTACAAACTTGTACATTCTTGTACATACTTGTACACCCTTGTAAACACTTGTACAACCTTGTACAAACCTGTACACCCTTGTACACACTTGTACAAGCTTGTACACACTTGTACAAGCTTGTACACACTTGTACAAGCTTGTTCACACTTGTACACCCTTGTATACATTTGTACAACCTTGTACAAACTTGTACACACTTGTACAAAATTGTACACCCTTGTACACACTTGTACAACCTTGTACACACTTGTACACACTTGTACAAACTTGTACATTCTTGTACATACTTGTACACCCTTGTAAACACTTGTACAACCTTGTACAAACCTGTACACCCTTGTACACACTTGTACAAGCTTGTACACACTTGTACACCCTTGTACACTTTTGTACACCCTTGTACACATTTGTACAACCTTGTACAAACTTGTAATCACTTGTACAAACTTGTACACACTTGTACAAACTTGTGTATACTTGTACAACCTTGTACACACTTGTACAACCTTGTACACACTTGTACAAACTTTTACATCCTTGTACACATTTGTACACCCTTGTACACACTTGTACAACCTTTTACAAACTTGTACACACTTGTACAAACTTGTACATTCTTGTACATACTTGTACACCCTTGTAAACACTTGTACAACCTTGTACAAACCTGTACACCCTTGTACACACTTGTACAAGCTTGTACACACTTGTACAAGCTTGTACACACTTGTACACCCTTGTACACTTTTGTACACCCTTGTACACATTTGTACAACCTTGTACAAACTTGGACACACTTGTACAAACTTGTACACACTTGTACAAACTTGTGTATACTTGTACAAACTTGTACACACTTGTACAACCTTGTACACACTTGTACAAACTTTTACATCCTTGTACACATTTGTACACCCTTGTACACACTTGTACAACCTTTTACAAACTTGTACACACTTGTACAAACTTGTACATTCTTGTACATACTTGTACACCCTTGTACACACTTGTAAAACCTTGTACAAACCTGTAAACCCTTGTACAAGCTTTTACACACTTGTACAAGCTTGTACACAGTTGTACACCCTTGTACAAACTTGTGCACCCTTGTACACTTTTGTACACCCTTGTACACATTTGTACAACCTTGTACAAACTTGTACACACTTGTACAAACTTGTACACACTTGTACAACCATGTACACACTTGTACAACCTTGTACACACTTGTACAACCTTGTACAAACTTGTACAAGCTTGTACACACTTGTACAACCTTGTACACACTTGTACAACCTTTTACACAATTGTAAAACCTTGTACACACTTGTACATTCTTGTACAAACTTGTACTTACTTGTACAACCTTGTACAAACTTGTACACACTTGTACAAACTTTTACAGCCTTGTACACATTTGTACACCCTTGTACACACTTGTACAACCTTGTACAAACCTGTGCACCCTTGTACACACTTGTACAAGCTTGTACACGATTGTACACCCTTGTACACACTTGTGCACCCTTGTACACACTTGTACACCCTTGTACACACTTGTACAACCTTTTACAAACTTGTACACACTTGTACAAACTTGTACATTCTTTTGTACACCCTTGTAAACACTTGCACAACCTTGTACAAACCTGTACACCCTTGTACACACTTGTACAAGCTTGTACACACTTGTACAAGCTTGTACACACTTGTACACCCTTGTATACATTTGTACAACCTTGTACAAACTTGTACAAACTTGTGTACACTTGTACAACCTTGTACACACTTGTAAACCTTGTACACACTTGTACAAGCTTGTACACACTTGTACACCCTTGTACAAACATGGGCACCCTTGTACACTTTTGTACACCCTTGTACACATTTGTACAAGCTTGTACACACTTGTACACCCTTGTACAAACTTGTGCACCCTTGTACACTTTTGTACACCCTTGTACACACTTGTACAACCTTTTACAAACTTGTACACACTTGTACAAAATTGTACATTCTTGTACATACTTGTACATCCTTGTACACACTTGTACAACCTTGTACAAACCTGTACACCCTTGTACACACTTGTACAAACTTGTACACACTTGTACAAACTTGTGTACACTTGTACAACCTTGTACACACTTGTAAACCTTGTACACACTTGTACAAGCTTGTACACACTTGTACAACCTTGTACACACTTGTACAACCTTGTACACACTTGTACAACCTTGTACACAATTGTAAAACCTTGTACAAACTTGTACACACTTGTACAAACTTTTACATCCTTGTACACACTTGTACAAACTTGTACACCCTTGTACACACTTGTACAACCTTGTACAACCATGTACACACTTGTACAACCTTGTACACACTTGTACAACCTTGTACACACTTGTACACCTTTGTACACACTTATACAACCTTGTACACACTTGTACAACCTTGTACACACTTGTACAACCTTGTACACACTTGTACAACCTTGGACACACTTGTACAACCTTGTACACACTTGTACAACCTTGTAAAAACTTGTACAAGCTTGTACACGATTGTACACCCTTGTACACACTTGTGCAACCTTGTACACACTTGTACAACCTTGTACACACTTGTACAACCTTGTACAACCTTGTACAACCTTGTACAACCTTGTACAACCTTGTACACACTTGTACAACCTTGTACACACTTGTACACCTTTGTACACACTTGTACAACCTTGTACACACTTGTACGACCTTGTACACGCTTGTACAACCTTGTACACATTTGTACAACCTTGTACAAACTTGTACACACTTGTACAAACTTGTACACACTTGTACAAACTTGTGTATACTTGTACAACCTTGTACACACTTGTACAACCTTGTACACACTTGTACAAACTTTTACATCCTCGTACACATTTGTACACCCTTGTACACACTTGTACAACCTTTTACAAACTTGTACACACTTGTACAAACTTGTACATTCTTGTACATACTTGTACACCCTTGTAAACACTTGTACAACCTTGTACAAACCTGTACACCCTTGTACACACTTGTACAAGCTTGTACACACTTGTACAAGCTTGTACACACTTGTACACCCTTGTACACTTTTGTACACCCTTGTACACATTTGTACAACCTTGTACAAACTTGTACAACCTTGTACACACTTGTACAACCTTGTACACACTTTTACAACCTTGTACACACTTGTACAACCTTGTACACACTTGTACAAGCTTGTACACACTTGTACAACCTTGTACACACTTGTACAACCTTTTACACAATTGTAAAACCTTGTACACACTTGTACATTCTTGTACAAACTTGTACTTACTTGTACAACCTTGTACAAACTTGTACACACATGTACAAACTTTTACAGCCTTGTACACATTTGTACAAGGTTGTACACACTTGTACAACCTTGTACAAACCTGTACACCCTTGTACACACTTGTACAAGCTTGTACACGATTGTACACCCTTGTACAAACTTGTGCACCCTTGTACACACTTGTACACCCTTGTACACACTTGTACAACCTTTTTCAAACTTGTACACACTTGTACAAACTTGTACATTCTTGTACATACTTGTACACCCTTGTAAACACTTGTACAACCTTGTACAAACCTGTACACCCTTGTACACACTTTTACAAGCTTGTACAAGCTTGTACACACTTGTACACCCTTGTACAAACTTGTGCACCCTTGTACACTTTTGTACACCCTTGTATACATTTGTACAACCTTGTACAAACTTGTACTCACTTGTACAAACTTGTACACACTTGTACAAACTTGTACACCCTTGTACACACTTGTACAACCTTGTACACACTTGTACAACCTTGTACAAACCTGTACACCCTTGTACACACTTGTACAAGCTTGTACACGATTGTACACCCTTGTACACACTTGTGCACCCTTGTACACACTTGTACACTCTTGTACACACTTGTACAACCTTTTAAAAACTTGTACACACTTGTACAAACTTGTACATTCTTGTACATACTTGTACACCCTTGTAAACACTTGTACAACCTTGTACAAACCTGTACACCCTTGTACACACTTGTACAAGCTTGTACACACTTGTACAAGCTTGTACACACTTGTACACCCTTGTACAAACTTGTGCACCCTTGTACACTTTTGTACACCCTTGTATACATTTGTACAACCTTGTACAAACTTGTACACACTCGTATAAACTTGTACACACTTGTACAAACTTGTACACCCTTGTACACACTTGTACAACCTTGTACACACTTGTACAACCTTGTACACAATTGTACAACCTTGTACAACCTTGTACACACTTGTACAACCTTGTACACACTTGTACAACCTTGTACACACTTGTACACCTTTGTACACACTTGTACAACCTTGTACACACTTGTACAACCTTGTACACACTTGTACAACCTTGTACACACTTGTACAACCTTGTACACACTTGTACACACTTGTACAAACTTGTACATTCTTGTACATACTTGTACACCCTTGTAAACACTTGTACAACCTTGTACAAACCTGTACACCCTTGTACACACTTGTACAAGCTTGTACACACTTGTACAAGCTTGTACACACTTGTACAAGCTTGTTCACACTTGTACACCCTTGTATACATTTGTACAACCTTGTACAAACTTGTACACACTTGTACAAAATTGTACACCCTTGTACACACTTGTACAACCTTGTACACACTTGTACAACCTTGTACACACTTGTACAACCTTACACAATTGTACAACCTTGTACAACGTTGTACACACTTGTACAACCTTGTACACACTTGTACAACCTTGTACACACTTGTACAACCTTGTACACACTTGTACACCTTTGTACACACTTGTACAACCTTGTACACACTTGTACAACCATGTACACACTTGTACAACCTTGTACTCACTTTTTCAACCTTGTACACAATTATACAACCTTGTACACACTTGTACAACCTTGTACACACTTGTACAACCTTGTACACACTTGTAAAACCTTGTACACACTTGTACAACCTTGTAAAAACTTGTACAACCTTGTACACCCTTGTACACCCTTGTACACACTTGTACAAGCTTGTACACACTTGTACAACCTTGTACACACTTGTACACCCTTGTACACACTTGTACAACCTTTTACAAACTTGTACACAATAATTGTGTAATAATTTTGTACAATTATTGTACAAAATTGTACATTCTTGTACATACTTGTACATCCTTGTACACACTTGTACAACCTTGTACAAACCTGTACACCCTTGTACACACTTGTACAAGCTTGTACACACTTGTACACCCTTGAACAAACTTGTGCACCCTTGTACACTTTTGTACACCCTTGTACACATTTGTACACCCTTGTACACATTTGTACAACCTTGTACAAACTTAAACACACTTGTACAAACATGTACACACTTGAACAACCTTGTACACACTTGTACAACCTTGTACACACTTGTACAAGCTTGTACACACTTCTTCAAACTTGTACACACTTGTACAACCTTGTACACACTTGTACAACCTTGTACACAATTGTAAAACCTTGTACACACTTGTACAACCTTGTACAAACCTGTACACCCTTGTACACACTTGTACAAGCTTGTACACGATTGTACACTCTTGTACACACTTGTGCAACCTTGTACACACTTGTACAACCTTGTACACACTTTTACAACCTTGTACACACTTGTTCAAGCTTGTACACACTTGTACAACCTTGTACACACCTTACACCCTTGTACACACTTGTACAACCTTTTACAAACTTGTACACACTTGTACAAAATTGTACAACTTTGTACAAACCTGTACACCCTTGAACACACTTGTACACCCTTGTACAAACTTGTGCACCCTTGTACACTTTTGTACACCCTTGTACACATTTGTACAACCTTGTACAAACTTGTACACACTTGTACAAACTTGTACACACTTGTACAACCTTGTACACACTTGTACAACCTTGTACACACTTGTACAACCTTGTACTTACTTGTACAACCTTGTACACAATTGTAAAACATTGTACACACTTGTACAACCTTGTACAAACTTGTACACACTTGTACAAACTTTTACATCCTTGTACACATTTGTACACCCTTGTACACACTTGTACAACCTTGTACAAACCTGTAAACCCTTGTACACACTTGTACAAGCTTTTACACGATTGTACACCCTTGTACACACTTGTGCACCCTTGTACACACTTGTACAACCTTGTACAAACTTGTACACACTTGTACAAACTTTTACATCCTTGTACACATTTGTACACCCTTGTACACACTTGTACAACCTTGTACAAACCTGTAAACCCTTGTACACACTTGTACAAGCTTTTACACGATTGTACACCCTTGTACACACTTGTGCACCCTTGTACACACTTGTACAACCTTGTACACACTTGTACAACCTTGTACACACTTGTACAACCTTGTACACACTTGTACAACCTTGTACACACTTGTACAACCTTGTACACACTTGTACAACCTTGTACACACTTGTACAACCTTGTACACACTTGTACACGTTTGTACAACCTTGTACAAACTTGTACACACTTGTACAACCTTGTACAAACTTGTACACACTTGTACAAACTTTTACATCCTTGTACACATTTGTACACCCTTGTACACACTTGTACAACCTTTTACAAACTTGTACACACTTGTACAAAATTGTACATTCTTGTACATACTTGTACACCCTTGTACACACTTGTACAACCTTGTACAAACCTGTACACCCTTGTACACACTTGTACACCCTTGTACAAACTTGTGCACCCTTGTACACTTTTGTACACCCTTGTACACATTTGTACAAGCTTGTACACACTTGTAAACCCTTGTACAAACTTGTGCACCCTTGTACACTTTTGTACAACCTTGTACACACTTGTACAACCTTGTACACACTTGTACAACCTTGTACACACTTGTACAACCTTGTACACACTTGTACAACCTTGTACACACTTGTACAACCTTGTACACACTTGTACACGTTTGTACAACCTTGTACAAACTTGTACACACTTGTACAACCTTGTACAAACTTGTACACACTTGTACAAACTTTTACATCCTTGTACACATTTGTACACCCTTGTACACACTTGTACAACCTTTTACAAACTTGTACACACTTGTACAAAATTGTACATTCTTGTACATACTTGTACACCCTTGTACACACTTGTACAACCTTGTACAAACCTGTACACCCTTGTACACACTTGTACACCCTTGTACAAACTTGTGCACCCTTGTACACTTTTGTACACCCTTGTACACATTTGTACAAGCTTGTACACACTTGTAAACCCTTGTACAAACTTGTGCACCCTTGTACACTTTTGTACACCCTTGTACACACTTGTACAACCTTTTACAAACTTGTACACACTTGTACAAAATTGTACATTCTTGTACATACTTGTACATCCTTGTACACACTTGTACAACCTTGTAAAAACCTGTACACCCTTGTACACACTTGTACAAACTTGTACACACTTGTACAAACTTGTGTACACTTGTACAACCTTGTACACACTTGTAAACCTTGTACACACTTGTACAAGCTTGTAACACTTGTACAACCTTGTACACACTTGTACAACCTTGTACACACTTGTACAACCTTGTACACACTTGTACAACCTTGTACACAATTGTAAAACCTTGTACAAACTTGTACAACCTTGTACAAACTTGTACACACTTGTACAAACTTTTACATCCTTGTACACACTTGTACAAACTTGTACACCCTTGTACAACCATGTACACACTTGTACAACCTTGTACACACTTGTACAACCTTGTACACACTTGTACACCTTTGTACACACTTATACAACCTTGTACACACTTGTACAACCTTGTACACACTTGTACAACCTTGTACACACTTGTACATTCTTGGACACACTTGTACAACCTTGTACACACTTGTACAACCTTGTAAAAACTTGTACAAGCTTGTACACGATTGTACACCCTTGTACACACTTGTGCAACCTTGTACACACTTGTACAACCTTGTACACACTTGTACAACCTTGTACAACCTTGTACAACCTTGTACAACCTTGTACAACCTTGTACACACTTGTACAACCTTGTACACACTTGTACACCTTTGTACACACTTGTACAACCTTGTACACACTTGTACAACCTTGTACACGCTTGTACAACCTTGTACACACTTGTACAACATTGTACACACTTGTACACACTTGTACAAACTTGTACATTCTTGTACATACTTGTACACCCTTGTAAACACTTGTACAACCTTGTACAAACCTGTACACCCTTGTACACACTTGTACAAGCTTGTACACACTTGTACACCCTTGTACACTTTTGTACACCCTTGTACACATTTGTACAACCTTGTACAAACTTGTACACACTTGTACAAACTTGTACACACTTGTACAAACTTGTGTATACTTGTACAACCTTGTACACACTTGTACAACCTTGTACACACTTGTACAAACTTTTACATCCTTGTACACATTTGTACACCCTTGTACACACTTGTACAACCTTTTACAAACTTGTACACACTTGTACAAACTTGTACATTCTTGTACATACTTGTACACCCTTGTAAACACTTGTACAACCTTGTACAAACCTGTACACCCTTGTACACACTTGTACAAGCTTGTACACACTTGTACAAGCTTGTACACACTTGTACACCCTTGTACACTTTTGTACACCCTTGTACACATTTGTACAACCTTGTACAAACTTGGACACACTTGTACAAACTTGTACACACTTGTACAAACTTGTGTATACTTGTACAAACTTGTACACACTTGTACAACCTTGTACACACTTGTACAAACTTTTACATCCTTGTACACATTTGTACACCCTTGTACACACTTGTACAACCTTTTACAAACTTGTACACACTTGTACAAACTTGTACATTCTTGTACATACTTGTACACCCTTGTACACACTTGTAAAACCTTGTACAAACCTGTAAACCCTTGTACAAGCTTTTACACACTTGTACAAGCTTGTACACAATTGTAAAACCTTGTACAAACTTGTACAACCTTGTACAAACTTGTACACACTTGTACAAACTTTTACATCCTTGTACACACTTGTACAAACTTGTACACCCTTGTACACACTTGTACAACCTTGTACAACCATGTACACACTTGTACAACCTTGTACACACTTGTACAAACTTGTACACACTTGTACAACCTTGTACACACTTGTACAAACTTTTACATCCTTGTACACATTTGTACACCCTTGTACACACTTGTACAACCTTTTACAAACTTGTACACACTTGTACAAACTTGTACATTCTTGTACATACTTGTACACCCTTGTACACACTTGTAAAACCTTGTACAAACCTGTAAACCCTTGTACAAGCTTTTACACACTTTTACAAGCTTGTACACACTTGTACAAGCTTGTACACACTTGTACACCCTTGTACAAACTTGTGCACCCTTGTACACTTTTGTACACCCTTGTATACATTTGTACAACCTTGTACAAACTTGTACTCACTTGTACAAACTTGTACACACTTGTACAAACTTGTACACCCTTGTACACACTTGTACAACCTTGTACACACTTGTACAACCTTGTACAAACCTGTACACCCTTGTACACACTTGTACAAGCTTGTACACGATTGTACACCCTTGTACACACTTGTGCACCCTTGTACACACTTGTACACTCTTGTACACACTTGTACAACCTTTTAAAAACTTGTACACACTTGTACAAACTTGTACATTCTTGTACATACTTGTACACCCTTGTAAACACTTGTACAACCTTGTACAAACCTGTACACCCTTGTACACACTTGTACAAGCTTGTACACACTTTTACAAGCTTGTACACACTTGTACACCCTTGTACAAACTTGTGCACCCTTGTACACTTTTGTACACCCTTGTATACATTTGTACAACCTTGTACAAACTTGTACACACTTGTATAAACTTGTACACACTTGTACAAACTTGTACACCCTTGTACACACTTGTACAACCTTGTACACACTTGTACAACCTTGTACACAATTGTACAACCTTGTACAACCTTGTACACACTTGTACAACCTTGTACACACTTGTACAACCTTGTACACACTTGTACACCTTTGTACACACTTGTACAACCTTGTACACACTTGTACAACCTTGTACACACTTGTACAACCTTGTACACACTTGTACACACTTGTACAAACTTGTACATTCTTGTACATACTTGTACACCCTTGTAAACACTTGTACAACCTTGTACAAACCTGTACACCCTTGTACACACTTGTACAAGCTTGTACACACTTGTACAAGCTTGTACACACTTGTACAAGCTTGTTCACACTTGTACACCCTTGTATACATTTGTACAACCTTGTACAAACTTGTACACACTTGTACAAAATTGTACACCCTTGTACACACTTGTACAACCTTGTACACACTTGTACAACCTTGTACACACTTGTACAACCTTACACAATTGTACAACCTTGTACAACGTTGTACACACTTGTACAACCTTGTACACACTTGTACAACCTTGTACACACTTGTACAACCTTGTACACACTTGTACACCTTTGTACACACTTGTACAACCTTGTACACACTTGTACAACCATGTACACACTTGTACAACCTTGTACTCACTTTTTCAACCTTGTACACAATTATACAACCTTGTACACACTTGTACAACCTTGTACACACTTGTACAACCTTGTACACACTTGTAAAACCTTGTACACACTTGTACAACCTTGTAAAAACTTGTACAACCTTGTACACCCTTGTACACCCTTGTACACACTTGTACAAGCTTGTACACACTTGTACAACCTTGTACACACTTGTACACCCTTGTACACACTTGTACAACCTTTTACAAACTTGTACACAATAATTGTGTAATAATTTTGTACAATTATTGTACAAAATTGTACATTCTTGTACATACTTGTACATCCTTGTACACACTTGTACAACCTTGTACAAACCTGTACACCCTTGTACACACTTGTACAAGCTTGTACACACTTGTACACCCTTGAACAAACTTGTGCACCCTTGTACACTTTTGTACACCCTTGTACACATTTGTACACCCTTGTACACATTTGTACAACCTTGTACAAACTTAAACACACTTGTACAAACATGTACACACTTGAACAACCTTGTACACACTTGTACAACCTTGTACACACTTGTACAAGCTTGTACACACTTCTTCAAACTTGTACACACTTGTACAACCTTGTACACACTTGTACAACCTTGTACACAATTGTAAAACCTTGTACACACTTGTACAACCTTGTACAAACCTGTACACCCTTGTACACACTTGTACAAGCTTGTACACGATTGTACACTCTTGTACACACTTGTGCAACCTTGTACACACTTGTACAACCTTGTACACACTTGTACAACCTTGTACACACTTGTTCAAGCTTGTACACACTTGTACAAGCTTGTACACACTTCTTCAAACTTGTACACACTTGTACAACCTTGTACACACTTGTACAACCTTGTACACAATTGTAAAACCTTGTACACACTTGTACAACCTTGTACAAACCTGTACACCCTTGTACACACTTGTACAAGCTTGTACACGATTGTACACTCTTGTACACACTTGTGCAACCTTGTACACACTTGTACAACCTTGTACACACTTGTACAACCTTGTACACACTTGTTCAAGCTTGTACACACTTGTACAACCTTGTACACACCTTACACCCTTGTACACACTTGTACAACCTTTTACAAACTTGTACACACTTGTACAAAATTGTACAACTTTGTACAAACCTGTACACCCTTGAACACACTTGTACGACCTTGTACAAACTTGTGCACCCTTGTACACTTTTGTACACCCTTGTACACATTTGTACAACCTTGTACAAACTTGTACACACTTGTACAAACTTGTACACACTTGTACAACCTTGTACACACTTGTACAACCTTGTACACACTTGTACAACCTTGTACTTACTTGTACAACCTTGTACACAATTGTAAAACATTGTACACACTTGTACAACCTTGTACAAACTTGTACACACTTGTACAAACTTTTACATCCTTGTACACATTTGTACACCCTTGTACACACTTGTACAACCTTGTACAAACCTGTAAACCCTTGTACACACTTGTACAAGCTTTTACACGATTGTACACCCTTGTACACACTTGTGCACCCTTGTACACACTTGTACAACCTTGTACACACTTGTACAACCTTGTACACACTTGTACAACCTTGTACACACTTGTACAACCTTGTACACACTTGTACAACCTTGTACACACTTGTACAACCTTGTACACACTTGTACAACCTTGTACACACTTGTACAACCTTGTACACACTTGTACACGTTTGTACAACCTTGTACAAACTTGTACACACTTGTACAACCTTGTACAAACTTGTACACACTTGTACAAACTTTTACATCCTTGTACACATTTGTACACCCTTGTACACACTTGTACAACCTTTTACAAACTTGTACACACTTGTACAAAATTGTACATTCTTGTACATACTTGTACACCCTTGTACACACTTGTACAACCTTGTACAAACCTGTACACCCTTGTACACACTTGTACACCCTTGTACAAACTTGTGCACCCTTGTACACTTTTGTACACCCTTGTACACATTTGTACAAGCTTGTACACACTTGTAAACCCTTGTACAAACTTGTGCACCCTTGTACACTTTTGTACACCCTTGTACACACTTGTACAACCTTTTACAAACTTGTACACACTTGTACAAAATTGTACATTCTTGTACATACTTGTACATCCTTGTACACACTTGTACAACCTTGTAAAAACCTGTACACCCTTGTACACACTTGTACAAACTTGTACACACTTGTACAAACTTGTGTACACTTGTACAACCTTGTACACACTTGTAAACCTTGTACACACTTGTACAAGCTTGTACACACTTGTACAACCTTGTACACACTTGTACAACCTTGTACACACTTGTACAACCTTGTACACACTTGTACAACCTTGTACACAATTGTAAAACCTTGTACAAACTTGTACAACCTTGTACAAACTTGTACACACTTGTACAAACTTTTACATCCTTGTACACACTTGTACAAACTTGTACACCCTTGTACAACCATGTACACACTTGTACAACCTTGTACACACTTGTACAACCTTGTACACACTTGTACACCTTTGTACACACTTATACAACCTTGTACACACTTGTACAACCTTGTACACACTTGTACAACCTTGTACACACTTGTACATTCTTGGACACACTTGTTCAACCTTGTACACACTTGTACAACCTTGTAAAAACTTGTACAAGCTTGTACACGATTGTACACCCTTGTACACACTTGTGCAACCTTGTACACACTTGTACAACCTTGTACACACTTGTACAACCTTGTACAACCTTGTACAACCTTGTACAACCTTGTACAACCTTGTACAACCTTGTACACACTTGTACAACCTTGTACACACTTGTACACCTTTGTACACACTTGTACAACCTTGTACACACTTGTACAACCTTGTACACGCTTGTACAACCTTGTACACACTTGTACAACATTGTACACACTTGTACACACTTGTACAAACTTGTACATTCTTGTACATACTTGTACACCCTTGTAAACACTTGTACAACCTTGTACAAACCTGTACACCCTTGTACACACTTGTACAAGCTTGTACACACTTGTACACCCTTGTACACTTTTGTACACCCTTGTACACATTTGTACAACCTTGTACAAACTTGTACACACTTGTACAAACTTGTACACACTTGTACAAACTTGTGTATACTTGTACAACCTTGTACACACTTGTACAACCTTGTACACACTTGTACAAACTTTTACATCCTTGTACACATTTGTACACCCTTGTACACACTTGTACAACCTTTTACAAACTTGTACACACTTGTACAAACTTGTACATTCTTGTACATACTTGTACACCCTTGTAAACACTTGTACAACCTTGTACAAACCTGTACACCCTTGTACACACTTGTACAAGCTTGTACACACTTGTACAAGCTTGTACACACTTGTACACCCTTGTACACTTTTGTACACCCTTGTACACATTTGTACAACCTTGTACAAACTTGGACACACTTGTACAAACTTGTACACACTTGTACAAACTTGTGTATACTTGTACAAACTTGTACACACTTGTACAACCTTGTACACACTTGTACAAACTTTTACATCCTTGTACACATTTGTACACCCTTGTACACACTTGTACAACCTTTTACAAACTTGTACACACTTGTACAAACTTGTACATTCTTGTACATACTTGTACACCCTTGTACACACTTGTAAAACCTTGTACAAACCTGTAAACCCTTGTACAAGCTTTTACACACTTGTACAAGCTTGTACACAATTGTAAAACCTTGTACAAACTTGTACAACCTTGTACAAACTTGTACACACTTGTACAAACTTTTACATCCTTGTACACACTTGTACAAACTTGTACACCCTTGTACACACTTGTACAACCTTGTACAACCATGTACACACTTGTACAACCTTGTACACACTTGTACAACCTTGTACACACTTGTACAACCTTGTACACACTTGTACACCTTTGTACACACTTATACAACCTTGTACACACTTGTACAACCTTGTACACACTTGTACAACCTTGTACACACTTGTACAACCTTGGACACACTTGTACAACCTTGTACACACTTGTACAACCTTGTAAAAACTTGTACAAGCTTGTACACGATTGTACACCCTTGTACACACTTGTGCAACCTTGTACACACTTGTACAACCTTGTACACACTTGTACAACCTTGTACAACCTTGTACAACCTTGTACAACCTTGTACAACCTTGTACACACTTGTACAACCTTGTACACACTTGTACACCTTTGTACACACTTGTACAACCTTGTACACACTTGTACGACCTTGTACACGCTTGTACAACCTTGTACACACTTGTACAACATTGTACACACTTGTACACACTTGTACAAACTTGTACATTCTTGTACATACTTGTACACCCTTGTAAACACTTGTACAACCTTGTACAAACCTGTACACCCTTGTACACACTTGTACAAGCTTGTACACACTTGTACACCCTTGTACACTTTTGTACACCCTTGTACACATTTGTACAACCTTGTACAAACTTGTACACACTTGTACAAACTTGTACACACTTGTACAAACTTGTGTATACTTGTACAACCTTGTACACACTTGTACAACCTTGTACACACTTGTACAAACTTTTACATCCTTGTACACATTTGTACACCCTTGTACACACTTGTACAACCTTTTACAAACTTGTACACACTTGTACAAACTTGTACATTCTTGTACATACTTGTACACCCTTGTAAACACTTGTACAACCTTGTACAAACCTGTACACCCTTGTACACACTTGTACAAGCTTGTACACACTTGTACAAGCTTGTACACACTTGTACACCCTTGTACACTTTTGTACACCCTTGTACACATTTGTACAACCTTGTACAAACTTGGACACACTTGTACAAACTTGTACACACTTGTACAAACTTGTGTATACTTGTACAAACTTGTACACACTTGTACAACCTTGTACACACTTGTACAAACTTTTACATCCTTGTACACATTTGTACACCCTTGTACACACTTGTACAACCTTTTACAAACTTGTACACACTTGTACAAACTTGTACATTCTTGTACATACTTGTACACCCTTGTACACACTTGTAAAACCTTGTACAAACCTGTAAACCCTTGTACAAGCTTTTACACACTTGTACAAGCTTGTACACACTTGTACACCCTTGTACAAACTTGTGCACCCTTGTACACTTTTGTACACCCTTGTACACATTTGTACAACCTTGTACAAACTTGTACACACTTGTACAAACTTGTACACACTTGTACAACCATGTACACACTTGTACAACCTTGTACACACTTGTACAACCTTGTACAAACTTGTACAAGCTTGTACACACTTGTACAACCTTGTACACACTTGTACAACCTTTTACACAATTGTAAAACCTTGTACACACTTGTACATTCTTGTACAAACTTGTACTTACTTGTACAACCTTGTACAAACTTGTACACACTTGTACAAACTTTTACAGCCTTGTACACATTTGTACACCCTTGTACACACTTGTACAACCTTGTACAAACCTGTGCACCCTTGTACACACTTGTACAAGCTTGTACACGATTGTACACCCTTGTACACACTTGTGCACCCTTGTACACACTTGTACACCCTTGTACACACTTGTACAACCTTTTACAAACTTGGACACACTTGTACAAACTTGTACATTCTTTTGTACACCCTTGTAAACACTTGTACAACCTTGTACAAACCTGTACACCCTTGTACACACTTGTACAACCTTTTACAAACTTGTACACACTTGTACAAAATTGTACATTCTTGTACATACTTGTACACCCTTGTACACACTTGTACAACCTTGTACAAACCTGTACACCCTTGTACACACTTGTACACCCTTGTACAAACTTGTGCACCCTTGTACACTTTTGTACACCCTTGTACACATTTGTACAAGCTTGTACACACTTGTACACCCTTGTACAAACTTGTGCACCCTTGTACACTTTTGTACACCCTTGTACACACTTGTACAACCTTTTACAAACTTGTACACACTTGTACAAAATTGTACATTCTTGTACATACTTGTACATCCTTGTACACACTTGTACAACCTTGTAAAAACCTGTACACCCTTGTACACACTTGTACAAACTTGTACACACTTGTACAAACTTGTTTACACTTGTACAACCTTGTACACACTAGTAAACCTTGTACACACTTGTACAAGCTTGTACACACTTGTACAACCTTGTACACACTTGTACAACCTTGTACACACTTGTACAACCTTGTACACACTTGTACAACCTTGTACACAATTGTAAAACCTTGTACAAACTTGTACAACCTTGTACAAACTTGTACACACTTGTACAAACTTTTACATCCTTGTACACACTTGTACAAACTTGTACACCCTTGTACAACCATGTACACACTTGTACAACCTTGTACACACTTGTACAACCTTGTACACACTTGTACACCTTTGTACACACTTATACAACCTTGTACACACTTGTACAACCTTGTACACACTTGTACAACCTTGTACACACTTGTACATTCTTGGACACACTTGTACAACCTTGTACACACTTGTACAACCTTGTAAAAACTTGTACAAGCTTGTACACGATTGTACACCCTTGTACACACTTGTGCAACCTTGTACACACTTGTACAACCTTGTACACACTTGTACAACCTTGTACAACCTTGTACAACCTTGTACAACCTTGTACAACCTTGTACACACTTGTACAACCTTATACACACTTGTACACCTTTGTACACACTTGTACAACCTTGTACACACTTGTACAACCTTGTACACGCTTGTACAACCTTGTACACACTTGTACAACATTGTACACACTTGTACACACTTGTACAAACTTGTACATTCTTGTACATACTTGTACACCCTTGTAAACACTTGTACAACCTTGTACAAACCTGTACACCCTTGTACACACTTGTACAAGCTTGTACACACTTGTACACCCTTGTACACTTTTGTACACCCTTGTACACATTTGTACAACCTTGTACAAACTTGTACACACTTGTACAAACTTGTACACACTTGTACACCCTTGTACACATTTGTACAACCTTGTACAAACTTGTACACACTTGTACAAACTTGTACACACTTGTACAAACTTGTGTATACTTGTACAACCTTGTACACACTTGTACAACCTTGTACACACTTGTACAAACTTTTACATCCTTGTACACATTTGTACACCCTTGTACACACTTGTACAACCTTTTACAAACTTGTACACACTTGTACAAACTTGTACATTCTTGTACATACTTGTACACCCTTGTAAACACTTGTACAACCTTGTACAAACCTGTACACCCTTGTACACACTTGTACAAGCTTGTACACACTTGTACAAGCTTGTACACACTTGTACACCCTTGTACACTTTTGTACACCCTTGTACACATTTGTACAACCTTGTACAAACTTGGACACACTTGTACAAACTTGTACACACTTGTACAAACTTGTGTATACTTGTACAAACTTGTACACACTTGTACAACCTTGTACACACTTGTACAAACTTTTACATCCTTGTACACATTTGTACACCCTTGTACACACTTGTACAACCTTTTACAAACTTGTACACACTTGTACAAACTTGTACATTCTTGTACATACTTGTACACCCTTGTACACACTTGTAAAACCTTGTACAAACCTGTAAACCCTTGTACAAGCTTTTACACACTTGTACAAGCTTGTACACAATTGTAAAACCTTGTACAAACTTGTACAACCTTGTACAAACTTGTACACACTTGTACAAACTTTTACATCCTTGTACACACTTGTACAAACTTGTACACCCTTGTACACACTTGTACAACCTTGTACAACCATGTACACACTTGTACAACCTTGTACACACTTGTACAACCTTGTACACACTTGTACAACCTTGTACACACTTGTACACCTTTGTACACACTTATACAACCTTGTACACACTTGTACAACCTTGTACACACTTGTACAACCTTGTACACACTTGTACAACCTTGGACACACTTGTACAACCTTGTACACACTTGTACAACCTTGTAAAAACTTGTACAAGCTTGTACACGATTGTACACCCTTGTACACACTTGTGCAACCTTGTACACACTTGTACAACCTTGTACACACTTGTACAACCTTGTACAACCTTGTACAACCTTGTACAACCTTGTACAACCTTGTACACACTTGTACAACCTTGTACACACTTGTACACCTTTGTACACACTTGTACAACCTTGTACACACTTGTACGACCTTGTACACGCTTGTACAACCTTGTACACACTTGTACAACATTGTACACACTTGTACACACTTGTACAAACTTGTACATTCTTGTACATACTTGTACACCCTTGTAAACACTTGTACAACCTTGTACAAACCTGTACACCCTTGTACACACTTGTACAAGCTTGTACACACTTGTACACCCTTGTACACTTTTGTACACCCTTGTACACATTTGTACAACCTTGTACAAACTTGTACACACTTGTACAAACTTGTACACACTTGTACAAACTTGTGTATACTTGTACAACCTTGTACACACTTGTACAACCTTGTACACACTTGTACAAACTTTTACATCCTTGTACACATTTGTACACCCTTGTACACACTTGTACAACCTTTTACAAACTTGTACACACTTGTACAAACTTGTACATTCTTGTACATACTTGTACACCCTTGTAAACACTTGTACAACCTTGTACAAACCTGTACACCCTTGTACACACTTGTACAAGCTTGTACACACTTGTACAAGCTTGTACACACTTGTACACCCTTGTACACTTTTGTACACCCTTGTACACATTTGTACAACCTTGTACAAACTTGGACACACTTGTACAAACTTGTACACACTTGTACAAACTTGTGTATACTTGTACAAACTTGTACACACTTGTACAACCTTGTACACACTTGTACAAACTTTTACATCCTTGTACACATTTGTACACCCTTGTACACACTTGTACAACCTTTTACAAACTTGTACACACTTGTACAAACTTGTACATTCTTGTACATACTTGTACACCCTTGTACACACTTGTAAAACCTTGTACAAACCTGTAAACCCTTGTACAAGCTTTTACACACTTGTACAAGCTTGTACACACTTGTACACCCTTGTACAAACTTGTGCACCCTTGTACACTTTTGTACACCCTTGTACACATTTGAACAACCTTGTACAAACTTGTACACACTTGTACAAACTTGTACACACTTGTACAACCATGTACACACTTGTACAACCTTGTACACACTTGTACAACCTTGTACAAACTTGTACAAGCTTGTACACACTTGTACAACCTTGTACACACTTGTACAACCTTTTACACAATTGTAAAACCTTGTACACACTTGTACATTCTTGTACAAACTTGTACTTACTTGTACAACCTTGTACAAACTTGTACACACTTGTACAAACTTTTACAGCCTTGTACACATTTGTACACCCTTGTACACACTTGTACAACCTTGTACAAACCTGTGCACCCTTGTACACACTTGTACAAGCTTGTACACGATTGTACACCCTTGTACACACTTGTGCACCCTTGTACACACTTGTACACCCTTGTACACACTTGTACAACCTTTTACAAACTTGGACACACTTGTACAAACTTGTACATTCTTTTGTACACCCTTGTAAACACTTGTACAACCTTGTACAAACCTGTACACCCTTGTACACACTTGTACAACCTTTTACAAACTTGTACACACTTGTACAAAATTGTACATTCTTGTACATACTTGTACACCCTTGTACACACTTGTACAACCTTGTACAAACCTGTACACCCTTGTACACACTTGTACACCCTTGTACAAACTTGTGCACCCTTGTACACTTTTGTACACCCTTGTACACATTTGTACAAGCTTGTACACACTTGTACACCCTTGTACAAACTTGTGCACCCTTGTACACTTTTGTACACCCTTGTACACACTTGTACAACCTTTTACAAACTTGTACACACTTGTACAAAATTGTACATTCTTGTACATACTTGTACATCCTTGTACACACTTGTACAACCTTGTAAAAACCTGTACACCCTTGTACACACTTGTACAAACTTGTACACACTTGTACAAACTTGTGTACACTTGTACAACCTTGTACACACTAGTAAACCTTGTACACACTTGTACAAGCTTGTACACACTTGTACAACCTTGTACACACTTGTACAACCTTGTACACACTTGTACAACCTTGTACACACTTGTACAACCTTGTACACAATTGTAAAACCTTGTACAAACTTGTACAACCTTGTACAAACTTGTACACACTTGTACAAACTTTTACATCCTTGTACACACTTGTACAAACTTGTACACCCTTGTACAACCATGTACACACTTGTACAACCTTGTACACACTTGTACAACCTTGTACACACTTGTACACCTTTGTACACACTTATACAACCTTGTACACACTTGTACAACCTTGTACACACTTGTACAACCTTGTACACACTTGTACATTCTTGGACACACTTGTACAACCTTGTACACACTTGTACAACCTTGTAAAAACTTGTACAAGCTTGTACACGATTGTACACCCTTGTACACACTTGTGCAACCTTGTACACACTTGTACAACCTTGTACACACTTGTACAACCTTGTACAACCTTGTACAACCTTGTACAACCTTGTACAACCTTGTACACACTTGTACAACCTTGTACACACTTGTACACCTTTGTACACACTTGTACAACCTTGTACACACTTGTACAACCTTGTACACGCTTGTACAACCTTGTACACACTTGTACAACATTGTACACACTTGTACACACTTGTACAAACTTGTACATTCTTGTACATACTTGTACACCCTTGTAAACACTTGTACAACCTTGTACAAACCTGTACACCCTTGTACACACTTGTACAAGCTTGTACACACTTGTACACCCTTGTACACTTTTGTACACCCTTGTACACATTTGTACACACTTGTACAAACTTGTACACACTTGTACAAACTTGTGTATACTTGTACAACCTTGTACACACTTGTACAACCTTGTACACACTTGTACAAACTTTTACATCCTTGTACACATTTGTACACCCTTGTACACACTTGTACAACCTTTTACAAACTTGTACACACTTGTACAAACTTGTACATTCTTGTACATACTTGTACACCCTTGTAAACACTTGTACAACCTTGTACAAACCTGTACACCCTTGTACACACTTGTACAAGCTTGTACACACTTGTACAAGCTTGTACACACTTGTACACCCTTGTACACTTTTGTACACCCTTGTACACATTTGTACAACCTTGTACAAACTTGGACACACTTGTACAAACTTGTACACACTTGTACAAACTTGTGTATACTTGTACAAACTTGTACACACTTGTACAACCTTGTACACACTTGTACAAACTTTTACATCCTTGTACACATTTGTACACCCTTGTACACACTTGTACAACCTTTTACAAACTTGTACACACTTGTACAAACTTGTACATTCTTGTACATACTTGTACACCCTTGTACACACTTGTAAAACCTTGTACAAACCTGTAAACCCTTGTACAAGCTTTTACACACTTGTACAAGCTTGTACACAGTTGTACACCCTTGTACAAACTTGTGCACCCTTGTACACTTTTGTACACCCTTGTACACATTTGTACAACCTTGTACAAACTTGTACACACTTGTACAAACTTGTACACACTTGTACAACCATGTACACACTTGTACAACCTTGTACACACTTGTACAACCTTGTACACATTTGTACACCCTTGTACACACTTGTACAACCTTGTACAAACCTGTGCACCTTGTACACACTTGTACAAGCTTGTACACGATTGTACACCCTTGAACACACTTGTGCACCCTTGTACACACTTGTACACCCTTGTACACACTTGTACAACCTTTTACAAACTTGTACACACTTGTACAAACTTGTACATTCTTTTGTACACCCTTGTAAACACTTGTACAACCTTGTACAAACCTGTACACCCTTGTACACACTTGTACAAGCTTGTACACACTTGTACAAGCTTGTACACACTTGTACACCCTTGTATACATTTGTACAACCTTGTACAAACTTGTACAAACTTGTGTACACTTGTACAACCTTGTACACACTTGTAAACCTTGTACACACTTGTACAAGCTTGTACACACTTGTACACCCTTGTACAAACTTGGGCACCCTTGTACACTTTTGTACACCCTTGTACACATTTGTACAAGCTTGTACACACTTGTACACCCTTGTACAAACTTGTGCACCCTTGTACACTTTTGTACACCCTTGTACACACTTGTACAAACTTTTACAAACTTGTACACACTTGTACAAAATTGTACATTCTTGTACATACTTGTACATCCTTGTACACACTTGTACAACCTTGTACAAACCTGTACACCCTTGTACACACTTGTACAAACTTGTACACACTTGTACAAACTTGTGTACACTTGTACAACCTTGTACACACTTGTAAACCTTGTACACACTTGTACAAGCTTGTACACACTTGTACAACCTTGTACACACTTGTACAACCTTGTACACACTTGTACAACCTTGTACACAATTGTAAAACCTTGTACAAACTTGTACAACCTTGTACAAACTTGTACACACTTGTACAAACTTTTACATCCTTGTACACACTTGTACAAACTTGTACACCCTTGTACACACTTGTACAACCTTGTACAACCATGTACACACTTGTACAACCTTGTACACACTTGTACAACCTTGTACACACTTGTACACCTATGTACACACTTATACAACCTTGTACACACTTGTACAACCTTGTACACACTTGTACAACCTTGTACACACTTGTACAACCTTGTACACACTTGTACAACCTTGGACACACTTGTACAACCTTGTACACACTTGTACAACCTTGTAAAAACTTGTACAAGCTTGTACACGATTGTACACCCTTGTACACACTTGTGCAACCTTGTACACACTTGTACAACCTTGTACACACTTGTACAACCTTGTACAACCTTGTACAACCTTGTACAACCTTGTACAACCTTGTACACACTTGTACAACCTTGTACACACTTGTACACCTTTGTACACACTTGTACAACCTTGTACACACTTGTACGACCTTGTACACGCTTGTACAACCTTGTACACACTTGTACAACATTGTACACACTTGTACACACTTGTACAAACTTGTACATTCTTGTACATACTTGTACACCCTTGTAAACACTTGTACAACCTTGTACAAACCTGTACACCCTTGTACACACTTGTACAAGCTTGTACACACTTGTACACCCTTGTACACTTTTGTACACCCTTGTACACATTTGTACAACCTTGTACAAACTTGTACACACTTGTACAAACTTGTACACACTTGTACAAACTTGTGTATACTTGTACAACCTTGTACACACTTGTACAACCTTGTACACACTTGTACAAACTTTTACATCCTTGTACACATTTGTACACCCTTGTACACACTTGTACAACCTTTTACAAACTTGTACACACTTGTACAAACTTGTACATTCTTGTACATACTTGTACACCCTTGTAAACACTTGTACAACCTTGTACAAACCTGTACACCCTTGTACACACTTGTACAAGCTTGTACACACTTGTACAAGCTTGTACACACTTGTACACCCTTGTACACTTTTGTACACCCTTGTACACATTTGTACAACCTTGTACAAACTTGGACACACTTGTACAAACTTGTACACACTTGTACAAACTTGTGTATACTTGTACAAACTTGTACACACTTGTACAACCTTGTACACACTTGTACAAACTTTTACATCCTTGTACACATTTGTACACCCTTGTACACACTTGTACAACCTTTTACAAACTTGTACACACTTGTACAAACTTGTACATTCTTGTACATACTTGTACACCCTTGTACACACTTGTAAAACCTTGTACAAACCTGTAAACCCTTGTACAAGCTTTTACACACTTGTACAAGCTTGTACACACTTGTACACCCTTGTACAAACTTGTGCACCCTTGTACACTTTTGTACACCCTTGTACACATTTGTACAACCTTGTACAAACTTGTACACACTTGTACAAACTTGTACACACTTGTACAAACTTGTACACACTTGTACAACCATGTACACACTTGTACAACCTTGTACACACTTGTACAACCTTGTACAAACTTGTACAAGCTTGTACACACTTGTACAACCTTGTACACACTTGTACAACCTTTTACACAATTGTAAAACCTTGTACACACTTGTACATTCTTGTTCAAACTTGTACTTACTTGTACAACCTTGTACAAACTTGTACACACTTGTACAAACTTTTACAGCCTTGTACACATTTGTACACCCTTGTACACACTTGTACAACCTTGTACAAACCTGTGCACCCTTGTACACACTTGTACAAGCTTGTACACGATTGTACACCCTTGTACACACTTGTGCACCCTTGTACACACTTGTACACCCTTGTACACACTTGTACAACCTTTTACAAACTTGGACACACTTGTACAAACTTGTACATTCTTTTGTACACCCTTGTAAACACTTGTACAACCTTGTACAAACCTGTACACCCTTGTACACACTTGTACAAGTTTGTACACACTTGTACAAGCTTGTACACACTTGTACACCCTTGTACACTTTTGTACACCCTTGTACACAATTGTACAATCTTGTACAAACTTGTACACACTTGTACAAACTTGTACACACTTGTACAAACTTGTGTATACTTGTACAAACTTGTACACCCTTGTACACACTTGTACAACCTTGTACACACTTGTACAACCTTGTACACACTTGTACAACCTTGTACACAATTGTACAACCTTGTACAACCATGTACACACTTGTACAACCTTGTACACACTTGTACAACCTTGTACACACTTGTACAACCTTGTACACACTTGTACACCTTTGTACACACTTGTACAACCTTGTACACACTTGTACAACCTTGTAAAAACTTGTACAAGCTCGTACACGATTGTACACCCTTGTACACACTTGTGCACTCTTGTACACACTTGTACAACCTTGTACACACTTGTACAACCTTGTACACACTTGTACAACCTTGTACACACTTGTACACACTTGTACAACCTTGTACACACTTGTACAACCTTGTACACACTTGTACAACCTTGTACACACTTGTACAACCTTGTACACACTTGTACAACCTTGTACACACTTGTACAACCTTGTACACACTTGTACAACCTTGTACACACTTGTACAACCTTGTACACACTTGTACAACCTTTTACACAATTGTAAAACCTTGTACACACTTGTACATTCTTGTACAAACTTGTACTTACTTGTACAACCTTGTACAAACTTGTACACACTTGTACAAACTTTTACATCCTTGTACACATTTGTACAAGGTTGTACACACTTGTACAACCTTGTACAAACCTGTACACCCTTGTACACACTTGTACAAGCTTGTACACGAAATTACACCCTTGTACACACTTGTGCACCCTTGTACACACTTGTACACCCTTGTACACACTTGTACAACCTTTTACAAACTTGTACACACTTGTACAAACTTGTACATTCTTGTACATACTTGTACAACCTTGTAAACACTTGTACAACCTTGTACAAACCTGTACACCCTTGTACACACTTGTACAAGCTTGTACACACTTGTACAAGCTTGTACACACTTGTACACCCTTGTACAAACTTGTGCACCCTTGTACACTTTTGTACACCCTTGTATACATTTGTACAACCTTGTACAAACTTGTACACACTTGTACAAACTTGTACACACTTGTACAAACTTGTACACCCTTGTACACACTTGTACAACCTTGTACACACTTGTACAACCTTGTACAAACCTGTACACCCTTGTACACACTTGTACAAGCTTGTACACGATTGTACACCCTTGTACACACTTGTGCACCCTTGTACACACTTGTACACTCTTGTACACACTTGTACAACCTTTTACAAACTTGTACACACTTGTACAAACTTGTACATTCTTGTACATACTTGTACACCCTTGTAAACACTTGTACAACCTTGTACAAACCTGTACACCCTTGTACACACTTGTACAAGCTTGTACACACTTGTACAAGCTTGTACACACTTGTACACCCTTGTACAAACTTGTGCACCCTTGTACACTTTTGTACACCCTTGTATACATTTGTACAACCTTGTACAAACTTGTACACACTTGTACAAACTTGTACACACTTGTACAAACTTGTACACCCTTGTACACACTTGTACAACCTTGTACACACTTGTACAACCTTGTACACAATTGTACAACCTTGTACAACCTTGTACACACTTGTACAACCTTGTACACACTTGTACAACCTTGTACACACTTGTACACCTTTGTACACACTTGTACAACCTTGTACACACTTGTACAACCTTGTACACACTTGTACACACTTGTACAAACTTATACATTCTTGTACATACTTGTACACCCTTGTAAACACTTGTACAACCTTGTACAAACCTGTACACCCTTGTACACACTTGTACAAGCTTGTACACACTTGTACAAGCTTGTACACACTTGTACAAGCTTGTACACACTTGTACACCCTTGTATACATTTGTACAACCTTGTACAAACTTGTACACACTTGTACAAACTTGTACACCCTTGTACACACTTGTACAACCTTGTACACACTTGTACAACCTTGTACACATTTGTACAACCTTGTACACAATTGTACAACCTTGTACAACCATGTACACACTTGTACAACCTTGTACACACTTGTACAACCTTGTACACACTTGTACACCTTTGTACACACTTGTACAACCTTGTACACACTTGTACAACCTTGTAAAAACTTGTACAAGCTTGTACACGATTGTACATCCTTGTACACACTTGTGCACTCTTGTACACACTTGTACAACCTTGTACACACTTGTACAACCTTGTACACACTTGTACAACCTTGTACTCACTTGTACAACCTTGTACAAACTTGTACACACTTGTACAAACTTGTACATTCTTGTACATACTTGTACACCCTTGTAAACACTTGTACAACCTTGTACAAACCTGTACACCCTTGTACACACTTGTACAAGCTTGTACACACTTGTACACCCTTGTATACATTTGTACAACCTTGTACAAACTTGTACACACTTGTACAAACTTGTACACACTTGTACAAACTTGTACACCCTTGTTCACACTTGTACAACCTTGTACACACTTGTACAACCTTGTACACACTTGTACAACCTTACACAATTGTACAACCTTGTACAACGTTGTACACACTTGTACAACCTTGTACACACTTGTACAACCTTGGACACACTTGTACAACCTTGTACACACTTGTACAACCTTGTACACACTTGTACAACCTTGTAAAAACTTGTACAAGCTTGTACACGATTGTACACCCTTGTACACACTTGTGCACCCTTGTACACACTTGTACAACCTTGTACACACTTGTACAACCTTGTACAACCTTGTACAACCTTGTACAACCTTGTACAACCTTGTACAACCTTGTACAACCTTGTACACACTTGTACAAACTTGTACACACTTGTACACCTTTGTACACACTTGTACAACCTTGTACACACTTGTACAACCTTGTACACACTTGTACAACCTTGTACACACTTGTACAACCTTGTACACACTTGTACACACTTGTACAAACTTGTACATTCTTGTACATACTTGTACACCCTTGTAAACACTTGTACAACCTTGTACAAACCTGTACACCCTTGTACACACTTGTACAAGCTTGTACACACTTGTACACCCTTGTACACTTTTGTACACCCTTGTACACATTTGTACAACCTTGTACAAACTTGTACACACTTGTACAAACCTGTACACACTTGTACAAACTTGTGTATACTTGTACAACCTTGTACACACTTGTACAACCTTGTACACACTTGTACAAACTTTTACATCCTTGTACACATTTGTACACCCTTGTACACACTTGTACAACCTTTTACAAACTTGTACACACTTGTACAAACTTGTACATTCTTGTACATACTTGTACACCCTTGTAAACACTTGTACAACCTTGTACAAACCTGTACACCCTTGTACACACTTGTACAAGCTTGTACACACTTGTACACCCTTGTACACTTTTGTACACCCTTGTACACATTTGTACAAGCTTGTACAAACTTGTACACACTTGTACAAACTTGTGTATACTTGTACAAACTTGTGTATACTTGTACAAACTTGTACACACTTGTACAACCTTGTACACACTTGTACAAACTTTAACATCCTTGTACACATTTGTACACCCTTGTACACACTTGTACAACCTTTTACAAACTTGTACACACTTGTACAAACTTGTACATTCTTGTACATACTTGTACACCCTTGCACACACTTGTAAAACCTTGTACAAACCTGTAAACCCTTGTACAAGCTTGTACACACTTGTACAAGCTTGTACACACTTGTACACCCTTGTACAAACTTGTGCACCCTTGTACACTTTTGTACACCCTTGTACACATATGTACAACCTTGTACATACTTGTACACACTTGTACAAACTTGTACAAACTTGTACAACCTTGTACACACTTGTACAACCTTGTACACACTTGTACAACCTTGTACAAACTTGTACAAGCTTGTACACACTTGTACAACCTTGTACACACTTGTAAAACCTTTTACACAATTGTAAAACCTTGTACACACTTGTACATTCTTGTACAAACTTGTACTTACTTGTACAACCTTGTACAAACTTGTACACACTTGTACAAACTTTTACAGCCTTGTACACATTTGTACACCCTTGTACACACTTGTACAACCTTGTACAAACCTGTACACCCTTGTACACACTTGTACAAGCTTGTACACGATTGTACAACCTTGTACACACTTGTGCACCCTTGTACACACTTGTACACCCTTGTACACACTTGTACAACCTTTTACAAACTTGTACACACTTGTACAAATTTGTAAATTCTTTTGTACACCCTTGTAAACACTTGTAAAACCTTGTACAAACCTGTACACACTTTACACCCTTGTACAAACTTGTGCACCCTTGTACACTTTTGTACACCCTTGTACACATTTGTACAAGCTTGTACACACTTGTACACCCTTGTACAAACTTGTGCACCCTTGTACACTTTTGTACACCCTTGTACACACTTGTACAACCTTTTACAAACTTGTACACACTTGTACAAAATTGTACATTCTTGTACATACTTGTACATCCTTGTACACACTTGTACAACCTTGTACAAACCTGTACACCCTTGTACACACTTGTACAAACTTTTACATCCTTGTACACATTTGTACACCCTTGTACACACTTGTACAACCTTTTACAAACTTGTACACACTTGTACAAACTTGTGTACACTTGTACAACCTTGTACACACTTGTAAACCTTGTACACACTTGTACAAGCTTGTACACACTTGTACAACCTTGTACACACTTGTACAACCTTGTACACACTTGTACAACCTTGTACACACTTGTACAACCTTGTACACACTTGTAAAACCTTGTACACACTTGTACAACCTTGTACAAACTTGTACACACTTGTACAAACTTTTACATCCTTGTACACACTTGTACAAACTTGTACACCCTTGTACACACTTGTACAACCTTGTACAACCATGTACACACTTGTACAACCTTGTACACACTTGTACAACCTTGTACACACTTGTACACCTTTGTACACACTTATACAACCTTGTACACACTTGTACAACCTTGTACACACTTGTACAACCTTGTACACACTTGTACAACCTTGGACACACTTGTACAACCTTGTACACACTTGTACAACCTTGTACACACTTGTACAACCTTGTAAAAAATTGTACAAGCTTGTACACGATTGTACACCCTTGTACACACTTGTGCACCCTTGTACACACTTGTACAACCTTGTACACACTTGTACAACCTTGTACAACCTTGTACAACCTTGTACAACCTTGTACAACCTTGTACACACTTGTACAACCTTGTACACACTTGTACACCTTTGTACACACTTGTACAACCTTGTACACACTTGTACAACCTTGTACACACTTGTACAACCTTAAACACACTTGTACAACCTTGTACACACTTGTACACACTTGTACAAACTTGTACATTCTTGTACATACTTGTACACCCTTGTAAACACTTGTACAACCTTGTACAAACCTGTACACCCTTGTACACACTTGTACAAGCTTGTACACACTTGTACACCCTTGTACACTTTTGTACACCCTTGTACACATTTGTACAACCTTGTACAAACTTGTACACAATTGTACAAACCTGTACACACTTGTACAAACTTGTGTATACTTGTACAACCTTGTACACACTTGTACAACCTTGTACACACTTGTACAAACTTTTACATCCTTGTACACATTTGTACACCCTTGTACACACTTGTACAACCTTTTACAAACTTGTACACACTTGTACAAACTTGTACATTCTTGTACATACTTGTACACCCTTGTAAACACTTGTACAACCTTGTACAAACCTGTACACCCTTGTACACACTTGTACAAGCTTGTACACACTTGTACAAGCTTGTACAAACTTGTACACCCTTGTACACTTTTGTACACCCTTGTAAACACTTGTACAACCTTGTACAAACCTGTACACCCTTGTACACACTTGTACAAGCTTGTACACACTTGTACAACCTTGTACACACTTGTACAACCTTGTACAAACTTGTACAAGCTTGTACACACTTGTACAACCTTGTACACACTTGTAAAACCTTTTACACAATTGTAAAACCTTGTACACACTTGTACATTCTTGTACAAACTTGTACTTACTTGTACAACCTTGTACAAACTTGTACACACTTGTACAAACTTTTACAGCCTTGTACACATTTGTACACCCTTGTACACACTTGTACAACCTTGTACAAACCTGTACACCCTTGTACACACTTGTACAAGCTTGTACACGATTGTACAACCTTGTACACATTTGTGCACCCTTGTACACACTTGTACACCCTTGTACACACTTGTACAACCTTTTACAAACTTGTACACACTTGTACAAACTTGTACATTCTTTTGTACACCCTTGTAAACACTTGTAAAACCTTGTACAAACCTGTACACCCTTGTACACTTTGTACAAGCTTGTACACACTTGTACAAGCTTGTACACACTTGTACAAGCTTGTACACACTTGTACACCCTTGTACACTTTTGTACACCCTTGTACACATTTGTACAACCTTGTACAAACTTGTACACACTTGTACAAACTTGTACACACTTGTACAAACTTGTGTATACTTGTACAAACTTGTACACCCTTGTACACACTTGTACAACCTTGTACACACTTGTACACCCTTGTACACTTTTGTACACCCTTGTACACATTTGTACAACCTTGTACAAACTTGTACACACTTGTACAAACTTGTGTATACTTGTACAAACTTGTGTATACTTGTACAAACTTGTACACACTTGTACAACCTTGTACACACTTGTAAAAACTTAAACATCCTTGTACACATTTGTACACCCTTGTACACACTTGTACAACCTTTTACAAACTTGTACACACTTGTACAAACTTGTACATTCTTGTACATACTTGTACACCCTTGTACACACTTGTAAAACCTTGTACAAACCTGTAAGACCTTGTACAAGCTTGTACACACTTGTACAAGCTTGTACACACTTGTACACCCTTGTACAAACTTGTGCACCCTTGTTCACTTTTGTACACCCTTGTACACATTTGTACAACCTTGTACAAACTTGTACACACTTTTACAAACTTGTACACACTTGTACAACCTTGTACACACTTGTACAACCTTGTACACACTTGTACAACCTTGTACAAACTTGTACAAGCTTGTACAAGCTTGTACACACTTGTACAACCTTGTACACACTTGTAAAACCTTTTACACAATTGTAAAACCTTGTACACACTTGTACATTCTTGTACAAACTTGTACTTACTTGTACAACCTTGTACAAACTTGTACACACTTGTACAAACTTTTACAGCCTTGTACACATTTGTACACCCTTGTACACACTTGTACAACCTTGTATAAAACCTGTACACCCTTGTACACACTTGTACAAGCTTGTACACGATTGTACAACCTTGTACACACTTGTGCACCCTTGTACACACTTGTACACCCTTGTACACACTTGTACAACCTTTTACAAACTTGTACACACTTGTACAAACTTGTACATTCTTTTGTACACCCTTGTAAACACTTGTACAACCTTGTACAAACCTGTACACCCTTGTACACACTTGTACAAGCTTGTACACACTTGTAAACCCTTGTACACTTTTGTACACCCTTGTACACATTTGTACAACCTTGTACAAACTTGTACACACTTGTACAAACTTGTACACACTTGTACAAACTTGTACACACTTGTACAAACTTGTACATTCTTGTACATACTTGTACACCCTTGTAAACACTTGTACAACCTTGTACAAACCTGTACACCCTTGTACACACTTGTACAAGCTTGTACACACTTGTACACCCTTGTACACTTTTGTACACCCTTGTACACATTTGTACAAGCTTGTACAAACTTGTACACACTTGTACAAACTTGTGTATACTTGTACAAAC
The DNA here is from genome assembly GCF_028750875.1 of Macrosteles quadrilineatus. Taxonomy (NCBI): domain Eukaryota; kingdom Metazoa; phylum Arthropoda; class Insecta; order Hemiptera; family Cicadellidae; genus Macrosteles; species Macrosteles quadrilineatus. The sequence goes on along the minus strand of NW_026542666.1, from coordinate 549,626 downwards.
TTGTGTATACTTGTACAAACTTGTACACACTTGTACAACCTTGTACACACTTGTACAAACTTTAACATCCTTGTACACATTTGTACACCCTTGTACACACTTGTACAACCTTTTACAAACTTGTACACACTTGTACAAACTTGTACATTCTTGTACATACTTGTACACCCTTGCACACACTTGTAAAACCTTGTACAAACCTGTAAACCCTTGTACAAGCTTGTACACACTTGTACAAGCTTGTACACACTTGTACACCCTTGTACAAACTTGTGCACCCTTGTACACTTTTGTACACCCTTGTACACATATGTACAACCTTGTACATACTTGTACACACTTGTACAAACTTGTACAAACTTGTACAACCTTGTACACACTTGTACAACCTTGTACACACTTGTACAACCTTGTACAAACTTGTACAAGCTTGTACACACTTGTACAACCTTGTACACACTTGTAAAACCTTTTACACAATTGTAAAACCTTGTACACACTTGTACATTCTTGTACAAACTTGTACTTACTTGTACAACCTTGTACAAACTTGTACACACTTGTACAAACTTTTACAGCCTTGTACACATTTGTACACCCTTGTACACACTTGTACAACCTTGTACAAACCTGTACACCCTTGTACACACTTGTACAAGCTTGTACACGATTGTACAACCTTGTACACACTTGTGCACCCTTGTACACACTTGTACACCCTTGTACACACTTGTACAACCTTTTACAAACTTGTACACACTTGTACAAATTTGTACATTCTTTTGTACACCCTTGTAAACACTTGTAAAACCTTGTACAAACCTGTACACACTTTACACCCTTGTACAAACTTGTGCACCCTTGTACACTTTTGTACACCCTTGTACACATTTGTACAAGCTTGTACACACTTGTACACCCTTGTACAAACTTGTGCACCCTTGTACACTTTTGTACACCCTTGTACACACTTGTACAACCTTTTACAAACTTGTACACACTTGTACAAAATTGTACATTCTTGTACATACTTGTACATCCTTGTACACACTTGTACAACCTTGTACAAACCTGTACACCCTTGTACACACTTGTACAAACTTTTACATCCTTGTACACATTTGTACACCCTTGTACACACTTGTACAACCTTTTACAAACTTGTACACACTTGTACAAACTTGTGTACACTTGTACAACCTTGTACACACTTGTAAACCTTGTACACACTTGTACAAGCTTGTACACACTTGTACAACCTTGTACACACTTGTACAACCTTGTACACACTTGTACAACCTTGTACACACTTGTACAACCTTGTACACACTTGTAAAACCTTGTACACACTTGTACAACCTTGTACAAACTTGTACACACTTGTACAAACTTTTACATCCTTGTACACACTTGTACAAACTTGTACACCCTTGTACACACTTGTACAACCTTGTACAACCATGTACACACTTGTACAACCTTGTACACACTTGTACAACCTTGTACACACTTGTACACCTTTGTACACACTTATACAACCTTGTACACACTTGTACAACCTTGTACACACTTGTACAACCTTGTACACACTTGTACAACCTTGGACACACTTGTACAACCTTGTACACACTTGTACAACCTTGTACACACTTGTACAACCTTGTAAAAACTTGTACAAGCTTGTACACGATTGTACACCCTTGTACACACTTGTGCACCCTTGTACACACTTGTACAACCTTGTACACACTTGTACAACCTTGTACAACCTTGTACAACCTTGTACAACCTTGTACAACCTTGTACACACTTGTACAACCTTGTACACACTTGTACACCTTTGTACACACTTGTACAACCTTGTACACACTTGTACAACCTTGTACACACTTGTACAACCTTGTACACACTTGTACAACCTTGTACACACTTGTACACACTTGTACAAACTTGTACATTCTTGTACATACTTGTACACCCTTGTAAACACTTGTACAACCTTGTACAAACCTGTACACCCTTGTACACACTTGTACAAGCTTGTACACACTTGTACACCCTTGTACACTTTTGTACACCCTTGTACACATTTGTACAACCTTGTACAAACTTGTACACAATTGTACAAACCTGTACACACTTGTACAAACTTGTGTATACTTGTACAACCTTGTACACACTTGTACAACCTTGTACACACTTGTACAAACTTTTACATCCTTGTACACATTTGTACACCCTTGTACACACTTGTACAACCTTTTACAAACTTGTACACACTTGTACAAACTTGTACATTCTTGTACATACTTGTACACCCTTGTAAACACTTGTACAACCTTGTACAAACCTGTACACCCTTGTACACACTTGTACAAGCTTGTACACACTTGTACAAGCTTGTACAAACTTGTACACCCTTGTACACTTTTGTACACCCTTGTAAACACTTGTACAACCTTGTACAAACCTGTACACCCTTGTACACGCTTGTACAAGCTTGTACACACTTGTACAACCTTGTACACACTTGTACAACCTTGTACAAACTTGTACAAGCTTGTACACACTTGTACAACCTTGTACACACTTGTAAAACCTTTTACACAATTGTAAAACCTTGTACACACTTGTACATTCTTGTACAAACTTGTACTTACTTGTACAACCTTGTACAAACTTGTACACACTTGTACAAACTTTTACAGCCTTGTACACATTTGTACACCCTTGTACACACTTGTACAACCTTGTACAAACCTGTACACCCTTGTACACACTTGTACAAGCTTGTACACGATTGTACAACCTTGTACACATTTGTGCACCCTTGTACACACTTGTACACCCTTGTACACACTTGTACAACCTTTTACAAACTTGTACACACTTGTACAAACTTGTACATTCTTTTGTACACCCTTGTAAACACTTGTAAAACCTTGTACAAACCTGTACACCCTTGTACACTTTGTACAAGCTTGTACACACTTGTACAAGCTTGTACACACTTGTACAAGCTTGTACACACTTGTACACCCTTGTACACTTTTGTACACCCTTGTACACATTTGTACAACCTTGTACAAACTTGTACACACTTGTACAAACTTGTACACACTTGTACAAACTTGTGTATACTTGTACAAACATGTACACCCTTGTACACACTTGTACAACCTTGTACACACTTGTACACCCTTGTACACTTTTGTACACCCTTGTACACATTTGTACAACCTTGTACAAACTTGTACACACTTGTACAAACTTGTGTATACTTGTACAAACTTGTGTATACTTGTACAAACTTGTACACACTTGTACAACCTTGTACACACTTGTACAAACTTAAACATCCTTGTACACATTTGTACACCCTTGTACACACTTGTACAACCTTTTACAAACTTGTACACACTTGTACAAACTTGTACATTCTTGTACATACTTGTACACCCTTGTACACACTTGTAAAACCTTGTACAAACCTGTAAGACCTTGTACAAGCTTGTACACACTTGTACAAGCTTGTACACACTTGTACACCCTTGTACAAACTTGTGCACCCTTGTTCACTTTTGTACACCCTTGTACACATTTGTACAACCTTGTACAAACTTGTACACACTTTTACAAACTTGTACACACTTGTACAACCTTGTACACACTTGTACAACCTTGTACACACTTGTACAACCTTGTACAAACTTGTACAAGCTTGTACAAGCTTGTACACACTTGTACAACCTTGTACACACTTGTAAAACCTTTTACACAATTGTAAAACCTTGTACACACTTGTACATTCTTGTACAAACTTGTACTTACTTGTACAACCTTGTACAAACTTGTACACACTTGTACAAACTTTTACAGCCTTGTACACATTTGTACACCCTTGTACACACTTGTACAACCTTGTATAAAACCTGTACACCCTTGTACACACTTGTACAAGCTTGTACACGATTGTACAACCTTGTACACACTTGTGCACCCTTGTACACACTTGTACACCCTTGTACACACTTGTACAACCTTTTACAAACTTGTACACACTTGTACAAACTTGTACATTCTTTTGTACACCCTTGTAAACACTTGTACAACCTTGTACAAACCTGTACACCCTTGTACACACTTGTACAAGCTTGTACACACTTGTAAACCCTTGTACACTTTTGTACACCCTTGTACACATTTGTACAACCTTGTACAAACTTGTACACACTTGTACAAACTTGTACACACTTGTACAACCTTGTACACACTTGTACAACCTTGTACACAATTGTACAACCTTGTACAACCATGTACACACTTGTACAACCTTGTACACACTTGTACAACCTTGTACACACTTGTACACCTTTGTACACACTTGTACAACCTTGTACACACTTGTACAACCTTGTAAAAACTTGTACAAGCTTGTACACGATTGTACACCCTTGTACACATTTGTGCACTCTTGTACACACTTGTACAACCTTGTACACACTTGTAAAACCTTGTACACACTTGTACAACCTTGTACACACTTGTTCACACTTGTACAACCTTGTACACACTTGTACAACCTTGTACACACTTGTACAACCTTGTACACACTTGTACAAGCTTGTACACACTTGTACAACCTTGTACACACTTGTACAACCTTTACACAATTGTAAAACCTTGTACACACTTGTACATTCTTGTACAAACTTGTACTTACTTGTACAACCTTGTACAAACTTGTACACACTTGTACAAACTTTTACATCCTTGTACACATTTGTACAAGGTTGTACACACTTGTACAACCTTGTACAAACCTGTACACCCTTGTACAAACTTGTACAAGCTTGTACACGATGTTACACCCTTGTACACACTTGTGCACCCTTGTACACACTTGTACACCCTTGTACACACTTGTACAACCTTTTACAAACTTGTACACACTTGTACAACCTTTTACAAACTTGTACACACTTGTACAAACTTGTACATTCTTGTACATACTTGTACACCCTTGTAAACACTTGTACAACCTTGTACAAACCTGTACACCCTTGTACACACTTGTACAAGCTTGTACACACTTGTACAAGCTTGTACACACTTGTACACCCTTGTACAAACTTGTGCACCCTTGTACACTTTTGTACACCCTTGTATACATTTGTACAACCTTGTACAAACTTGTACACACTTGTACAAACTTGTACACACTTGTACAAACTTGTACACACTTGTACAAACTTGTACACCCTTGTACACACTTGTACAACCTTGTACACACTTGTACAACCTTGTACAAACCTGTACAACCTTGTACACACTTCTACAAGCTTGTACACGATTGTACACCCTTGTACACACTTGTGCACCCTTGTACAAACTTGTACACTCTTGTACACACTTGTACAACCTTTTACAAACTTGTACACACTTGTACAAACTTGTACATTCTTGTACATACTTGTACACCCTTGTAAACACTTGTACAACCTTGTACAAACCTGTACACCCTTGTACACACTTGTACAAGCTTGTACACACTTGTACAAGCTTGTACACACTTGTACACCCTTTTACAAACTTGTGCACCCTTGTACACTTTTGTACACCCTTGTATACATTTGTACAACCTTGTACAAACTTGTACACACTTGTACAAACTTGTACACACTTGTACAAACTTGTACACCCTTGTACACATTTGTACAACCTTGTACACACTTGTACAACCTTGTACACAATTGTACAACCTTGTACAACCTTGTACACACTTGTACAACCTTGTACACACTTGTACAACCTTTTACACACTTGTACACCTTTGTACACACTTGTACAACCTTGTACACACTTGTACAACCTTGTACACACTTGTACAACCTTGTACACACTTGTACAACCTTGTACACACTTGTACACACTTGTACAAACTTGTACATTCTTGTACATACTTGTACACCCTTGTAAACACTTGTACAACCTTGTATAAACCTGTACACCCTTGTACACACTTGTACAAGCTTGTACACACTTGTACAAGCTTGTACACACTTGTTCACCCTTGTATACATTTGTACAACCTTGTACAAACTTGTACACACTTGTACAAACTTGTACACACTTGTACAAACTTGTACACCCTTGTACACACTTGTACAACCTTGTACACACTTGTACAACCTTACACAATTGTACAACCTTGTACAACGTTGTACACACTTGTACAACCTTGTACACACTTGTACAACCTTGTACACACTTGTACAACCTTGTACACACTTGTACACCTTTGTACACACTTGTACAACCTTTGTACACACTTGTACAACCTTGTACACACTTGTACAACCTTGTACACACTTGTACAACCTTGTACACACTTTTTCAACCTTGTACACACTTATACAACCTTGTACACACTTGTACAACCTTGTACACACTTGTACAACCTTGTACACACTTGTAAAACCTTGTACACACTTGTACAACCTTGTAAAAACTTGTACAACCTTGTACACCCTTGTACACCCTTGTACACACTTGTACAACCTTTACACAATTGTAAAACCTTGTACACACTTGTACATTCTTGTACAAACTTGTACTTACTTGTACAACCTTGTACAAACTTGTACACACTTGTACAAACTTTTACATCCTTGTACACATTTGTACAAGGTTGTACACACTTGTACAACCTTGTACAAACCTGTACACCCTTGTACAAACTTGTACAAGCTTGTACACGATGTTACACCCTTGTACACACTTGTGCACCCTTGTACACACTTGTACACCCTTGTACACACTTGTACAACCTTTTACAAACTTGTACACACTTGTACAACCTTTTACAAACTTGTACACACTTGTACAAACTTGTACATTCTTGTACATACTTGTACACCCTTGTAAACACTTGTACAACCTTGTACAAACCTGTACACCCTTGTACACACTTGTACAAGCTTGTACACACTTGTACAAGCTTGTACACACTTGTACACCCTTGTACAAACTTGTGCACCCTTGTACACTTTTGTACACCCTTGTATACATTTGTACAACCTTGTACAAACTTGTACACACTTGTACAAACTTGTACACACTTGTACAAACTTGTACACACTTGTACAAACTTGTACACCCTTGTACACACTTGTACAACCTTGTACACACTTGTACAACCTTGTACAAACCTGTACAACCTTGTACACACTTCTACAAGCTTGTACACGATTGTACACCCTTGTACACACTTGTGCACCCTTGTACAAACTTGTACACTCTTGTACACACTTGTACAACCTTTTACAAACTTGTACACACTTGTACAAACTTGTACATTCTTGTACATACTTGTACACCCTTGTAAACACTTGTACAACCTTGTACAAACCTGTACACCCTTGTACACACTTGTACAAGCTTGTACACACTTGTACAAGCTTGTACACACTTGTACACCCTTTTACAAACTTGTGCACCCTTGTACACTTTTGTACACCCTTGTATACATTTGTACAACCTTGTACAAACTTGTACACACTTGTACAAACTTGTACACACTTGTACAAACTTGTACACCCTTGTACACATTTGTACAACCTTGTACACACTTGTACAACCTTGTACACAATTGTACAACCTTGTACAACCTTGTACACACTTGTACAACCTTGTACACACTTGTACAACCTTTTACACACTTGTACACCTTTGTACACACTTGTACAACCTTGTACACACTTGTACAACCTTGTACACACTTGTACAACCTTGTACACACTTGTACAACCTTGTACACACTTGTACACACTTGTACAAACTTGTACATTCTTGTACATACTTGTACACCCTTGTAAACACTTGTACAACCTTGTATAAACCTGTACACCCTTGTACACACTTGTACAAGCTTGTACACACTTGTACAAGCTTGTACACACTTGTTCACCCTTGTATACATTTGTACAACCTTGTACAAACTTGTACACACTTGTACAAACTTGTACACACTTGTACAAACTTGTACACCCTTGTACACACTTGTACAACCTTGTACACACTTGTACAACCTTACACAATTGTACAACCTTGTACAACGTTGTACACACTTGTACAACCTTGTACACACTTGTACAACCTTGTACACACTTGTACAACCTTGTACACACTTGTACACCTTTGTACACACTTGTACAACCTTTGTACACACTTGTACAACCTTGTACACACTTGTACAACCTTGTACACACTTGTACAACCTTGTACACACTTTTTCAACCTTGTACACACTTATACAACCTTGTACACACTTGTACAACCTTGTACACACTTGTACAACCTTGTACACACTTGTAAAACCTTGTACACACTTGTACAACCTTGTAAAAACTTGTACAACCTTGTACACCCTTGTACACCCTTGTACACACTTGTACAAGCTTGTACACACTTGTACAATCTTGTACACACTTGTACACCCTTGTACACACTTGTACAACCTTTTACAAACTTGTACACAATAATTGTGTAATAATTTTGTACAATTATTGTACAAAATTGTACATTCTTGTAAATACTTGTACATCCTTGTACACACTTGTATAACCTTGTACAAACCTGTACACCCTTGTACACACTTGTACAAGCTTGTACACACTTGTACACCCTTGTACAAACTTGTGCACCCTTGTACACTTTTGTACAACCTTGTACAAACTTAAACACACTTGTACAAACATGTACACACTTGAACAACCTTGTACACACTTGTACAACCTTGTACACACTTGTACAAGCTCGTACACACTTGTACAAACTTGTACACACTTGTACAACCTTGTACACACTTGTACAACCTTGTACACAATTGTAAAACCTTGTACACACTTGTACAACCTTGTACAAACCTGTACACCCTTGTACACACTTGTACAAGCTTGTACACGATTGTACACTCTTGTACACACTTGTGCAACCTTGTACACACTTGTACAACCTTGTACACACTTGTACAACCTTGTACACACTTGTTCAAGCTTGTACACACTTGTACAACCTTGTACACACCTTACACCCTTGTACACACTTGTACAACCTTTTACAAACTTGTACACACTTGTACAAAATTGTACAACCTTGTACAAACCTGTACACCCTTGAACACACTTGTACACCCTTGTACAAACTTGTGCACCCTTGTACACTTTTGTACACCCTTGTACACATTTGTACAACCTTGAACAAACTTGTACACACTTGTACAAACTTGTACACACTTGTACAACCTTGTACACACTTGTACAACCTTGTACACACTTGTACAACCTTGTACTCACTTGTACAACTTTGTACACAATTGTAAAACATTGTACACACTTGTACAACCTTGTACAAACTTGTAGTGTACAAACTTTTACATCCTTGTACACATTTGTACACCCTTGTACACACTTGTACAACCTTGTACAAACCTGTAAACCCTTGTACACACTTGTACAAGCTTGTACACGATTGTACACCATTGTACACACTTGTGCACCCTTGTACACACTTGTACAACCTTGTACACACTTGTACAACCTTGTACACACTTGTACAACCTTGTACACACTTGTACAACCTTGTACACACTTGTACAACCTTGTACACACTTGTACAACCTTGTACACACTTGTACAACCTTGTACACACTTGTACAACCTTGGACACACTTGTACAACCTTGTACACACTTGTACAACCTTGTAAAAACTTGTACAAGCTTGTACACGATTGTACACCCTTGTACACACTTGTGCACCCTTGTACACACTTGTACAACCTTGTACACACTTGTACAACCTTGTACAACCTTGTACAACCTTGTACACACTTGTACAACCTTGTACACACTTGTACAACCTTGTACACACTTGTACACCTTTGTACACACTTGTACAACCTTGTACACACTTGTACACACTTGTACAAACTTGTACATTCTTGTACATACTTGTACACCCTTGTAAACACTTGTACAACCTTGTACAAACCTGTACACCCTTGTACACACTTGTACAAGCTTGTACACACTTGTACAAGCTTGTACACACTTGTACACCCTTGTACACTTTTGTACACCCTTGTACACATTTGTACAACCTTGTACAAACTTGTACACACTTGTACAAACTTGTACACACTTGTACAAACTTGTACACACTTGTACAAACTTGTGTATACTTGTACAACCTTGTACACACTTGTACAACCTTGTACACACTTGTACAAACTTTTACATCCTTGTACACATTTGTACACCCTTGTACACACTTGTACAACCTTTTACAAACTTGTACACACTTGTACACCCTTGTACACTTTTGTACACCCTTGTACACATTTGTACAACCTTGTACAAACTTGTACACACTTGTACAAACTTGTACACACTTGTACAAACTTGTAAAACCTTGTACAAACCTGTAAACCCTTGTACAAGCTTGTACACACTTGTACAAGCTTGTACACACTTGTACAAGCTTGTACACACTTGTACACCCTTGTACAAACTTGTGCACCCTTGTACACTTTTGTACACCCTTGTACACATTTGTACAACCTTGTACAAACTTGTACACACTTGTACAACCTTGTACACACTTGTACAACCTTGTACACACTTGTACAACCTTGTACACACTTGTACAACCTTGTACACACTTGTACAACCTTGTACACACTTGTACAACCTTGTACAAACTTGTACAAGCTTGTACACACTTGTACAACCTTGTACACACTTGTACAACCTTTTACACAATTGTAAAACCTTGTACACACTTGTACATTCTTGTACAAACTTGTACTTACTTGTACAACCTTGTACAAACTTGTACATCCTTGTACACACTTGTACAACCTTGTACAAACCTGTACACCCTTGTACACACTTGTACAAGCTTGTACACACTTGTACACCCTTGTACAAACTTGTGCACCCTTGTACACTTTTGTACACCCTTGTACACATTTGTACAACCTTGTACAAACTTGTACACACTTGTACAAACTTGTACACACTTGTACAACCTTGTACACACTTGTACAACCTTGTACACACTTGTACAACCTTGTACAAACTTGTACAAGCTTGTACAAGCTTGTACACACTTGTACAACCTTGTACACACTTGTAAAACCTTTTACACAATTGTAAAACCTTGTACACACTTGTACATTCTTGTACAAACTTGTACTTACTTGTACAACCTTGTACAAACTTGTACACACTTGTACAAACTTTTACAGCCTTGTACACATTTGTACACCCTTGTACACACTTGTACAACCTTGTACAAACCTGTACACCCTTGTACACACTTGTACAAGCTTGTACACACTTGTACAAGCTTGTACACACTTGTACACCCTTGTACAAACTTGTGCACCCTTGTACACTTTTGTACACCCTTGTATACATTTGTACAACCTTGTACAAACTTGTACACACTTGTACAAACTTGTACACACTTGTACAAACTTGTACACACTTGTACAAACTTGTACACCCTTGTACACACTTGTACAACCTTGTACACACTTGTACAACCTTGTACAAACCTGTACAACCTTGTACACACTTCTACAAGCTTGTACACGATTGTACACCCTTGTACACACTTGTGCACCCTTGTACAAACTTGTACACTCTTGTACACACTTGTACAACCTTTTACAAACTTGTACACACTTGTACAAACTTGTACATTCTTGTACATACTTGTACACCCTTGTAAACACTTGTACAACCTTGTACAAACCTGTACACCCTTGTACACACTTGTACAAGCTTGTACACACTTGTACAAGCTTGTACACACTTGTACACCCTTTTACAAACTTGTGCACCCTTGTACACTTTTGTACACCCTTGTATACATTTGTACAACCTTGTACAAACTTGTACACACTTGTACAAACTTGTACACACTTGTACAAACTTGTACACCCTTGTACACATTTGTACAACCTTGTACACACTTGTACAACCTTGTACACAATTGTACAACCTTGTACAACCTTGTACACACTTGTACAACCTTGTACACACTTGTACAACCTTTTACACACTTGTACACCTTTGTACACACTTGTACAACCTTGTACACACTTGTACAACCTTGTACACACTTGTACAACCTTGTACACACTTGTACAACCTTGTACACACTTGTACACACTTGTACAAACTTGTACATTCTTGTACATACTTGTACACCCTTGTAAACACTTGTACAACCTTGTATAAACCTGTACACCCTTGTACACACTTGTACAAGCTTGTACACACTTGTACAAGCTTGTACACACTTGTTCACCCTTGTATACATTTGTACAACCTTGTACAAACTTGTACACACTTGTACAAACTTGTACACACTTGTACAAACTTGTACACCCTTGTACACACTTGTACAACCTTGTACACACTTGTACAACCTTACACAATTGTACAACCTTGTACAACGTTGTACACACTTGTACAACCTTGTACACACTTGTACAACCTTGTACACACTTGTACAACCTTGTACACACTTGTACACCTTTGTACACACTTGTACAACCTTTGTACACACTTGTACAACCTTGTACACACTTGTACAACCTTGTACACACTTGTACAACCTTGTACACACTTTTTCAACCTTGTACACACTTATACAACCTTGTACACACTTGTACAACCTTGTACACACTTGTACAACCTTGTACACACTTGTAAAACCTTGTACACACTTGTACAACCTTGTAAAAACTTGTACAACCTTGTACACCCTTGTACACCCTTGTACACACTTGTACAACCTTTACACAATTGTAAAACCTTGTACACACTTGTACATTCTTGTACAAACTTGTACTTACTTGTACAACCTTGTACAAACTTGTACACACTTGTACAAACTTTTACATCCTTGTACACATTTGTACAAGGTTGTACACACTTGTACAACCTTGTACAAACCTGTACACCCTTGTACAAACTTGTACAAGCTTGTACACGATGTTACACCCTTGTACACACTTGTGCACCCTTGTACACACTTGTACACCCTTGTACACACTTGTACAACCTTTTACAAACTTGTACACACTTGTACAACCTTTTACAAACTTGTACACACTTGTACACCCTTGTACAAACTTGTGCACCCTTGTACACTTTTGTACACCCTTGTATACATTTGTACAACCTTGTACAAACTTGTACACACTTGTACAAACTTGTACACACTTGTACAAACTTGTACACACTTGTACAAACTTGTACACCCTTGTACACACTTGTACAACCTTGTACACACTTGTACAACCTTGTACAAACCTGTACAACCTTGTACACACTTCTACAAGCTTGTACACGATTGTACACCCTTGTACACACTTGTGCACCCTTGTACAAACTTGTACACTCTTGTACACACTTGTACAACCTTTTACAAACTTGTACACACTTGTACAAACTTGTACATTCTTGTACATACTTGTACACCCTTGTAAACACTTGTACAACCTTGTACAAACCTGTACACCCTTGTACACACTTGTACAAGCTTGTACACACTTGTACAAGCTTGTACACACTTGTACACCCTTTTACAAACTTGTGCACCCTTGTACACTTTTGTACACCCTTGTATACATTTGTACAACCTTGTACAAACTTGTACACACTTGTACAAACTTGTACACACTTGTACAAACTTGTACACCCTTGTACACATTTGTACAACCTTGTACACACTTGTACAACCTTGTACACAATTGTACAACCTTGTACAACCTTGTACACACTTGTACAACCTTGTACACACTTGTACAACCTTTTACACACTTGTACACCTTTGTACACACTTGTACAACCTTGTACACACTTGTACAACCTTGTACACACTTGTACAACCTTGTACACACTTGTACAACCTTGTACACACTTGTACACACTTGTACAAACTTGTACATTCTTGTACATACTTGTACACCCTTGTAAACACTTGTACAACCTTGTATAAACCTGTACACCCTTGTACACACTTGTACAAGCTTGTACACACTTGTACAAGCTTGTACACACTTGTTCACCCTTGTATACATTTGTACAACCTTGTACAAACTTGTACACACTTGTACAAGCTTGTACACACTTGTACAAACTTGTACACCCTTGTACACACTTGTACAACCTTGTACACACTTGTACAACCTTACACAATTGTACAACCTTGTACAACGTTGTACACACTTGTACAACCTTGTACACACTTGTACAACCTTGTACACACTTGTACAACCTTGTACACACTTGTACACCTTTGTACACACTTGTACAACCTTTGTACACACTTGTACAACCTTGTACACACTTGTACAACCTTGTACACACTTGTACAACCTTGTACACACTTTTTCAACCTTGTACACACTTATACAACCTTGTACACACTTGTACAACCTTGTACACACTTGTACAACCTTGTACACACTTGTAAAACCTTGTACACACTTGTACAACCTTGTAAAAACTTGTACAACCTTGTACACCCTTGTACACCCTTGTACACACTTGTACAAGCTTGTACACACTTGTACAATCTTGTACACACTTGTACACCCTTGTACACACTTGTACAACCTTTTACAAACTTGTACACAATAATTGTGTAATAATTTTGTACAATTATTGTACAAAATTGTACATTCTTGTAAATACTTGTACATCCTTGTACACACTTGTATAACCTTGTACAAACCTGTACACCCTTGTACACACTTGTACAAGCTTGTACACACTTGTACACCCTTGTACAAACTTGTGCACCCTTGTACACTTTTGTACAACCTTGTACAAACTTAAACACACTTGTACAAACATGTACACACTTGAACAACCTTGTACACACTTGTACAACCTTGTACACACTTGTACAAGCTCGTACACACTTGTACAAACTTGTACACACTTGTACAACCTTGTACACACTTGTACAACCTTGTACACAATTGTAAAACCTTGTACACACTTGTACAACCTTGTACAAACCTGTACACCCTTGTACACACTTGTACAAGCTTGTACACGATTGTACACTCTTGTACACACTTGTGCAACCTTGTACACACTTGTACAACCTTGTACACACTTGTACAACCTTGTACACACTTGTTCAAGCTTGTACACACTTGTACAACCTTGTACACACCTTACACCCTTGTACACACTTGTACAACCTTTTACAAACTTGTACACACTTGTACAAAATTGTACAACCTTGTACAAACCTGTACACCCTTGAACACACTTGTACACCCTTGTACAAACTTGTGCACCCTTGTACACTTTTGTACACCCTTGTACACATTTGTACAACCTTGAACAAACTTGTACACACTTGTACAAACTTGTACACACTTGTACAACCTTGTACACACTTGTACAACCTTGTACACACTTGTACAACCTTGTACTCACTTGTACAACTTTGTACACAATTGTAAAACATTGTACACACTTGTACAACCTTGTACAAACTTGTAGTGTACAAACTTTTACATCCTTGTACACATTTGTACACCCTTGTACACACTTGTACAACCTTGTACAAACCTGTAAACCCTTGTACACACTTGTACAAGCTTGTACACGATTGTACACCATTGTACACACTTGTGCACCCTTGTACACACTTGTACAACCTTGTACACACTTGTACAACCTTGTACACACTTGTACAACCTTGTACACACTTGTACAACCTTGTACACACTTGTACAACCTTGTACACACTTGTACAACCTTGTACACACTTGTACAACCTTGTACACACTTGTACAACCTTGGACACACTTGTACAACCTTGTACACACTTGTACAACCTTGTAAAAACTTGTACAAGCTTGTACACGATTGTACACCCTTGTACACACTTGTGCACCCTTGTACACACTTGTACAACCTTGTACACACTTGTACAACCTTGTACAACCTTGTACAACCTTGTACACACTTGTACAACCTTGTACACACTTGTACAACCTTGTACACACTTGTACACCTTTGTACACACTTGTACAACCTTGTACACACTTGTACACACTTGTACAAACTTGTACATTCTTGTACATACTTGTACACCCTTGTAAACACTTGTACAACCTTGTACAAACCTGTACACCCTTGTACACACTTGTACAAGCTTGTACACACTTGTACAAGCTTGTACACACTTGTACACCCTTGTACACTTTTGTACACCCTTGTACACATTTGTACAACCTTGTACAAACTTGTACACACTTGTACAAACTTGTACACACTTGTACAAACTTGTGTATACTTGTACAACCTTGTACACACTTGTACAACCTTGTACACACTTGTACAAACTTTTACATCCTTGTACACATTTGTACACCCTTGTACACACTTGTACAACCTTTTACAAACTTGTACACACTTGTACACCCTTGTACACTTTTGTACACCCTTGTACACATTTGTACAACCTTGTACAAACTTGTACACACTTGTACAAACTTGTACACACTTGTACAAACTTGTAAAACCTTGTACAAACCTGTAAACCCTTGTACAAGCTTGTACACACTTGTACAAGCTTGTACACACTTGTACAAGCTTGTACACACTTGTACACCCTTGTACAAACTTGTGCACCCTTGTACACTTTTGTACACCCTTGTACACATTTGTACAACCTTGTACAAACTTGTACACACTTGTACAACCTTGTACACACTTGTACAACCTTGTACACACTTGTACAACCTTGTACACACTTGTACAACCTTGTACACACTTGTACAACCTTGTACACACTTGTACAACCTTGTACAAACTTGTACAAGCTTGTACACACTTGTACAACCTTGTACACACTTGTACAACCTTTTACACAATTGTAAAACCTTGTACACACTTGTACATTCTTGTACAAACTTGTACTTACTTGTACAACCTTGTACAAACTTGTACATCCTTGTACACACTTGTACAACCTTGTACAAACCTGTACACCCTTGTACACACTTGTACAAGCTTGTACACACTTGTACACCCTTGTACAAACTTGTGCACCCTTGTACACTTTTGTACACCCTTGTACACATTTGTACAACCTTGTACAAACTTGTACACACTTGTACAAACTTGTACACACTTGTACAACCTTGTACACACTTGTACAACCTTGTACACACTTGTACAACCTTGTACAAACTTGTACAAGCTTGTACAAGCTTGTACACTCTTGTACAACCTTGTACACACTTGTAAAACCTTTTACACAATTGTAAAACCTTGTACACACTTGTACATTCTTGTACAAACTTGTACTTACTTGTACAACCTTGTACAAACTTGTACACACTTGTACAAACTTTTACAGCCTTGTACACATTTGTACACCCTTGTACACACTTGTACAACCTTGTACAAACCTGTACACCCTTGTACACACTTGTACAAGCTTGTACACGATTGTACAAGCTTGTACACACTTGTAAACCCTTGTACACTTTTTTACACCCTTGTACACATTTGTACAACCTTGTACAAACTTGTACACACTTGTACAAACTTGTACACACTTGTACAAACTTGTGTATACTTGTACAAACTTTACACCCTTGTACACACTTGTACAACCTTGTACACACTTGTACAACCTTGTACACACTTGTACAACCTTGTACACAATTGTACAACCTTGTACAACCATGTACACACTTGTACAACCTTGTACACACTTGTACAACCTTGTACACACTTGTACACCTTTGTACACACTTGTACAACCTTGTACACACTTGTACAACCTTGTAAAAACTTGTACAAGCTTGTACACGATTGTACACCCTTGTACAAATTTGTGCACTCTTGTACACACTTGTACAACCTTGTACACACTTGTACAACCTTGTACACACTTGTACAACCTTGTACACACTTGTACACACTTGTACAACCTTGTACACATTTGTACAACCTTGTACACACTTGTACAAGCTTGTACACACTTGTACACACTTGTACAAGCTTGTACACACTTGTACAACCTTGTACACACTTGTACAACCTTTACACAATTGTAAAACCTTGTACACACTTGTACATTCTTGTACAAACTTGTACTTACTTGTACAACCTTGTACAAACTTGTACACACTTGTACAAACTTTTACATCCTTGTACACATTTGTACAAGGTTGTACACACTTGTACAACCTTGTACAAACCTGTACACCCTTGTACAAACTTGTACAAGCTTGTACACGATTGTACACCCTTGTACACACTTGTGCACCCTTGTACACACTTGTACACCCTTGTACACACTTGTACAACCTTGTACAAACTTGTACACACTTGTACAACCTTTTACAAACTTGTACACACTTGTACAAACTTGTACATTCTTGTACATACTTGTACACCCTTGTAAACACTTGTACAACCTTGTACAAACCTGTACACCCTTGTACACACTTGTACAAGCTTGTACACGATTGTACACTCTTGTAAACACTTGTGCAACCTTGTACACACTTGTACAACCTTGTACACACTTGTACAACCTTGTACACACTTGTTCAAGCTTGTACACACTTGTACAACCTTGTACACACCTTACACCCTTGTACACACTTGTACAACCTTTTACAAACTTGTACACAATTGTACAAAATTGTACAACCTTGTACAAACCTGTACACCCTTGAACACACTTGTACACCCTTGTACAAACTTGTGCACCCTTGTACACTTTTCTACACTCTTGTACACATTTGTACAACCTTGAACAAACTTGTACACACTTGTACAAACTTGTACACACTTGTACAACCTTGTACACACTTGTACAACCTTGTACACACTTGTACAACCTTGTACTCACTTGTACAACTTTGTACACAATTGTAAAACATTGTACACACTTGTACAACCTTGTACAAACTTGTAGTGTACAAACTTTTACATCCTTGTACACATTTGTACACCCTTGTACACACTTGTACAACCTTGTACAAACCTGTAAACCCTTGTACACACTTGTACAAGCTTGTACACGATTGTACACCATTGTACACACTTGTGCACCCTTGTACACACTTGTACAACCTTGTACACACTTGTACAACCTTGTACACACTTGTACAACCTTGTACACACTTGTACAACCTTGTACACACTTGTACAACCTTGTACACACTTGTACAACCTTGTACACACTTGTACAACCTTGTACACACTTGTACAACCTTGTACACACTTGTACAACCTTGTACACACTTGTACAACCTTGGACACACTTGTACAACCTTGTACACACTTGTACAACCTTGTAAAAACTTGTACAAGCTTGTACACGATTGTACACCCTTGTACACACTTGTGCACCCTTGTACACACTTGTACAACCTTGTACACACTTGTACAACCTTGTACACACTTGTACAACCTTGTACAACCTTGTACAACCTTGTACACACTTGTACAACCTTGTACACACTTGTACAACCTTGTACACACTTGTACACCTTTGTACACACTTGTACAACCTTGTACACACTTGTACACACTTGTACAAACTTGTACATTCTTGTACATACTTGTACACCCTTGTAAACACTTGTACAACCTTGTACAAACCTGTACACCCTTGTACACACTTGTACAAGCTTGTACACACTTGTACACCCTTGTACACTTTTGTACACCCTTGTACACATTTGTACAACCTTGTACAAACTTGTACACACTTGTACAAACTTGTACACACTTGTACAAACTTGTGTATACTTGTACAACCTTGTACACACTTGTACAACCTTGTACACACTTGTACAAACTTTTACATCCTTGTACACATTTGTACACCCTTGTACACACTTGTACAACCTTTTACAAACTTGTACACACTTGTACAAACTTGTACATTCTTGTACATACTTGTACACCCTTGTACACACTTGTAAAACCTTGTACAAACCTGTAAACCCTTGTACAAGCTTGTACACACTTGTACAAGCTTGTACACACTTGTACAAGCTTGTACACACTTGTACACCCTTGTACAAACTTGTGCACCCTTGTACACTTTTGTACACCCTTGTACACATTTGTACAACCTTGTACAAACTTGTACACACTTGTACAAACTTGTACACACTTGTACAACCTTGTACACACTTGTACAACCTTGTACACACTTGTACAACCTTGTACACACTTGTACAACCTTGTACAAACTTGTACAAGCTTGTACACACTTGTACAACCTTGTACACACTTGTACAACCTTTTACACAATTGTAAAACCTTGTACACACTTGTACATTCTTGTACAAACTTGTACTTACTTGTACAACCTTGTACAAACTTGTACATCCTTGTACACACTTGTACAACCTTGTACAAACCTGTACACCCTTGTACACACTTGTACAAGCTTGTACACACTTGTACACCCTTGTACAAACTTGTGCACCCTTGTACACTTTTGTACACCCTTGTACACATTTGTACAACCTTGTACAAACTTAAACACACTTGTACAAACATGTGCACAATTGAACAACCTTGTACACACTTGTACAACCTTGTACACACTTGTACAAGCTTGTACACACTTGTACAAACTTGTACACACTTGTACAAACTTGTACACACTTGTACAACCTTGTACACACTTGTACAACCTTGTACACAATTGTAAAACCTTGTACACACTTGTACAACCTTGTACAAACCTGTACACCATTGTACACACTTGTACAAGCTTGTACACGATTGTACACTCTTGTACACACTTGTGCAACCTTGTACACACTTGTACAACCTTGTACACACTTGTACAACCTTGTACAAACTTGTTCAAGCTTGTACACACTTGTACAACCTTGTAAAAACTTGTACAAGCTTGTACACGATTGTACACCCTTGTACACACTTGTGCACTCTTGTACACACTTGTACAACCTTGTACACACTTGTACAACCTTGTACACACTTGTACAACCTTGTACACACTTGTACACCCTTGTACAAACTTGTGCACCCTTGTACACTTTTGTACACCCTTGTACACACTTGTACAACCTTGTAAAAACTTGTACAAGCTTGTACACGATTGTACACCCTTGTACACACTTGTACAAACTTGTACACACTTGTACAACCTTGTACACACTTGTACAACCTTGTACACACTTGTACAACCTTGTACAAACTTGTACAAGCTTGTACAAGCTTGTACACACTTGTACAACCTTGTACACACTTGTAAAACCTTTTACACAATTGTAAAACCTTGTACACACTTGTATATTCTTGTACAAACTTGTACTTACTTGTACAACCTTGTACAAACTTGTACACACTTGTACAAACTTTTACAGCCTTGTACACATTTGTACACCCTTGTACACACTTGTACAACCTTGTACAAACCTGTACACCCTTGTACATACTTGTACAAGCTTGTACACGATTGTACAAGCTTGTACACACTTGTAAACCCTTGTACACTTTTGTACACCCTTGTACACATTTGTACAACCTTGTACAAACTTGTACACACTTGTACAAACTTGTACACACTTGTACAAACTTGTGTATACTTGTACAAACTTGTACACCCTTGTACACACTTGTACAACCTTGTACACACTTGTACAACCTTGTACACACTTGTACAACCTTGTACACAATTGTACAACCTTGTACAACCATGTACACACTTGTACAACCTTGTACACACTTGTACAACCTTGTACACACTTGTACACCTTTGTACACACTTGTACAACCTTGTACACACTTGTACAACCTTGTAAAAACTTGTACAAGCTTGTACACGATTGTACACCCTTGTACAAATTTGTGCACTCTTGTACACACTTGTACAACCTTGTACACACTTGTACAACCTTGTACACACTTGTACAACCTTGTACACACTTGTACACACTTGTACAACCTTGTACACATTTGTACAACCTTGTACACACTTGTACAAGCTTGTACACACTTGTACACACTTGTACAAGCTTGTACACACTTGTACAACCTTGTACACACTTGTACAACCTTTACACAATTGTAAAACCTTGTACACACTTGTACATTCTTGTACAAACTTGTACTTACTTGTACAACCTTGTACAAACTTGTACACACTTGTACAAACTTTTACATCCTTGTACACATTTGTACAAGGTTGTACACACTTGTACAACCTTGTACAAACCTGTACACCCTTGTACAAACTTGTACAAGCTTGTACACGATTGTACACCCTTGTACACACTTGTGCACCCTTGTACACACTTGTACACCCTTGTACACACTTGTACAACCTTTTACAAACTTGTACACACTTGTACAACCTTTTACAAACTTGTACACACTTGTACAAACTTGTACATTCTTGTACATACTTGTACACCCTTGTAAACACTTGTACAACCTTGTACAAACCTGTACACCCTTGTACACACTTGTACAAGCTTGTACACACTTGTACAAGCTTGTACACACTTGTACACCCTTGTACAAACTTGTGCACCCTTGTACACTTTTGTACACCCTTGTATACATTTGTACAACCTTGTACAAACTTGTACACACTTGTACAAACTTGTACACACTTGTACAAACTTGTACACCCTTGTACACACTTGTACAACCTTGTACACACTTGTACAACCTTGTACACAATTGTACAACCTTGTACAACCTTGTACACACTTGTACAACCTTGTACACACTTGTACAACCTTGTACACACTTGTACACCTTTGTACACACTTGTACAACCTTGTACACACTTGTACAACCTTGTACACACTTGTACAACCTTGTACACACTTGTACAACCTTGTACACACTTGTACAACCTTGTACACACTTGTACAACCTTGTACACACTTGTACACACTTGTACAAACTTGTACATTCTTGTACATACTTGTACACCCTTGTAAACACTTGTACAACCTTGTATAAACCTGTACACCCTTGTACACACTTGTACAAGCTTGTACACACTTGTACAAGCTTGTACACACTTGTACACCCTTGTATACATTTGTACAACCTTGTACAAACTTGTACACACTTGTACAAACTTGTACACACTTGTACAAACTTGTACACCCTTGTACACACTTGTACAACCTTGTACACACTTGTACAACCTTGTACACACTTGTACAACCTTACACAATTGTACAACCTTGTACAACGTTGTACACACTTGTACAACCTTGTACACACTTGTACAACCTTGTACACACTTGTACAACCTTGTACACACTTGTACACCTTTGTACACACTTGTACAACCTTGTACACACTTGTACAACCTTGTACACACTTGTACAACCTTGTACACACTTTTTCAACCTTGTACACACTTATACAACCTTGTACACACTTGTACAACCTTGTACACACTTGTACAACCTTGTACACACTTGTAAAACCTTGTACACACTTGTACAACCTTGTAAAAACTTGTACAACCTTGTACACCCTTGTACACCCTTGTACACACTTGTACAAGCTTGTACACACTTGTACAACCTTGTACACACTTGTACACCCTTGTACACACTTGTACAACCTTTTACAAACTTGTACAAAATAATTGTGTAATAATTTTGTACAATTATTGTACAAAATTGTACATTCTTGTAAATACTTGTACATCCTTGTACACACTTGTACAACCTTGTACAAACCTGTACACCCTTGTACACACTTGTACAAGCTTGTACACACTTGTACACCCTTGTACAAACTTGTGCACCCTTGTACACTTTTGTACACCCTTGAACACATTTGTACAACCTTGTACAAACTTAAACACACTTGTACAAACATGTACACACTTGAACAACCTTGTACACACTTGTACAACCTTGTACACACTTGTACAAGCTTGTACACACTTGTACAAACTTGTACACACTTGTACAACCTTGTACACACTTGTACAACCTTGTACACAATTGTAAAACCTTGTACACACTTGTACAACCTTGTACAAACCTGTACACCCTTGTACACACTTGTACAAGCTTGTACACGATTGTACACTCTTGTACACACTTGTGCAACCTTGTACACACTTGTACAACCTTGTACACACTTGTACAACCTTGTACACACTTGTTCAAGCTTGTACACACTTGTACAACCTTGTACACACCTTACACCCTTGTACACACTTGTACAACCTTTTACAAACTTGTACACACTTGTACAAAATTGTACAACCTTGTACAAACCTGTACACCCTTGAACACACTTGTACACCCTTGTACAAACTTGTGCACCCTTGTACACTTTTGTACACCCTTGTACACATTTGTACAACCTTGAACAAACTTGTACACACTTGTACAAACTTGTACACACTTGTACAAACTTGTACACACTTGTACAACCTTGTACACACTTGTACAACCTTGTACACACTTGTACAACCTTGTACTCACTTGTACAACCTTGTACACAATTGTAAAACATTGTACACACTTGTACAACCTTATACAAACTTGTAGTGTACAAACTTTTACATCCTTGTACACATTTGTACACCCTTGTACACACTTGTACAACCTTGTACAAACCTGTAAAAACTTGTACACACTTGTACAAGCTTGTACACGATTGTACACCATTGTACACACTTGTGCACCCTTGTACACACTTGTACAACCTTGTACACACTTGTACAACCTTGTACACACTTGTACAACCTTGTACACACTTGTACAACCTTGTACACACTTGTACAACCTTGGACACACTTGTACAACCTTGTACACACTTGTACAACCTTGTAAAAACTTGTACAAGCTTGTACACGATTGTACACCCTTGTACACACTTGTGCACCCTTGTACACACTTGTACAACCTTGTACACACTTGTACAACCTTGTACAACCTTGTACAACCTTGTACACACTTGTACAACCTTGTACACACTTGTACAACCTTGTACACACTTGTAAACCTTTGTACACACTTGTACAACCTTGTACACACTTGTACACACTTGTACAAACTTGTACATTCTTGTACATACTTGTACACCCTTGTAAACACTTGTACAACCTTGTACAAACCTGTACACCCTTGTACACACTTGTACAAGCTTGTACACACTTGTACACCCTTGTACACTTTTGTACACCCTTGTACACATTTGTACAACCTTGTACAAACTTGTACACACTTGTACAAACTTGTACACACTTGTACAAACTTGTGTATACTTGTACAACCTTGTACACACTTGTACAACCTTGTACACACTTGTACAAACTTTTACATCCTTGTACACATTTGTACACCCTTGTACACACTTGTACAACCTTTTACAAACTTGTACACACTTGTACAAACTTGTACATTCTTGTACATACTTGTACACCCTTGTACACACTTGTAAAACCTTGTACAAACCTGTAAACCCTTGTACAAGCTTGTACACACTTGTACACCCTTGTACAAACTTGTGCACCCTTGTACACTTTTGTACACCCTTGTACACATTTGTACAACCTTGTACAAACTTGTACACACTTGTACAAACTTGTACACACTTGTACAACCTTGTACACACTTGTACAACCTTGTACACACTTGTACAACCTTGTACACACTTGTACAACCTTGTAAAAACTTGTACAAGCTTGTACACACTTGTACAACCTTGTACACACTTGTACAATCTTTTACACAATTGTAAAACCTTGTACACACTTGTACATTCTTGTACAAACTTGTACTTACTTGTACAACCTTGTACAAACTTGTACATCCTTGTACACACTTGTACAACCTTGTACAAACCTGTACACCCTTGTACACACTTGTGAAAGCTTGTACACACTTGTACACCCTTGTACAAACTTGTGCACCCTTGTACACTTTTGTACACCCTTGTACACATTTGTACAACCTTGTACAAACTTAAACACCCTTGTACAAACATGTGCACACTTGAACAACCTTGTACACACTTGTACAACCTTGTACACACTTGTACAAGCTTGTACACACTTGTACAAACTTGTACACACTTGTACAACCTTGTACACACTTGTACAACCTTGTACACAATTGTAAAACCTTGTACACACTTGTACAACCTTGTACAAACCTGTACACCCTTGTACACACTTGTACAAGCTTGTACACGATTGTACACTCTTGTACACACTTGTGCAACCTTGTACACACTTGTACAACCTTGTACACACTTGTACAACCTTGTACACACTTGTTCAAGCTTGTACACACTTGTACAACCTTGTAAAAACTTGTACAAGATTGTACACGATTGTACACCCTTGTACACACTTGTGCACTCTTGTACACACTTGTACAACCTTGTACACACTTGTACAACCTTGTACACACTTGTACAACCTTGTACACACTTGTACACACTTGTACAACCTTGTACACACTTGTACAAGCTTGTACACACTTGTACAACCTTGTACACACTTGTACAACCTTTTACACAATTGTAAAACCTTGTACACACTTGTACATTCTTGTACAAACTTGTACTTACTTGTACAACCTTGTACAAACTTGTACACACTTGTACAAACTTTTACATCCTTGTACACAATTGTAAAAGGTTGTACACACTTGTACAACCTTGTACAAACCTGTACACCCTTGTACACACTTGTACAAGCTTGTACACGATTGTACACCCTTGTACACACTTGTGCACCCTTTTACACACTTGTACACCCTTGTACACACTTGTACAAACTTGTACATTCTTGTACATACTTGTACACCCTTGTAAACACTTGTACAACCTTGTACAAACCTGTACACCCTTGTACACACTTGTACAAGCTTGTACACACTTGTACAAGCTTGTACACACTTGTACACCCTTGTACAAACTTGTGCACCCTTGTACACTTTTGAACACCCTTGTATACATTTGTACAACCTTGTACAAACTTGTACACACTTGTACAAACTTGTACACACTTGTACAAACTTGTACACCCTTGTACACACTTGTACAACCTTGTACACACTTGTACAACCTTGTACAAACCTGTACACCCTTGTACACACTTGTACAAGCTTGTACACGATTGTACACCCTTGTACACACTTGTGCACCCTTGTACACACTTGTACACTCTTGTACACACTTGTACAACCTTTTACAAACTTGTACACACTTGTACAAACTTGTACATTCTTGTACATACTTGTACACCCTTGTAAACACTTGTACAACCTTGTACAAACCTGTACACCCTTGTACACACTTGTACAAGCTTGTACACACTTGTACAAGCTTGTACACACTTGTACACCCTTGTACAAACTTGTGCACCCTTGTACACTTTTGTACACCCTTGTATACATTTGTACAACCTTGTACAAACTTGTACACACTTGTACAAACTTGTACACACTTGTACAAACTTGTACACCCTTGTACACACTTGTACAACCTTGTACACACTTGTACAACCTTGTACACAATTGTACAACCTTGTACAACCTTGTACACACTTGTACAACCTTGTACACACTTGTACAACCTTGTACACACTTGTACACCTTTGTACACACTTGTACAACCTTGTACACACTTGTACAACCTTGTACACACTTGTACAACCTTGTACACACTTGTACAACCTTGTACACACTTGTACACACTTGTACAAACTTGTACATTCTTGTACATACTTGTACACCCTTGTAAACACTTGTACAACCTTGTAAACACTTGTACAACCTTGTACAAACCTGTACACCCTTGTACACACTTGTACAAGCTTGTACACACTTGTACAAGCT
This sequence comes from Macrosteles quadrilineatus, assembly GCF_028750875.1. Lineage (NCBI taxonomy): Eukaryota > Metazoa > Arthropoda > Insecta > Hemiptera > Cicadellidae > Macrosteles > Macrosteles quadrilineatus. The sequence goes on along the minus strand of NW_026542666.1, from coordinate 521,676 downwards.
TGTACACACTTGTACACCCTTGTATACATTTGTACAACCTTGTACAAACTTGTACACACTTGTACAAACTTGTACACACTTGTACAAACTTTTACATCCTTGTACACATTTGTACACCCTTGTACACACTTGTACAACCTTTTACAAACTTGTACACACTTGTACAAACTTGTACATTCTTGTACATACTTGTACACCCTTGTAAACACTTGTACAACCTTGTACAAACCTGTACACCCTTGTACACACTTGTACAAGCTTGTACACACTTGTACAAGCTTGTACAAACTTGTACACCCTTGTACACTTTTGTACACCCTTGTAAACACTTGTACAACCTTGTACAAACCTGTACACCCTTGTACACGCTTGTACAAGCTTGTACACACTTGTACAACCTTGTACACACTTGTACAACCTTGTACAAACTTGTACAAGCTTGTACACACTTGTACAACCTTGTACACACTTGTAAAACCTTTTACACAATTGTAAAACCTTGTACACACTTGTACATTCTTGTACAAACTTGTACTTACTTGTACAACCTTGTACAAACTTGTACACACTTGTACAAACTTTTACAGCCTTGTACACATTTGTACACCCTTGTACACACTTGTACAACCTTGTACAAACCTGTACACCCTTGTACACACTTGTACAAGCTTGTACACGATTGTACAACCTTGTACACATTTGTGCACCCTTGTACACACTTGTACACCCTTGTACACACTTGTACAACCTTTTACAAACTTGTACACACTTGTACAAACTTGTACATTCTTTTGTACACCCTTGTAAACACTTGTAAAACCTTGTACAAACCTGTACACCCTTGTACACTTTGTACAAGCTTGTACACACTTGTACAAGCTTGTACACACTTGTACAAGCTTGTACACACTTGTACACCCTTGTACACTTTTGTACACCCTTGTACACATTTGTACAACCTTGTACAAACTTGTACACACTTGTACAAACTTGTACACACTTGTACAAACTTGTGTATACTTGTACAAACATGTACACCCTTGTACACACTTGTACAACCTTGTACACACTTGTACACCCTTGTACACTTTTGTACACCCTTGTACACATTTGTACAACCTTGTACAAACTTGTACACACTTGTACAAACTTGTGTATACTTGTACAAACTTGTGTATACTTGTACAAACTTGTACACACTTGTACAACCTTGTACACACTTGTACAAACTTAAACATCCTTGTACACATTTGTACACCCTTGTACACACTTGTACAACCTTTTACAAACTTGTACACACTTGTACAAACTTGTACATTCTTGTACATACTTGTACACCCTTGTACACACTTGTAAAACCTTGTACAAACCTGTAAGACCTTGTACAAGCTTGTACACACTTGTACAAGCTTGTACACACTTGTACACCCTTGTACAAACTTGTGCACCCTTGTTCACTTTTGTACACCCTTGTACACATTTGTACAACCTTGTACAAACTTGTACACACTTTTACAAACTTGTACACACTTGTACAACCTTGTACACACTTGTACAACCTTGTACACACTTGTACAACCTTGTACAAACTTGTACAAGCTTGTACAAGCTTGTACACACTTGTACAACCTTGTACACACTTGTAAAACCTTTTACACAATTGTAAAACCTTGTACACACTTGTACATTCTTGTACAAACTTGTACTTACTTGTACAACCTTGTACAAACTTGTACACACTTGTACAAACTTTTACAGCCTTGTACACATTTGTACACCCTTGTACACACTTGTACAACCTTGTATAAAACCTGTACACCCTTGTACACACTTGTACAAGCTTGTACACGATTGTACAACCTTGTACACACTTGTGCACCCTTGTACACACTTGTACACCCTTGTACACACTTGTACAACCTTTTACAAACTTGTACACACTTGTACAAACTTGTACATTCTTTTGTACACCCTTGTAAACACTTGTACAACCTTGTACAAACCTGTACACCCTTGTACACACTTGTACAAGCTTGTACACACTTGTAAACCCTTGTACACTTTTGTACACCCTTGTACACATTTGTACAACCTTGTACAAACTTGTACACACTTGTACAAACTTGTACACACTTGTACAACCTTGTACACACTTGTACAACCTTGTACACAATTGTACAACCTTGTACAACCATGTACACACTTGTACAACCTTGTACACACTTGTACAACCTTGTACACACTTGTACACCTTTGTACACACTTGTACAACCTTGTACACACTTGTACAACCTTGTAAAAACTTGTACAAGCTTGTACACGATTGTACACCCTTGTACACATTTGTGCACTCTTGTACACACTTGTACAACCTTGTACACACTTGTAAAACCTTGTACACACTTGTACAACCTTGTACACACTTGTTCACACTTGTACAACCTTGTACACACTTGTACAACCTTGTACACACTTGTACAACCTTGTACACACTTGTACAAGCTTGTACACACTTGTACAACCTTGTACACACTTGTACAACCTTTACACAATTGTAAAACCTTGTACACACTTGTACATTCTTGTACAAACTTGTACTTACTTGTACAACCTTGTACAAACTTGTACACACTTGTACAAACTTTTACATCCTTGTACACATTTGTACAAGGTTGTACACACTTGTACAACCTTGTACAAACCTGTACACCCTTGTACAAACTTGTACAAGCTTGTACACGATGTTACACCCTTGTACACACTTGTGCACCCTTGTACACACTTGTACACCCTTGTACACACTTGTACAACCTTTTACAAACTTGTACACACTTGTACAACCTTTTACAAACTTGTACACACTTGTACAAACTTGTACATTCTTGTACATACTTGTACACCCTTGTAAACACTTGTACAACCTTGTACAAACCTGTACACCCTTGTACACACTTGTACAAGCTTGTACACACTTGTACAAGCTTGTACACACTTGTACACCCTTGTACAAACTTGTGCACCCTTGTACACTTTTGTACACCCTTGTATACATTTGTACAACCTTGTACAAACTTGTACACACTTGTACAAACTTGTACACACTTGTACAAACTTGTACACACTTGTACAAACTTGTACACCCTTGTACACACTTGTACAACCTTGTACACACTTGTACAACCTTGTACAAACCTGTACAACCTTGTACACACTTCTACAAGCTTGTACACGATTGTACACCCTTGTACACACTTGTGCACCCTTGTACAAACTTGTACACTCTTGTACACACTTGTACAACCTTTTACAAACTTGTACACACTTGTACAAACTTGTACATTCTTGTACATACTTGTACACCCTTGTAAACACTTGTACAACCTTGTACAAACCTGTACACCCTTGTACACACTTGTACAAGCTTGTACACACTTGTACAAGCTTGTACACACTTGTACACCCTTTTACAAACTTGTGCACCCTTGTACACTTTTGTACACCCTTGTATACATTTGTACAACCTTGTACAAACTTGTACACACTTGTACAAACTTGTACACACTTGTACAAACTTGTACACCCTTGTACACATTTGTACAACCTTGTACACACTTGTACAACCTTGTACACAATTGTACAACCTTGTACAACCTTGTACACACTTGTACAACCTTGTACACACTTGTACAACCTTTTACACACTTGTACACCTTTGTACACACTTGTACAACCTTGTACACACTTGTACAACCTTGTACACACTTGTACAACCTTGTACACACTTGTACAACCTTGTACACACTTGTACACACTTGTACAAACTTGTACATTCTTGTACATACTTGTACACCCTTGTAAACACTTGTACAACCTTGTATAAACCTGTACACCCTTGTACACACTTGTACAAGCTTGTACACACTTGTACAAGCTTGTACACACTTGTTCACCCTTGTATACATTTGTACAACCTTGTACAAACTTGTACACACTTGTACAAACTTGTACACACTTGTACAAACTTGTACACCCTTGTACACACTTGTACAACCTTGTACACACTTGTACAACCTTACACAATTGTACAACCTTGTACAACGTTGTACACACTTGTACAACCTTGTACACACTTGTACAACCTTGTACACACTTGTACAACCTTGTACACACTTGTACACCTTTGTACACACTTGTACAACCTTTGTACACACTTGTACAACCTTGTACACACTTGTACAACCTTGTACACACTTGTACAACCTTGTACACACTTTTTCAACCTTGTACACACTTATACAACCTTGTACACACTTGTACAACCTTGTACACACTTGTACAACCTTGTACACACTTGTAAAACCTTGTACACACTTGTACAACCTTGTAAAAACTTGTACAACCTTGTACACCCTTGTACACCCTTGTACACACTTGTACAACCTTTACACAATTGTAAAACCTTGTACACACTTGTACATTCTTGTACAAACTTGTACTTACTTGTACAACCTTGTACAAACTTGTACACACTTGTACAAACTTTTACATCCTTGTACACATTTGTACAAGGTTGTACACACTTGTACAACCTTGTACAAACCTGTACACCCTTGTACAAACTTGTACAAGCTTGTACACGATGTTACACCCTTGTACACACTTGTGCACCCTTGTACACACTTGTACACCCTTGTACACACTTGTACAACCTTTTACAAACTTGTACACACTTGTACAACCTTTTACAAACTTGTACACACTTGTACAAACTTGTACATTCTTGTACATACTTGTACACCCTTGTAAACACTTGTACAACCTTGTACAAACCTGTACACCCTTGTACACACTTGTACAAGCTTGTACACACTTGTACAAGCTTGTACACACTTGTACACCCTTGTACAAACTTGTGCACCCTTGTACACTTTTGTACACCCTTGTATACATTTGTACAACCTTGTACAAACTTGTACACACTTGTACAAACTTGTACACACTTGTACAAACTTGTACACACTTGTACAAACTTGTACACCCTTGTACACACTTGTACAACCTTGTACACACTTGTACAACCTTGTACAAACCTGTACAACCTTGTACACACTTCTACAAGCTTGTACACGATTGTACACCCTTGTACACACTTGTGCACCCTTGTACAAACTTGTACACTCTTGTACACACTTGTACAACCTTTTACAAACTTGTACACACTTGTACAAACTTGTACATTCTTGTACATACTTGTACACCCTTGTAAACACTTGTACAACCTTGTACAAACCTGTACACCCTTGTACACACTTGTACAAGCTTGTACACACTTGTACAAGCTTGTACACACTTGTACACCCTTTTACAAACTTGTGCACCCTTGTACACTTTTGTACACCCTTGTATACATTTGTACAACCTTGTACAAACTTGTACACACTTGTACAAACTTGTACACACTTGTACAAACTTGTACACCCTTGTACACATTTGTACAACCTTGTACACACTTGTACAACCTTGTACACAATTGTACAACCTTGTACAACCTTGTACACACTTGTACAACCTTGTACACACTTGTACAACCTTTTACACACTTGTACACCTTTGTACACACTTGTACAACCTTGTACACACTTGTACAACCTTGTACACACTTGTACAACCTTGTACACACTTGTACAACCTTGTACACACTTGTACACACTTGTACAAACTTGTACATTCTTGTACATACTTGTACACCCTTGTAAACACTTGTACAACCTTGTATAAACCTGTACACCCTTGTACACACTTGTACAAGCTTGTACACACTTGTACAAGCTTGTACACACTTGTTCACCCTTGTATACATTTGTACAACCTTGTACAAACTTGTACACACTTGTACAAACTTGTACACACTTGTACAAACTTGTACACCCTTGTACACACTTGTACAACCTTGTACACACTTGTACAACCTTACACAATTGTACAACCTTGTACAACGTTGTACACACTTGTACAACCTTGTACACACTTGTACAACCTTGTACACACTTGTACAACCTTGTACACACTTGTACACCTTTGTACACACTTGTACAACCTTTGTACACACTTGTACAACCTTGTACACACTTGTACAACCTTGTACACACTTGTACAACCTTGTACACACTTTTTCAACCTTGTACACACTTATACAACCTTGTACACACTTGTACAACCTTGTACACACTTGTACAACCTTGTACACACTTGTAAAACCTTGTACACACTTGTACAACCTTGTAAAAACTTGTACAACCTTGTACACCCTTGTACACCCTTGTACACACTTGTACAAGCTTGTACACACTTGTACAATCTTGTACACACTTGTACACCCTTGTACACACTTGTACAACCTTTTACAAACTTGTACACAATAATTGTGTAATAATTTTGTACAATTATTGTACAAAATTGTACATTCTTGTAAATACTTGTACATCCTTGTACACACTTGTATAACCTTGTACAAACCTGTACACCCTTGTACACACTTGTACAAGCTTGTACACACTTGTACACCCTTGTACAAACTTGTGCACCCTTGTACACTTTTGTACAACCTTGTACAAACTTAAACACACTTGTACAAACATGTACACACTTGAACAACCTTGTACACACTTGTACAACCTTGTACACACTTGTACAAGCTCGTACACACTTGTACAAACTTGTACACACTTGTACAACCTTGTACACACTTGTACAACCTTGTACACAATTGTAAAACCTTGTACACACTTGTACAACCTTGTACAAACCTGTACACCCTTGTACACACTTGTACAAGCTTGTACACGATTGTACACTCTTGTACACACTTGTGCAACCTTGTACACACTTGTACAACCTTGTACACACTTGTACAACCTTGTACACACTTGTTCAAGCTTGTACACACTTGTACAACCTTGTACACACCTTACACCCTTGTACACACTTGTACAACCTTTTACAAACTTGTACACACTTGTACAAAATTGTACAACCTTGTACAAACCTGTACACCCTTGAACACACTTGTACACCCTTGTACAAACTTGTGCACCCTTGTACACTTTTGTACACCCTTGTACACATTTGTACAACCTTGAACAAACTTGTACACACTTGTACAAACTTGTACACACTTGTACAACCTTGTACACACTTGTACAACCTTGTACACACTTGTACAACCTTGTACTCACTTGTACAACTTTGTACACAATTGTAAAACATTGTACACACTTGTACAACCTTGTACAAACTTGTAGTGTACAAACTTTTACATCCTTGTACACATTTGTACACCCTTGTACACACTTGTACAACCTTGTACAAACCTGTAAACCCTTGTACACACTTGTACAAGCTTGTACACGATTGTACACCATTGTACACACTTGTGCACCCTTGTACACACTTGTACAACCTTGTACACACTTGTACAACCTTGTACACACTTGTACAACCTTGTACACACTTGTACAACCTTGTACACACTTGTACAACCTTGTACACACTTGTACAACCTTGTACACACTTGTACAACCTTGTACACACTTGTACAACCTTGGACACACTTGTACAACCTTGTACACACTTGTACAACCTTGTAAAAACTTGTACAAGCTTGTACACGATTGTACACCCTTGTACACACTTGTGCACCCTTGTACACACTTGTACAACCTTGTACACACTTGTACAACCTTGTACAACCTTGTACAACCTTGTACACACTTGTACAACCTTGTACACACTTGTACAACCTTGTACACACTTGTACACCTTTGTACACACTTGTACAACCTTGTACACACTTGTACACACTTGTACAAACTTGTACATTCTTGTACATACTTGTACACCCTTGTAAACACTTGTACAACCTTGTACAAACCTGTACACCCTTGTACACACTTGTACAAGCTTGTACACACTTGTACAAGCTTGTACACACTTGTACACCCTTGTACACTTTTGTACACCCTTGTACACATTTGTACAACCTTGTACAAACTTGTACACACTTGTACAAACTTGTACACACTTGTACAAACTTGTACACACTTGTACAAACTTGTGTATACTTGTACAACCTTGTACACACTTGTACAACCTTGTACACACTTGTACAAACTTTTACATCCTTGTACACATTTGTACACCCTTGTACACACTTGTACAACCTTTTACAAACTTGTACACACTTGTACACCCTTGTACACTTTTGTACACCCTTGTACACATTTGTACAACCTTGTACAAACTTGTACACACTTGTACAAACTTGTACACACTTGTACAAACTTGTAAAACCTTGTACAAACCTGTAAACCCTTGTACAAGCTTGTACACACTTGTACAAGCTTGTACACACTTGTACAAGCTTGTACACACTTGTACACCCTTGTACAAACTTGTGCACCCTTGTACACTTTTGTACACCCTTGTACACATTTGTACAACCTTGTACAAACTTGTACACACTTGTACAACCTTGTACACACTTGTACAACCTTGTACACACTTGTACAACCTTGTACACACTTGTACAACCTTGTACACACTTGTACAACCTTGTACACACTTGTACAACCTTGTACAAACTTGTACAAGCTTGTACACACTTGTACAACCTTGTACACACTTGTACAACCTTTTACACAATTGTAAAACCTTGTACACACTTGTACATTCTTGTACAAACTTGTACTTACTTGTACAACCTTGTACAAACTTGTACATCCTTGTACACACTTGTACAACCTTGTACAAACCTGTACACCCTTGTACACACTTGTACAAGCTTGTACACACTTGTACACCCTTGTACAAACTTGTGCACCCTTGTACACTTTTGTACACCCTTGTACACATTTGTACAACCTTGTACAAACTTGTACACACTTGTACAAACTTGTACACACTTGTACAACCTTGTACACACTTGTACAACCTTGTACACACTTGTACAACCTTGTACAAACTTGTACAAGCTTGTACAAGCTTGTACACACTTGTACAACCTTGTACACACTTGTAAAACCTTTTACACAATTGTAAAACCTTGTACACACTTGTACATTCTTGTACAAACTTGTACTTACTTGTACAACCTTGTACAAACTTGTACACACTTGTACAAACTTTTACAGCCTTGTACACATTTGTACACCCTTGTACACACTTGTACAACCTTGTACAAACCTGTACACCCTTGTACACACTTGTACAAGCTTGTACACACTTGTACAAGCTTGTACACACTTGTACACCCTTGTACAAACTTGTGCACCCTTGTACACTTTTGTACACCCTTGTATACATTTGTACAACCTTGTACAAACTTGTACACACTTGTACAAACTTGTACACACTTGTACAAACTTGTACACACTTGTACAAACTTGTACACCCTTGTACACACTTGTACAACCTTGTACACACTTGTACAACCTTGTACAAACCTGTACAACCTTGTACACACTTCTACAAGCTTGTACACGATTGTACACCCTTGTACACACTTGTGCACCCTTGTACAAACTTGTACACTCTTGTACACATTTGTACAACCTTTTACAAACTTGTACACACTTGTACAAACTTGTACATTCTTGTACATACTTGTACACCCTTGTAAACACTTGTACAACCTTGTACAAACCTGTACACCCTTGTACACACTTGTACAAGCTTGTACACACTTGTACAAGCTTGTACACACTTGTACACCCTTTTACAAACTTGTGCACCCTTGTACACTTTTGTACACCCTTGTATACATTTGTACAACCTTGTACAAACTTGTACACACTTGTACAAACTTGTACACACTTGTACAAACTTGTACACCCTTGTACACATTTGTACAACCTTGTACACACTTGTACAACCTTGTACACAATTGTACAACCTTGTACAACCTTGTACACACTTGTACAACCTTGTACACACTTGTACAACCTTTTACACACTTGTACACCTTTGTACACACTTGTACAACCTTGTACACACTTGTACAACCTTGTACACACTTGTACAACCTTGTACACACTTGTACAACCTTGTACACACTTGTACACACTTGTACAAACTTGTACATTCTTGTACATACTTGTACACCCTTGTAAACACTTGTACAACCTTGTATAAACCTGTACACCCTTGTACACACTTGTACAAGCTTGTACACACTTGTACAAGCTTGTACACACTTGTTCACCCTTGTATACATTTGTACAACCTTGTACAAACTTGTACACACTTGTACAAACTTGTACACACTTGTACAAACTTGTACACCCTTGTACACACTTGTACAACCTTGTACACACTTGTACAACCTTACACAATTGTACAACCTTGTACAACGTTGTACACACTTGTACAACCTTGTACACACTTGTACAACCTTGTACACACTTGTACAACCTTGTACACACTTGTACACCTTTGTACACACTTGTACAACCTTTGTACACACTTGTACAACCTTGTACACACTTGTACAACCTTGTACACACTTGTACAACCTTGTACACACTTTTTCAACCTTGTACACACTTATACAACCTTGTACACACTTGTACAACCTTGTACACACTTGTACAACCTTGTACACACTTGTAAAACCTTGTACACACTTGTACAACCTTGTAAAAACTTGTACAACCTTGTACACCCTTGTACACCCTTGTACACACTTGTACAACCTTTACACAATTGTAAAACCTTGTACACACTTGTACATTCTTGTACAAACTTGTACTTACTTGTACAACCTTGTACAAACTTGTACACACTTGTACAAACTTTTACATCCTTGTACACATTTGTACAAGGTTGTACACACTTGTACAACCTTGTACAAACCTGTACACCCTTGTACAAACTTGTACAAGCTTGTACACGATGTTACACCCTTGTACACACTTGTGCACCCTTGTACACACTTGTACACCCTTGTACACACTTGTACAACCTTTTACAAACTTGTACACACTTGTACAACCTTTTACAAACTTGTACACACTTGTACAAACTTGTACATTCTTGTACATACTTGTACACCCTTGTAAACACTTGTACAACCTTGTACAAACCTGTACACCCTTGTACACACTTGTACAAGCTTGTACACACTTGTACAAGCTTGTACACACTTGTACACCCTTGTACAAACTTGTGCACCCTTGTACACTTTTGTACACCCTTGTATACATTTGTACAACCTTGTACAAACTTGTACACACTTGTACAAACTTGTACACACTTGTACAAACTTGTACACACTTGTACAAACTTGTACACCCTTGTACACACTTGTACAACCTTGTACACACTTGTACAACCTTGTACAAACCTGTACAACCTTGTACACACTTCTACAAGCTTGTACACGATTGTACACCCTTGTACACACTTGTGCACCCTTGTACAAACTTGTACACTCTTGTACACACTTGTACAACCTTTTACAAACTTGTACACACTTGTACAAACTTGTACATTCTTGTACATACTTGTACACCCTTGTAAACACTTGTACAACCTTGTACAAACCTGTACACCCTTGTACACACTTGTACAAGCTTGTACACACTTGTACAAGCTTGTACACACTTGTACACCCTTTTACAAACTTGTGCACCCTTGTACACTTTTGTACACCCTTGTATACATTTGTACAACCTTGTACAAACTTGTACACACTTGTACAAACTTGTACACACTTGTACAAACTTGTACACCCTTGTACACATTTGTACAACCTTGTACACACTTGTACAACCTTGTACACAATTGTACAACCTTGTACAACCTTGTACACACTTGTACAACCTTGTACACACTTGTACAACCTTTTACACACTTGTACACCTTTGTACACACTTGTACAACCTTGTACACACTTGTACAACCTTGTACACACTTGTACAACCTTGTACACACTTGTACAACCTTGTACACACTTGTACACACTTGTACAAACTTGTACATTCTTGTACATACTTGTACACCCTTGTAAACACTTGTACAACCTTGTATAAACCTGTACACCCTTGTACACACTTGTACAAGCTTGTACACACTTGTACAAGCTTGTACACACTTGTTCACCCTTGTATACATTTGTACAACCTTGTACAAACTTGTACACACTTGTACAAACTTGTACACACTTGTACAAACTTGTACACCCTTGTACACACTTGTACAACCTTGTACACACTTGTACAACCTTACACAATTGTACAACCTTGTACAACGTTGTACACACTTGTACAACCTTGTACACACTTGTACAACCTTGTACACACTTGTACAACCTTGTACACACTTGTACACCTTTGTACACACTTGTACAACCTTTGTACACACTTGTACAACCTTGTACACACTTGTACAACCTTGTACACACTTGTACAACCTTGTACACACTTTTTCAACCTTGTACACACTTATACAACCTTGTACACACTTGTACAACCTTGTACACACTTGTACAACCTTGTACACACTTGTAAAACCTTGTACACACTTGTACAACCTTGTAAAAACTTGTACAACCTTGTACACCCTTGTACACCCTTGTACACACTTGTACAAGCTTGTACACACTTGTACAATCTTGTACACACTTGTACACCCTTGTACACACTTGTACAACCTTTTACAAACTTGTACACAATAATTGTGTAATAATTTTGTACAATTATTGTACAAAATTGTACATTCTTGTAAATACTTGTACATCCTTGTACACACTTGTATAACCTTGTACAAACCTGTACACCCTTGTACACAATTGTACAAGCTTGTACACACTTGTACACCCTTGTACAAACTTGTGCACCCTTGTACACTTTTGTACAACCTTGTACAAACTTAAACACACTTGTACAAACATGTACACACTTGAACAACCTTGTACACACTTGTACAACCTTGTACACACTTGTACAAGCTCGTACACACTTGTACAAACTTGTACACACTTGTACAACCTTGTACACACTTGTACAACCTTGTACACAATTGTAAAACCTTGTACACACTTGTACAACCTTGTACAAACCTGTACACCCTTGTACACACTTGTACAAGCTTGTACACGATTGTACACTCTTGTACACACTTGTGCAACCTTGTACACACTTGTACAACCTTGTACACACTTGTACAACCTTGTACACACTTGTTCAAGCTTGTACACACTTGTACAACCTTGTACACACCTTACACCCTTGTACACACTTGTACAACCTTTTACAAACTTGTACACACTTGTACAAAATTGTACAACCTTGTACAAACCTGTACACCCTTGAACACACTTGTACACCCTTGTACAAACTTGTGCACCCTTGTACACTTTTGTACACCCTTGTACACATTTGTACAACCTTGAACAAACTTGTACACACTTGTACAAACTTGTACACACTTGTACAACCTTGTACACACTTGTACAACCTTGTACACACTTGTACAACCTTGTACTCACTTGTACAACTTTGTACACAATTGTAAAACATTGTACACACTTGTACAACCTTGTACAAACTTGTAGTGTACAAACTTTTACATCCTTGTACACATTTGTACACCCTTGTACACACTTGTACAACCTTGTACAAACCTGTAAACCCTTGTACACACTTGTACAAGCTTGTACACGATTGTACACCATTGTACACACTTGTGCACCCTTGTACACACTTGTACAACCTTGTACACACTTGTACAACCTTGTACACACTTGTACAACCTTGTACACACTTGTACAACCTTGTACACACTTGTACAACCTTGTACACACTTGTACAACCTTGTACACACTTGTACAACCTTGTACACACTTGTACAACCTTGGACACACTTGTACAACCTTGTACACACTTGTACAACCTTGTAAAAACTTGTACAAGCTTGTACACGATTGTACACCCTTGTACACACTTGTGCACCCTTGTACACACTTGTACAACCTTGTACACACTTGTACAACCTTGTACAACCTTGTACAACCTTGTACACACTTGTACAACCTTGTACACACTTGTACAACCTTGTACACACTTGTACACCTTTGTACACACTTGTACAACCTTGTACACACTTGTACACACTTGTACAAACTTGTACATTCTTGTACATACTTGTACACCCTTGTAAACACTTGTACAACCTTGTACAAACCTGTACACCCTTGTACACACTTGTACAAGCTTGTACACACTTGTACAAGCTTGTACACACTTGTACACCCTTGTACACTTTTGTACACCCTTGTACACATTTGTACAACCTTGTACAAACTTGTACACACTTGTACAAACTTGTACACACTTGTACAAACTTGTGTATACTTGTACAACCTTGTACACACTTGTACAACCTTGTACACACTTGTACAAACTTTTACATCCTTGTACACATTTGTACACCCTTGTACACACTTGTACAACCTTTTACAAACTTGTACACACTTGTACACCCTTGTACACTTTTGTACACCCTTGTACACATTTGTACAACCTTGTACAAACTTGTACACACTTGTACAAACTTGTACACACTTGTACAAACTTGTAAAACCTTGTACAAACCTGTAAACCCTTGTACAAGCTTGTACACACTTGTACAAGCTTGTACACACTTGTACAAGCTTGTACACACTTGTACACCCTTGTACAAACTTGTGCACCCTTGTACACTTTTGTACACCCTTGTACACATTTGTACAACCTTGTACAAACTTGTACACACTTGTACAACCTTGTACACACTTGTACAACCTTGTACACACTTGTACAACCTTGTACACACTTGTACAACCTTGTACACACTTGTACAACCTTGTACACACTTGTACAACCTTGTACAAACTTGTACAAGCTTGTACACACTTGTACAACCTTGTACACACTTGTACAACCTTTTACACAATTGTAAAACCTTGTACACACTTGTACATTCTTGTACAAACTTGTACTTACTTGTACAACCTTGTACAAACTTGTACATCCTTGTACACACTTGTACAACCTTGTACAAACCTGTACACCCTTGTACACACTTGTACAAGCTTGTACACACTTGTACACCCTTGTACAAACTTGTGCACCCTTGTACACTTTTGTACACCCTTGTACACATTTGTACAACCTTGTACAAACTTGTACACACTTGTACAAACTTGTACACACTTGTACAACCTTGTACACACTTGTACAACCTTGTACACACTTGTACAACCTTGTACAAACTTGTACAAGCTTGTACAAGCTTGTACACACTTGTACAACCTTGTACACACTTGTAAAACCTTTTACACAATTGTAAAACCTTGTACACACTTGTACATTCTTGTACAAACTTGTACTTACTTGTACAACCTTGTACAAACTTGTACACACTTGTACAAACTTTTACAGCCTTGTACACATTTGTACACCCTTGTACACACTTGTACAACCTTGTACAAACCTGTACACCCTTGTACACACTTGTACAAGCTTGTACACGATTGTACAAGCTTGTACACACTTGTAAACCCTTGTACACTTTTTTACACCCTTGTACACATTTGTACAACCTTGTACAAACTTGTACACACTTGTACAAACTTGTACACACTTGTACAAACTTGTGTATACTTGTACAAACTTTACACCCTTGTACACACTTGTACAACCTTGTACACACTTGTACAACCTTGTACACACTTGTACAACCTTGTACACAATTGTACAACCTTGTACAACCATGTACACACTTGTACAACCTTGTACACACTTGTACAACCTTGTACACACTTGTACACCTTTGTACACACTTGTACAACCTTGTACACACTTGTACAACCTTGTAAAAACTTGTACAAGCTTGTACACGATTGTACACCCTTGTACAAATTTGTGCACTCTTGTACACACTTGTACAACCTTGTACACACTTGTACAACCTTGTACACACTTGTACAACCTTGTACACACTTGTACACACTTGTACAACCTTGTACACATTTGTACAACCTTGTACACACTTGTACAAGCTTGTACACACTTGTACACACTTGTACAAGCTTGTACACACTTGTACAACCTTGTACACACTTGTACAACCTTTACACAATTGTAAAACCTTGTACACACTTGTACATTCTTGTACAAACTTGTACTTACTTGTACAACCTTGTACAAACTTGTACACACTTGTACAAACTTTTACATCCTTGTACACATTTGTACAAGGTTGTACACACTTGTACAACCTTGTACAAACCTGTACACCCTTGTACAAACTTGTACAAGCTTGTACACGATTGTACACCCTTGTACACACTTGTGCACCCTTGTACACACTTGTACACCCTTGTACACACTTGTACAACCTTGTACAAACTTGTACACACTTGTACAACCTTTTACAAACTTGTACACACTTGTACAAACTTGTACATTCTTGTACATACTTGTACACCCTTGTAAACACTTGTACAACCTTGTACAAACCTGTACACCCTTGTACACACTTGTACAAGCTTGTACACGATTGTACACTCTTGTAAACACTTGTGCAACCTTGTACACACTTGTACAACCTTGTACACACTTGTACAACCTTGTACACACTTGTTCAAGCTTGTACACACTTGTACAACCTTGTACACACCTTACACCCTTGTACACACTTGTACAACCTTTTACAAACTTGTACACAATTGTACAAAATTGTACAACCTTGTACAAACCTGTACACCCTTGAACACACTTGTACACCCTTGTACAAACTTGTGCACCCTTGTACACTTTTCTACACTCTTGTACACATTTGTACAACCTTGAACAAACTTGTACACACTTGTACAAACTTGTACACACTTGTACAACCTTGTACACACTTGTACAACCTTGTACACACTTGTACAACCTTGTACTCACTTGTACAACTTTGTACACAATTGTAAAACATTGTACACACTTGTACAACCTTGTACAAACTTGTAGTGTACAAACTTTTACATCCTTGTACACATTTGTACACCCTTGTACACACTTGTACAACCTTGTACAAACCTGTAAACCCTTGTACACACTTGTACAAGCTTGTACACGATTGTACACCATTGTACACACTTGTGCACCCTTGTACACACTTGTACAACCTTGTACACACTTGTACAACCTTGTACACACTTGTACAACCTTGTACACACTTGTACAACCTTGTACACACTTGTACAACCTTGTACACACTTGTACAACCTTGTACACACTTGTACAACCTTGTACACACTTGTACAACCTTGTACACACTTGTACAACCTTGTACACACTTGTACAACCTTGGACACACTTGTACAACCTTGTACACACTTGTACAACCTTGTAAAAACTTGTACAAGCTTGTACACGATTGTACACCCTTGTACACACTTGTGCACCCTTGTACACACTTGTACAACCTTGTACACACTTGTACAACCTTGTACACACTTGTACAACCTTGTACAACCTTGTACAACCTTGTACACACTTGTACAACCTTGTACACACTTGTACAACCTTGTACACACTTGTACACCTTTGTACACACTTGTACAACCTTGTACACACTTGTACACACTTGTACAAACTTGTACATTCTTGTACATACTTGTACACCCTTGTAAACACTTGTACAACCTTGTACAAACCTGTACACCCTTGTACACACTTGTACAAGCTTGTACACACTTGTACACCCTTGTACACTTTTGTACACCCTTGTACACATTTGTACAACCTTGTACAAACTTGTACACACTTGTACAAACTTGTACACACTTGTACAAACTTGTGTATACTTGTACAACCTTGTACACACTTGTACAACCTTGTACACACTTGTACAAACTTTTACATCCTTGTACACATTTGTACACCCTTGTACACACTTGTACAACCTTTTACAAACTTGTACACACTTGTACAAACTTGTACATTCTTGTACATACTTGTACACCCTTGTACACACTTGTAAAACCTTGTACAAACCTGTAAACCCTTGTACAAGCTTGTACACACTTGTACAAGCTTGTACACACTTGTACAAGCTTGTACACACTTGTACACCCTTGTACAAACTTGTGCACCCTTGTACACTTTTGTACACCCTTGTACACATTTGTACAACCTTGTACAAACTTGTACACACTTGTACAAACTTGTACACACTTGTACAACCTTGTACACACTTGTACAACCTTGTACACACTTGTACAACCTTGTACACACTTGTACAACCTTGTACAAACTTGTACAAGCTTGTACACACTTGTACAACCTTGTACACACTTGTACAACCTTTTACACAATTGTAAAACCTTGTACACACTTGTACATTCTTGTACAAACTTGTACTTACTTGTACAACCTTGTACAAACTTGTACATCCTTGTACACACTTGTACAACCTTGTACAAACCTGTACACCCTTGTACACACTTGTACAAGCTTGTACACACTTGTACACCCTTGTACAAACTTGTGCACCCTTGTACACTTTTGTACACCCTTGTACACATTTGTACAACCTTGTACAAACTTAAACACACTTGTACAAACATGTGCACAATTGAACAACCTTGTACACACTTGTACAACCTTGTACACACTTGTACAAGCTTGTACACACTTGTACAAACTTGTACACACTTGTACAAACTTGTACACACTTGTACAACCTTGTACACACTTGTACAACCTTGTACACAATTGTAAAACCTTGTACACACTTGTACAACCTTGTACAAACCTGTACACCATTGTACACACTTGTACAAGCTTGTACACGATTGTACACTCTTGTACACACTTGTGCAACCTTGTACACACTTGTACAACCTTGTACACACTTGTACAACCTTGTACAAACTTGTTCAAGCTTGTACACACTTGTACAACCTTGTAAAAACTTGTACAAGCTTGTACACGATTGTACACCCTTGTACACACTTGTGCACTCTTGTACACACTTGTACAACCTTGTACACACTTGTACAACCTTGTACACACTTGTACAACCTTGTACACACTTGTACACCCTTGTACAAACTTGTGCACCCTTGTACACTTTTGTACACCCTTGTACACACTTGTACAACCTTGTAAAAACTTGTACAAGCTTGTACACGATTGTACACCCTTGTACACACTTGTACAAACTTGTACACACTTGTACAACCTTGTACACACTTGTACAACCTTGTACACACTTGTACAACCTTGTACAAACTTGTACAAGCTTGTACAAGCTTGTACACACTTGTACAACCTTGTACACACTTGTAAAACCTTTTACACAATTGTAAAACCTTGTACACACTTGTATATTCTTGTACAAACTTGTACTTACTTGTACAACCTTGTACAAACTTGTACACACTTGTACAAACTTTTACAGCCTTGTACACATTTGTACACCCTTGTACACACTTGTACAACCTTGTACAAACCTGTACACCCTTGTACATACTTGTACAAGCTTGTACACGATTGTACAAGCTTGTACACACTTGTAAACCCTTGTACACTTTTGTACACCCTTGTACACATTTGTACAACCTTGTACAAACTTGTACACACTTGTACAAACTTGTACACACTTGTACAAACTTGTGTATACTTGTACAAACTTGTACACCCTTGTACACACTTGTACAACCTTGTACACACTTGTACAACCTTGTACACACTTGTACAACCTTGTACACAATTGTACAACCTTGTACAACCATGTACACACTTGTACAACCTTGTACACACTTGTACAACCTTGTACACACTTGTACACCTTTGTACACACTTGTACAACCTTGTACACACTTGTACAACCTTGTAAAAACTTGTACAAGCTTGTACACGATTGTACACCCTTGTACAAATTTGTGCACTCTTGTACACACTTGTACAACCTTGTACACACTTGTACAACCTTGTACACACTTGTACAACCTTGTACACACTTGTACACACTTGTACAACCTTGTACACATTTGTACAACCTTGTACACACTTGTACAAGCTTGTACACACTTGTACACACTTGTACAAGCTTGTACACACTTGTACAACCTTGTACACACTTGTACAACCTTTACACAATTGTAAAACCTTGTACACACTTGTACATTCTTGTACAAACTTGTACTTACTTGTACAACCTTGTACAAACTTGTACACACTTGTACAAACTTTTACATCCTTGTACACATTTGTACAAGGTTGTACACACTTGTACAACCTTGTACAAACCTGTACACCCTTGTACAAACTTGTACAAGCTTGTACACGATTGTACACCCTTGTACACACTTGTGCACCCTTGTACACACTTGTACACCCTTGTACACACTTGTACAACCTTTTACAAACTTGTACACACTTGTACAACCTTTTACAAACTTGTACACACTTGTACAAACTTGTACATTCTTGTACATACTTGTACACCCTTGTAAACACTTGTACAACCTTGTACAAACCTGTACACCCTTGTACACACTTGTACAAGCTTGTACACACTTGTACAAGCTTGTACACACTTGTACACCCTTGTACAAACTTGTGCACCCTTGTACACTTTTGTACACCCTTGTATACATTTGTACAACCTTGTACAAACTTGTACACACTTGTACAAACTTGTACACACTTGTACAAACTTGTACACCCTTGTACACACTTGTACAACCTTGTACACACTTGTACAACCTTGTACACAATTGTACAACCTTGTACAACCTTGTACACACTTGTACAACCTTGTACACACTTGTACAACCTTGTACACACTTGTACACCTTTGTACACACTTGTACAACCTTGTACACACTTGTACAACCTTGTACACACTTGTACAACCTTGTACACACTTGTACAACCTTGTACACACTTGTACAACCTTGTACACACTTGTACAACCTTGTACACACTTGTACACACTTGTACAAACTTGTACATTCTTGTACATACTTGTACACCCTTGTAAACACTTGTACAACCTTGTATAAACCTGTACACCCTTGTACACACTTGTACAAGCTTGTACACACTTGTACAAGCTTGTACACACTTGTACACCCTTGTATACATTTGTACAACCTTGTACAAACTTGTACACACTTGTACAAACTTGTACACACTTGTACAAACTTGTACACCCTTGTACACACTTGTACAACCTTGTACACACTTGTACAACCTTGTACACACTTGTACAACCTTACACAATTGTACAACCTTGTACAACGTTGTACACACTTGTACAACCTTGTACACACTTGTACAACCTTGTACACACTTGTACAACCTTGTACACACTTGTACACCTTTGTACACACTTGTACAACCTTGTACACACTTGTACAACCTTGTACACACTTGTACAACCTTGTACACACTTTTTCAACCTTGTACACACTTATACAACCTTGTACACACTTGTACAACCTTGTACACACTTGTACAACCTTGTACACACTTGTAAAACCTTGTACACACTTGTACAACCTTGTAAAAACTTGTACAACCTTGTACACCCTTGTACACCCTTGTACACACTTGTACAAGCTTGTACACACTTGTACAACCTTGTACACACTTGTACACCCTTGTACACACTTGTACAACCTTTTACAAACTTGTACAAAATAATTGTGTAATAATTTTGTACAATTATTGTACAAAATTGTACATTCTTGTAAATACTTGTACATCCTTGTACACACTTGTACAACCTTGTACAAACCTGTACACCCTTGTACACACTTGTACAAGCTTGTACACACTTGTACACCCTTGTACAAACTTGTGCACCCTTGTACACTTTTGTACACCCTTGAACACATTTGTACAACCTTGTACAAACTTAAACACACTTGTACAAACATGTACACACTTGAACAACCTTGTACACACTTGTACAACCTTGTACACACTTGTACAAGCTTGTACACACTTGTACAAACTTGTACACACTTGTACAACCTTGTACACACTTGTACAACCTTGTACACAATTGTAAAACCTTGTACACACTTGTACAACCTTGTACAAACCTGTACACCCTTGTACACACTTGTACAAGCTTGTACACGATTGTACACTCTTGTACACACTTGTGCAACCTTGTACACACTTGTACAACCTTGTACACACTTGTACAACCTTGTACACACTTGTTCAAGCTTGTACACACTTGTACAACCTTGTACACACCTTACACCCTTGTACACACTTGTACAACCTTTTACAAACTTGTACACACTTGTACAAAATTGTACAACCTTGTACAAACCTGTACACCCTTGAACACACTTGTACACCCTTGTACAAACTTGTGCACCCTTGTACACTTTTGTACACCCTTGTACACATTTGTACAACCTTGAACAAACTTGTACACACTTGTACAAACTTGTACACACTTGTACAAACTTGTACACACTTGTACAACCTTGTACACACTTGTACAACCTTGTACACACTTGTACAACCTTGTACTCACTTGTACAACCTTGTACACAATTGTAAAACATTGTACACACTTGTACAACCTTATACAAACTTGTAGTGTACAAACTTTTACATCCTTGTACACATTTGTACACCCTTGTACACACTTGTACAACCTTGTACAAACCTGTAAAAACTTGTACACACTTGTACAAGCTTGTACACGATTGTACACCATTGTACACACTTGTGCACCCTTGTACACACTTGTACAACCTTGTACACACTTGTACAACCTTGTACACACTTGTACAACCTTGTACACACTTGTACAACCTTGTACACACTTGTACAACCTTGGACACACTTGTACAACCTTGTACACACTTGTACAACCTTGTAAAAACTTGTACAAGCTTGTACACGATTGTACACCCTTGTACACACTTGTGCACCCTTGTACACACTTGTACAACCTTGTACACACTTGTACAACCTTGTACAACCTTGTACAACCTTGTACACACTTGTACAACCTTGTACACACTTGTACAACCTTGTACACACTTGTAAACCTTTGTACACACTTGTACAACCTTGTACACACTTGTACACACTTGTACAAACTTGTACATTCTTGTACATACTTGTACACCCTTGTAAACACTTGTACAACCTTGTACAAACCTGTACACCCTTGTACACACTTGTACAAGCTTGTACACACTTGTACACCCTTGTACACTTTTGTACACCCTTGTACACATTTGTACAACCTTGTACAAACTTGTACACACTTGTACAAACTTGTACACACTTGTACAAACTTGTGTATACTTGTACAACCTTGTACACACTTGTACAACCTTGTACACACTTGTACAAACTTTTACATCCTTGTACACATTTGTACACCCTTGTACACACTTGTACAACCTTTTACAAACTTGTACACACTTGTACAAACTTGTACATTCTTGTACATACTTGTACACCCTTGTACACACTTGTAAAACCTTGTACAAACCTGTAAACCCTTGTACAAGCTTGTACACACTTGTACACCCTTGTACAAACTTGTGCACCCTTGTACACTTTTGTACACCCTTGTACACATTTGTACAACCTTGTACAAACTTGTACACACTTGTACAAACTTGTACACACTTGTACAACCTTGTACACACTTGTACAACCTTGTACACACTTGTACAACCTTGTACACACTTGTACAACCTTGTAAAAACTTGTACAAGCTTGTACACACTTGTACAACCTTGTACACACTTGTACAATCTTTTACACAATTGTAAAACCTTGTACACACTTGTACATTCTTGTACAAACTTGTACTTACTTGTACAACCTTGTACAAACTTGTACATCCTTGTACACACTTGTACAACCTTGTACAAACCTGTACACCCTTGTACACACTTGTGAAAGCTTGTACACACTTGTACACCCTTGTACAAACTTGTGCACCCTTGTACACTTTTGTACACCCTTGTACACATTTGTACAACCTTGTACAAACTTAAACACCCTTGTACAAACATGTGCACACTTGAACAACCTTGTACACACTTGTACAACCTTGTACACACTTGTACAAGCTTGTACACACTTGTACAAACTTGTACACACTTGTACAACCTTGTACACACTTGTACAACCTTGTACACAATTGTAAAACCTTGTACACACTTGTACAACCTTGTACAAACCTGTACACCCTTGTACACACTTGTACAAGCTTGTACACGATTGTACACTCTTGTACACACTTGTGCAACCTTGTACACACTTGTACAACCTTGTACACACTTGTACAACCTTGTACACACTTGTTCAAGCTTGTACACACTTGTACAACCTTGTAAAAACTTGTACAAGATTGTACACGATTGTACACCCTTGTACACACTTGTGCACTCTTGTACACACTTGTACAACCTTGTACACACTTGTACAACCTTGTACACACTTGTACAACCTTGTACACACTTGTACACACTTGTACAACCTTGTACACACTTGTACAAGCTTGTACACACTTGTACAACCTTGTACACACTTGTACAACCTTTTACACAATTGTAAAACCTTGTACACACTTGTACATTCTTGTACAAACTTGTACTTACTTGTACAACCTTGTACAAACTTGTACACACTTGTACAAACTTTTACATCCTTGTACACAATTGTAAAAGGTTGTACACACTTGTACAACCTTGTACAAACCTGTACACCCTTGTACACACTTGTACAAGCTTGTACACGATTGTACACCCTTGTACACACTTGTGCACCCTTTTACACACTTGTACACCCTTGTACACACTTGTACAAACTTGTACATTCTTGTACATACTTGTACACCCTTGTAAACACTTGTACAACCTTGTACAAACCTGTACACCCTTGTACACACTTGTACAAGCTTGTACACACTTGTACAAGCTTGTACACACTTGTACACCCTTGTACAAACTTGTGCACCCTTGTACACTTTTGAACACCCTTGTATACATTTGTACAACCTTGTACAAACTTGTACACACTTGTACAAACTTGTACACACTTGTACAAACTTGTACACCCTTGTACACACTTGTACAACCTTGTACACACTTGTACAACCTTGTACAAACCTGTACACCCTTGTACACACTTGTACAAGCTTGTACACGATTGTACACCCTTGTACACACTTGTGCACCCTTGTACACACTTGTACACTCTTGTACACACTTGTACAACCTTTTACAAACTTGTACACACTTGTACAAACTTGTACATTCTTGTACATACTTGTACACCCTTGTAAACACTTGTACAACCTTGTACAAACCTGTACACCCTTGTACACACTTGTACAAGCTTGTACACACTTGTACAAGCTTGTACACACTTGTACACCCTTGTACAAACTTGTGCACCCTTGTACACTTTTGTACACCCTTGTATACATTTGTACAACCTTGTACAAACTTGTACACACTTGTACAAACTTGTACACACTTGTACAAACTTGTACACCCTTGTACACACTTGTACAACCTTGTACACACTTGTACAACCTTGTACACAATTGTACAACCTTGTACAACCTTGTACACACTTGTACAACCTTGTACACACTTGTACAACCTTGTACACACTTGTACACCTTTGTACACACTTGTACAACCTTGTACACACTTGTACAACCTTGTACACACTTGTACAACCTTGTACACACTTGTACAACCTTGTACACACTTGTACACACTTGTACAAACTTGTACATTCTTGTACATACTTGTACACCCTTGTAAACACTTGTACAACCTTGTAAACACTTGTACAACCTTGTACAAACCTGTACACCCTTGTACACACTTGTACAAGCTTGTACACACTTGTACAAGCTTGTACACACTTGTACACCCTTGTATACATTTGTACAACCTTGTACAAACTTGTACACACTTGTACAAACTTGTACACACTTGTACAAACTTGTACACCCTTGTACACACTTGTACAACCTTGTACACACCTGTACAACCTTGTACACACTTGTACAACCTTACACAATTGTACAACCTTGTACAACGTTGTACACACTTGTACAACCTTGTACACACTTGTACAACCTTGTACACACTTGTACAACCTTGTACACACTTGTACACCTTTGTACACACTTGTACAACCTTGTACACACTTGTACAACCTTGTACACACTTGTACAACCTTGTACACACTTTTTCAACCTTGTACACACTTATACAACCTTGTACACACTTGTACAACCTTGTACACACTTGTACAACCTTGTACACACTTGTAAAACCTTGTACACACTTGTACAACCTTGTAAAAACTTGTACAACCTTGTACACCCTTGTACACCCTTGTACACACTTGTACAAGCTTGTACACACTTGTACAACCTTGTACACACTTGTACACCCTTGTACACACTTGTACAACCTTTTACAAACTTGTACACAATAATTGTGTAATAATTTTGTACAATTATTGTACAAAATTGTACATTCTTGTAAATACTTGTACATCCTTGTACACACTTGTACAACCTTGTACAAACCTGTACACCCTTGTACACACTTGTACAAGCTTGTACACACTTGTACACCCTTGTACAAACTTGTGCACCCTTGTACACTTTTGTACACCCTTGTACACATTTGTACAACCTTGTACAAACTTAAACACACTTGTACAAACATGTACACACTTGAACAACCTTGTACACACTTGTACAACCTTGTACACGATTGTACACTCTTGTACACACTTGTGCAACCTTGTACACACTTGTACAACCTTGTACACACTTGTAAAACCTTGTACACAGTTGTTCAAGCTTGTACACACTTGTACAACCTTGTACACACCTTCCACCCTTGTACACACTTGTACAACCTTTTACAAACTTGTACACACTTGTACAAAATTGTACAACCTTGTACAAACCTGTACACCCTTGAACACACTTGTACACCCTTGTACAAACTTGTGCACCCTTGTACACTTTTGTACACCCTTGTACACATTTGTACAACCTTGAACAAACTTGTACACACTTGTACAAACTTGTACACACTTGTACAACCTTGTACACACTTGTACAACCTTGTACACACTTGTACAACCTTGTACTCACTTGTACAACCTTGTACACAATTGTAAAACATTGTACACACTTGTACAACCTTGTACAAACTTGTACACACTTGTACAAACTTTTACATCCTTGTACACATTTGTACACCCTTGTACACACTTGTACAACCTTGTACAAACCTGTAAACCCTTGTACACACTTGTACAAGCTTGTACACGATTGTACACCATTGTACACACTTGTGCACCCTTGTACACACTTGTACAACCTTGTACACACTTGTACAACCTTGTACACACTTGTACAACCTTGTACACACTTGTACAACCTTGTACACACTTGTACAACCTTGTACACACTTGTACAACCTTGTACACACTTGTACAACCTTGTACACACTTGTACAACCTTGTACACACTTGTACAACCTTGGACACACTTGTACAACCTTGTACACACTTGTACAACCTTGTAAAAACTTGTACAAGCTTGTACACGATTGTACACCCTTGTACACACTTGTGCACCCTTGTACACACTTGTACAACCTTGTACACACTTGTACAACCTTGTACAACCTTGTACACACTTGTACAACCTTGTACACACTTGTACAACCTTGTACACACTTGTACACCTTTGTACACACTTGTACAACCTTGTACACAATTGTACACACTTGTACAAACTTGTACATTCTTGTACATACTTGTACACCCTTGTAAACACTTGTACAACCTTGTACAAACCTGTACACCCTTGTACACACTTGTACAAGCTTGTACACACTTGTACACCCTTGTACACTTTTGTACACCCTTGTACACATTTGTACAACCTTGTACAAACTTGTACACACTTGTACAAACTTGTACACACTTGTACAAACTTGTGTATACTTGTACAACCTTGTACACACTTGTACAACCTTGTACACACTTGTACAAACTTTTACATCCTTGTACACATTTGTACACCCTTGTACACACTTGTACAACCTTTTACAAACTTGTACACACTTGTACAAACTTGTACATTCTTGTACATACTTGTACACCCTTGTACACACTTGTAAAACCTTGTACAAACCTGTAAACCCTTGTACAAGCTTGTACACACTTGTACAAGCTTGTACACACTTGTACACCCTTGTACAAACTTGTGCACCCTTGTACACTTTTGTACACCCTTGTACACATTTGTACAACCTTGTACAAACTTGTACACACTTGTACAAACTTGTACACACTTGTACAACCTTGTACACACTTGTACAACCTTGTACACACTTGTACAACCTTGTACACACTTGTACAACCTTGTACACACTTGTACAACCTTGTACAAACTTGTACAAGCTTGTACACACTTGTACAACCTTGTACACACTTGTACAACCTTTTACACAATTGTAAAACCTTGTACACACTTGTACATTCTTGTACAAACTTGTACTTACTTGTACAACCTTGTACAAACTTGTACATCCTTGTACACACTTGTACAACCTTGTACAAACCTGTACACCCTTGTACACACTTGTACAAGCTTGTACACACTTGTACACCCTTGTACAAACTTGTGCACCCTTGTACACTTTTGTACACCCTTGTACACATTTGTACAACCTTGTACAAACTTAAACACACTTGTACAAACATGTACACACTTGAACAACCTTGTACACACTTGTACAACCTTGTACACACTTGTACAAGCTTGTACACACTTGTACAAACTTGTACACACTTGTACAACCTTGTACACACTTGTACAACCTTGTACACAATTGTAAAACCTTGTACACACTTGTACAACCTTGTACAAACCTGTACACCCTTGTACACACTTGTACAAGCTTGTACACGATTGTACACTCTTGTTCACACTTGTGCAACCTTGTACACACTTGTACAACCTTGTACACACTTGTACAACCTTGTACACACTTGTTCAAGCTTGTACACACTTGTACAACCTTGTACACACCTTACACCCTTGTACTCACTTGTACAACCTTGTACACAATTGTAAAACATTGTACACACTTGTACAAACTTGTACACACTTGTACAAACTTTTACATCCTTGTACACATTTGTACACCCTTGTACACACTTGTACAACCTTGTACAAACCTGTAAACCCTTGTACACACTTGTACAAGCTTGTACACGATTGTACACCCTTGTACACACTTGTGCACCCTTGTACACACTTGTACAACCTTGTACACACTTGTACAACCTTGTACACACTTGTAAAACCTTGTACACACTTGTACAACCTTGTAAAAACTTGTACAACCTTGTACACCCTTGTACACCCTTGTACACACTTGTACAAGCTTGTACACACTTGTACAACCTTGTACACACTTGTACACCCTTGTACACACTTGTACAACCTTTTACAAACTTGTACACAATAATTGTGTAATAATTTTGTACAATTATTGTACAAAATTGTACATTCTTGTAAATACTTGTACATCCTTGTACACACTTGTACAACCTTGTACAAACCTGTACACCCTTGTACACACTTGTACAAGCTTGTACACACTTGTACACCCTTGTACAAACTTGTGCACCCTTGTACACTTTTGTACACCCTTGTACACATTTGTACAACCTTGTACAAACTTAAACACACTTGTACAAACATGTACACACTTGAACAACCTTGTACACACTTGTACAACCTTGTACACGATTGTACACTCTTGTACACACTTGTGCAACCTTGTACACACTTGTACAACCTTGTACACACTTGTAAAACCTTGTACACAGTTGTTCAAGCTTGTACACACTTGTACAACCTTGTACACACCTTCCACCCTTGTACACACTTGTACAACCTTTTACAAACTTGTACACACTTGTACAAAATTGTACAACCTTGTACAAACCTGTACACCCTTGAACACACTTGTAAACCCTTGTACAAACTTGTGCACCCTTGTACACTTTTGTACACCCTTGTACACATTTGTACAACCTTGAACAAACTTGTACACACTTGTACAAACTTGTACACACTTGTACAACCTTGTACACACTTGTACAACCTTGTACACACTTGTACAACCTTGTACTCACTTGTACAACCTTGTACACAATTGTAAAACATTGTACACACTTGTACAACCTTGTACAAACTTGTACACACTTGTACAAACTTTTACATCCTTGTACACATTTGTACACCCTTGTACACACTTGTACAACCTTGTACAAACCTGTAAACCCTTGTACACACTTGTACAAGCTTGTACACGATTGTACACCATTGTACACACTTGTGCACCCTTGTACACACTTGTACAACCTTGTACACACTTGTACAACATTGTACACACTTGTACAACCTTGTACACACTTGTACAACCTTGTACACACTTGTACAACCTTGTACACACTTGTACAACCTTGTACACACTTGTACAACCTTGTACACACTTGTACAACCTTGTACACACTTGTACAACCTTGGACACACTTGTACAACCTTGTACACACTTGTACAACCTTGTAAAAACTTGTACAAGCTTGTACACGATTGTACACCCTTGTACACACTTGTGCACCCTTGTACACACTTGTACAACCTTGTACACACTTGTACAACCTTGTACAACCTTGTACACACTTGTACAACCTTGTACACACTTGTACAACCTTGTACACACTTGTACACCTTTGTACACACTTGTACAACCTTGTACACAATTGTACACACTTGTACAAACTTGTACATTCTTGTACATACTTGTACACCCTTGTAAACACTTGTACAACCTTGTACAAACCTGTACACCCTTGTACACACTTGTACAAGCTTGTACACACTTGTACACCCTTGTACACTTTTGTACACCCTTGTACACATTTGTACAACCTTGTACAAACTTGTACACACTTGTACAAACTTGTACACACTTGTACAAACTTGTGTATACTTGTACAACCTTGTACACACTTGTACAACCTTGTACACACTTGTACAAACTTTTACATCCTTGTACACATTTGTACAACCTTGTACACACTTGTACAACCTTACACAATTGTACAACCTTGTACAACGTTGTACACACTTGTACAACCTTGTACACACTTGTACAACCTTGTACACACTTGTACAACCTTGTACACACTTGTACACCTTTGTACACACTTGTACAACCTTGTACACACTTGTACAACCTTGTACACACTTGTACAACCTTGTACACACTTTTTCAACCTTGTACACACTTATACAACCTTGTACACACTTGTACAACCTTGTACACACTTGTACAACCTTGTACACACTTGTAAAACCTTGTACACACTTGTACAACCTTGTAAAAACTTGTACAACCTTGTACACCCTTGTACACCCTTGTACACACTTGTACAAGCTTGTACACACTTGTACAACCTTGTACACACTTGTACACCCTTGTACACACTTGTACAACCTTTTACAAACTTGTACACAATAATTGTGTAATAATTTTGTACAATTATTGTACAAAATTGTACATTCTTGTAAATACTTGTACATCCTTGTACACACTTGTACAACCTTGTACAAACCTGTACACCCTTGTACACACTTGTACAAGCTTGTACACACTTGTACACCCTTGTACAAACTTGTGCACCCTTGTACACTTTTGTACACCCTTGTACACATTTGTACAACCTTGTACAAACTTAAACACACTTGTACAAACATGTACACACTTGAACAACCTTGTACACACTTGTACAACCTTGTACACGATTGTACACTCTTGTACACACTTGTGCAACCTTGTACACACTTGTACAACCTTGTACACACTTGTAAAACCTTGTACACAGTTGTTCAAGCTTGTACACACTTGTACAACCTTGTACACACCTTCCACCCTTGTACACACTTGTACAACCTTTTACAAACTTGTACACACTTGTACAAAATTGTACAACCTTGTACAAACCTGTACACCCTTGAACACACTTGTACACCCTTGTACAAACTTGTGCACCCTTGTACACTTTTGTACACCCTTGTACACATTTGTACAACCTTGAACAAACTTGTACACACTTGTACAAACTTGTACACACTTGTACAACCTTGTACACACTTGTACAACCTTGTACACACTTGTACAACCTTGTACTCACTTGTACAACCTTGTACACAATTGTAAAACATTGTACACACTTGTACAACCTTGTACAAACTTGTACACACTTGTACAAACTTTTACATCCTTGTACACATTTGTACACCCTTGTACACACTTGTACAACCTTGTACAAACCTGTAAACCCTTGTACACACTTGTACAAGCTTGTACACGATTGTACACCATTGTACACACTTGTGCACCCTTGTACACACTTGTACAACCTTGTACACACTTGTACAACCTTGTACACACTTGTACAACCTTGTACACACTTGTACAACCTTGTACACACTTGTACAACCTTGTACACACTTGTACAACCTTGTACACACTTGTACAACCTTGTACACACTTGTACAACCTTGTACACACTTGTACAACCTTGGACACACTTGTACAACCTTGTACACTGAACCATGCCCTCGCGCCTGCACCCAGACTAACGAAAAGGAAGCGTGATCCATGCGCAGGCCCGAGGAGCGGCTCACAAAACTTTACATAACAAAATGAGAACCATGGATGGAGGCTCAAGAACAACACGCCATTTGAGAGAAACGAGCTGTAATTAACCATTTAAAAAAAATAACACAACAATAACATCAACAACAATAATTAACAATAATACATGAATTAAATACTCTCAATTAAACTTTAAAAATTTTGATACCCGTTTACCCTACTAACTTACAATTATTTCATTAATCATTTTCAAATAGGCTAAATTTCAAAAATAAATCTTACTAGCTTTTACCTTTCAAAAAACTTTAAATTAACAAATTACAACATGATATATATAATGACTCTTTTAATAAATTCATTTCATCTGGTAACTATAGAAACTTTAGGGGCCCCAAATTAGAATTCAATAGAATATTTAATAAAATTATAAAATTTAAAAAAGATCAACAAGTAGCCTAGGCTAAAGAATTTAAAATTTAAAAAGAAAAACAATTAATAAATCTCTGTGCACAAATTAACAAATAGGTAACGAAATCTCCAAGTCCAGGACGGTGGTTAGCAATAATTAATTAGGCCTAAAACTTGCGGAATTTGCGGTACTAGTTCATGTTTCTGGGCGAGCAGCACCGGAGGGGAAGCAGGCATGACGGAAGAGGGGGGCCAAGATCCAGGGGTGGCCAAGAGTTGTAATTCCCACTCCGCCAAGGCTGATGCAGACTACCGGTACTCCAGGTTCCTCCTCACGGGCCCTGAGTGACAAAACCCAGGAAACACAGTAGTAAGAGTAATAGACTGAGTCCATATCCGCAAGGTTCACTGTCACATCTTTCACCATTTACATTTAGTTCCAATATTTCACTGCTTTAGGCCTAACATATCATTTTCAAGTTTCTAAATTTTTTAAAAGGTTTGTCTCTCTATCACAGCTCTCTATCAATATAAAACATTTCAAACAATAACAATATTTTAAACATAACAATTAACAGGTTAAACAGTACAAGAACGGTAACATTAATATTTGCGGTAAAGGTGTCAGCAGGCTAGACGGGTATGTGACAGTGATAAATTTCACCAATAGAGAGAAAATATTTAAATTGCCTGGTCCAAAGTGGCCAGAAGAACAAGTTAACAGAGAACAATTGACACTTAAACACAGAAAAATACTTTAAAATTGACAAAAAACGTTCCATACAAAAATTTAGGCCTAACGCAACGACTCATGTATTTTTGCTAATTTCTCCAAAAGTTGTGATCAGAATTTGTTCGGAATGGTCTTAAAAGCTGGGGAAAATGTTCCAGCAGCTTCTCCAGACCATCCCAAACCTTAACTCAAAGGCTGAAACCAGTGGCCTTCCGTGTTACCCAGTCCAAACCTGAATGGAGAATTGCCAAACTAAAAATTACTGTAACTTTCTTAAAACTTGAGTAAAATGACTCAAACTTTCTGGGGAGCTTTAAGAGCAGTTAATTCAACTTAATTTAACTAGTTTGGCAAGGACAAAGCAAAATAAAAGACTTTAACCTTACTTGACTGGGTAACACAAACTGAACATTTTACAAGACAAAACAACACTAAAAATTGTACGGGACACAAAACAAAAGACTACCAGAGTAGTAGCCTAAGACAATTACATTTACTGAGCAAAATTGTAAGCCTAGGCCTACCACAAAACAGTCAGAAGGACCCAAAACTGACTTGGCAGTTTCTCTCAAATAGCGGCCTTCCAACAAACATTTCTCAGTCAATTCTAGGCCTAGCATTTCGGGCAAAGCCCTGAATTATACAAAACCACAGAGAAAAGGGAAACTAACTATCAAAAGTCTTCCACGACCCCAAGACTAGGTTCCAGACCTAGTGCAACATGTGCACTAACCTAAGTATCAGAAAATAGTCCAAACTTACCCATCAAGCGCGCTGGGCGCTCTTAATTTACTGCATAGTAGAGAATATCTTCACACAAGTAAGGAAAAGGCAAAAATACAACGCAAACATACTACAAAATTAAGATGAAAGACGATGCAAAATTTATGCCGATGCAGCGCTAACGAAAGTCTCGGAGCCACTGAATCGTCGGCGGTGGGAGTAAAAGAACAAAACCCACAGCCTTGTTCGGGGTCGTGGAGTGAGAAACACTGAACTAGCCTACTATAAAAAAAACACTTGAACCATTGATCATGAGTCGTGACATTCGCCCGGTGGAAATAGTCACGGCTCAACCTCCCTCCCCAAAAGAGGACACTCCTCTCCAAAAGGGACAAACAAACAAGCCTCTCCCCCACTTCCTGAAAAGAGAATGACCTGAAAGACAACTCAAGTGTCTGTGGTGGGGAACGCCAAGGGACTTCCAAACTGAGGGGAAAACTCACCCCCAGGGTTTGCTCTGGCCAGAGCTGGAAAATTTTGTGAGGGAAATTCCTTCGCAGAACACAGGGGACAGGAGAAGTGATCAGGTTCTCTGGCCCAGTGCACTTCCCACCCAGACACAAGAGGAAAGAAAATTGCCTACGGAAGAGTTCCGCGGAAGGGCTTGAGATGAGAAATGTGCGCCCTCCGGAAAACTTTTCCAGTCCGCGGATCTCCAAGCTCCGCCGTGACAGGCGTCAAAAACCTCAGGATGCGGTGGGGACCTGACCACCGATGACACAACTTTGCAGCTCTCTTGTCCACAGCCGAACTGGCTGGATGAGCTTTACAAAACACCAAATCCCCCACCTGGAAAGGGTTGTCTACTCTACCACGATTGTGCTTCCTCCGGACCAATTCCCTAGCTCTGATCAAGTTTCTCCTGGCCGCTTGCCAAGTTGCCTTGACATCAGCCGCACCAGGAGGTGGCAGAAGGTCGCCAATTCCCCACACATTCGCTAACGGGTTGTTAGGCGGATAGCCTAGAAACAGCTCGAAAGGGACCGCCTTGTGACTCTCATGGTGAGCAGTATTGAAAGCAAACTGAAGCCAAGGGAGTTCCTGATCCCAGGTGGTCTGCTTGTCAGCATGGAAAGCTATGAGAGCGGAGCGAAGATTGCGATTGAACCTTTCAGCATGAGAAGGCTGTGGATAGTAAGGGGAAGTAGTCACATGGCGGATTCCGTGCCCAAAGCACATTCTTTTGAACAGATGGGAAACAAACTGTGTTCCGTTGTCGGAAACAATGGTGGCGGGTATTCCAAAATGTTGGAAAAGGTGAGTTCGAAGTACCTGCACGGTGAGCTGTGCAGTGGCATTCCTTAAGGGGAAAAGCCAACAAAACTTGGAGAAGGCATCCACACAAACAAGTAGGAACTTATTTCCTGACTTGCTACGCGGGAGAGGCCCTACATAGTCAATGAAAACCTTCTCCAAAGGTCTTTCCGCCACCTCAGATGACAACAAACCAAACTTAGAGTTTTGAGCGGGCTTGCTCAGTGAGCACGTTTGACAAGAACGCACCCTAGCAGCAAGATCCCGATCCATACCCTTCCAGATGAACATTTCCCTAACCTTCGCAATGGTCTTGTGGATACCTAGATGCCCACCCACAGGAGACGAATGAAAATACTCAAAGACCATAGGGACTAGAAGACTAGGCAGCACAACTTTAGGTTTACCTCGCTGCCGAGCGCGACAGCAAAGGGCACCCTGGGACAGAAAATATGGGGGGTGGGCTCCCCCATTTTGAAGCTCACCAATGATCTTTGCCAGCTCAGGATCCTTCAGCTGATGGGGAATGAAATCAGAAAAGGCGAGTGGAAACTCCAAGAGCACGGCACAACCCGGTTGCTCTTGGTCAGAAGGATGATCGTCGGGTGAATGGTACATCCTAGATAGTGTGTCAGCAATCACATTCTGAGTGCCTCGAACGTGTTGCACTTGGAACTTAAGGGACGATATTTGGACAACCCAACGACCAATTTTCCCAAGCTGGCGTGGATGTGCAAGAAGCCACGAGAGTGCCTGGTTGTCGGTTTCCAATAAAAACTCCTTGTGCTCCAAAAAGCGTCTGAATTTATTGACTCCAAACACGACAGCCAAACACTCGAGTTCATACACCGAAGAGCTTTTCTTTTCGCAGGGACTCAAAGTGCGTGAGGCGTACGCAATTGGCTGCCTAACACCATCCACCTCTTGTGACAACACAGCCGCAATTGCGACGGAGGAAGCATCTGTTTGCAAGACAAAGTTTTGATTGAAATCCGGCATCGCCAAAACAGGGGGCTGCATGATAGCCTCCTTGAGAAGATCAAAAGACGTCTGCTGCGCTTCACCCCAGACAAACTTGGCGCCCTTCTTCCGAAGCTCATTGAGAGGAGCCGCCAATTCAGCAACATTGGGTATGAAGCGTCGGTAAAAACCTACCATGCCGATGAACCTAGCAATACCCTTGACATCTCTGGGAGGAGGAAACTCCCTGATAGCCTGGGTTCTAGCGGGGTCGATGCAGACGCCTCTATGAGAGATAAGATGACCAAGGAACGAAATTTCCGGCTTTGCAAAACTAACCTTGTCAGGATTCACGGTAAGGCCAGCCCTATTCAATCTACTCATGACTTCTTCAAGATGAATCAGGTGATCTTCGAAGCTCTCACTGTACACCAAGAGATCGTCGAGGTAATTGAACACAAACTTGAACTTGACATCATGAAAGATGGAATCAAGGAGTCTGGTGAGAGTCTGGGCCCCCACAGCAAGACCCATCGGAACTCTTGTGAACTGATACAAATTCCACGGAACGCAGAAAGCAGTGAGAGGTCGAGACTCAGGTTTCAAAGGAATCTGATGATAGGCCTGATTCAGATCAAAAACAGAAAAATACTTGGCCTTACCGAACCAATCAAACGCAGAATGCAAATCGGGGAGAGGCACAGAGTCGATTTCAATTTGCGCATTCAATTTGCGATAGTCCAAAACCATTCGGGACTTGCCATTGGGTTTTGGGACGAGAAAGGCTGGACTAGCGTAGCTCGAACGGGAAGGTTCAATGACACCATTTTCCAGAAGTTCGTCAATGATTTTTCTGAGAGTTTCCATTTTGGGTGGAGCTAATTTGTATGGGTGAGAGCGAACGGGACGGGTATCTGTTAGACGAATCTCGTACTCCAACAGGTTAGTGACTCCAAGCTTTGGCGTCAGCACATCTGGGAAACGAGAACACAAGGTTCTGATGGCTTCAGCCTCGCAAGTAGTCAGATGCCCTAACGGATCAATTGTTGGCTTGCTGGGTATCTCAGGCTCGACTACCGCAGCACCACCACCAATTTCATCAGCAAAAGATATTAATACCGCCTCGCAAATCGGAAAAAACACTGACCTCTGCCTAAATCCAAAATTAGGCCAGTGTGCTTGATAAAATCCGCTCCCAAAATGACAGGGAAACAAAGGTCCTTAGCCACCCAAAAACTCCAAACCCAAGAAAAATGTTCAATTTTGAACTTGAAACGGGCTTCATAGATGATGGGAAGGGGTGAATTTGACGCAGTCCAGCAGATAGGGGTTTTTCGCTCAACTTGCTTGATAAGCCCAGACGATTCAAGTTTTTCAAAAAGGGACAAGGAAATGAGGCAACGGGCTGACCCAGAATCCACTAGGGCCTTCTGCACCGTGGAACCTATGAAGATGTTGAGACGTGGGCAAGTTGAGCGCGCCGCTTTCACGCCCATGGTAGCAAGGCCCGCAATCCCCCGCAGCAGAGGCTCGGTCACAGGCACAACACTCCCAGAAGGGGAGGCAACAGAAACATTAACTGACTTTAACTTAGACTTTGACTTACTTGAAAAAACATTCAAATTATTGCCCTTTACATTATCACCAACAACCTCACAGGAAGGATTGGGCAATTTTTCCTCCTGTGAGCAAACTAGTTTTTTGGACCACGTCCAAAATTTCCACCTTGACGGCAATGCCGCCGAATGTGACCTGGTTGCCCACAACCAAAACAAACAACAGGTTGCCTCTGCCACTGCGGCGGTTCAGGACCCAACACTCCCACGGGTGCTACGACAGCATGATGACCAGCTAGGGGAAGATGCCCCACCGCTTGGTCTCTCTGAAAATCAGCGTCCTGGACAGATCTCGAAAGGATGGAAAGTCTGTCCAGATCCGCAAAAGAAGAAGGCCGTGGTGCAAAAACCAGACGGGAGCGTTCCTCAGGCTTCAACCCCTGAAGCACAATGTCAATGAGCTCAAGCTCACTGATCCCCAAACGCAAGACCCTTTCCACCGTGCGAATGTCCCCCACGTACTGGCTGAGAGACTCGGCTGGCTGCTGAGGACGAAAAACTCTCTCAACTTTCAGCTTCTCCATGACCCGACGGGGCATGAAAAGCTCCAAAACTTCTTTATGGAAAACATCAAAGGTGACGCCTCTGCGCAAACAATCAAGCAATCTGTCCCCCAACGGTTTCAGACAGTATGGAGCAATGAGTTCCATCAAAGTTGCGTCTGACATGCCAGGGTATTCACGCATGCGCAAAACACTCTCCAGAAAAAAACAAAGACCATTCACATCTAACCCGTCCACCGGCCGGAAACCACTCAGGACAGAGGCAAGGGGATGGGGAAGTTTGCCAAAGGAGTTAGAGATGGAAGGGGAACTATGAACTTGAGAAGGAAAGGGAGATGGGGACTGGACATTCAGCGTAGCCGCAGCCAAGGTGGACGTGTGAGAGGGGAACGGTGTGACATTTGCATTTGACATTTGAACATTTGCAGGCAACTGGAGCAGTGTACTTGGCGTAGGCGGAGCCTGGGGGGTACCCACTGGAGCCACAACTTCAACAACAGACTTTGGCACTTCGTTTGAAGTTTCCGAAGAACGGTTGTCTTCAAAAATTTCAACTTTCTCCTTGACAGACTTTCCTGCCTTAATACTCTCCAAAATTCCTTCCAGCTCAAGAATTCTGGCTTCCACCCAGCTCTTGTCCTCATCTTGGATTTCAGGTTGCCCTGAAACCAAGAGCAGACGCTTACGCCAGTGCGTCAGCTGTGTGATAGCCGAACTCTTAGCTGAGCCCATAGGCAAACTACTCCAACTATCAATTTCCCCACTTAGCTCTTCCATCCTCTCTTTACATGCCTCCAGTTCCTCATCCAAACTGAGCGACTCAACCCAAGCTTGAGGCATGCTAGCAATTTGTCTGAACTGTGTACGCAAAGTGCGTACATCAGTTCCAGGAGTCTCCCCCCGGGACCGCACCTCGTACACCAGCTCCGGCTTCCTCAAATATTCCGGCACAATTGACGCCATACCGAGTCTCAACCAGCACTTGACTCAAAATAACAGCCAACAAAATTTTTTCACAAAACAAACACAGAAATTTAATTCCTAAGGCTTCTGGACGTTGATGCCTACGCACCTGATGGGGCCCAAAAGAAGAACCTGCCCATTCATACCGCAAGTACCGCAAGAAAAAACAACAACAAATGACCCACGAACGTACACACACACAAACATACACCGATACATACACTAGACAACACCTAACGCTTGTGTGATGGGGGGTACACACAAACCTTTTTTTTTTTTTTTTTTTTTTTTTTTTGACACATGACCATGCTTTTGACACTCTTGCTCCCGAAGGATGCAAGTCATTACCACCGATTCCACCCGGTGCCTCGGCCAAAGGGCGAGCTCCTAATAAAAATGTGTTTACGCCCCACCACAACAACAACAAGACCTTTTTCCAAAACTGCCAGGCCAGAACATTTCCAAGAAACCAATCCATCCACGGCTCTTCAAAACAAAACAAAAAACAGAACGCGGACAGTGATCGCATCTCTAAGTATCCGAGTCGTGAAACCAAGTTTCACGACAAGGCACCCAGGACGCAACCCACTAACCACGCTCTGCTACCAGATGAACCATGCCCTCGCGCCTGCACCCAGACTAACGAAAAGGAAGCGTGATCCATGCGCAGGCCCGAGGAGCGGCTCACAAAACTTTACATAACAAAATGAGAACCATGGATGGAGGCTCAAGAACAACACGCCATTTGAGAGAAACGAGCTGTAATTAACCATTTAAAAAAAATAACACAACAATAACATCAACAACAATAATTAACAATAATACATGAATTAAATACTCTCAATTAAACTTTAAAAATTTTGATACCCGTTTACCCTACTAACTTACAATTATTTCATTAATCATTTTCAAATAGGCTAAATTTCAAAAATAAATCTTACTAGCTTTTACCTTTCAAAAAACTTTAAATTAACAAATTACAACATGATATATATAATGACTCTTTTAATAAATTCATTTCATCTGGTAACTATAGAAACTTTAGGGGCCCCAAATTAGAATTCAATAGAATATTTAATAAAATTATAAAATTTAAAAAAGATCAACAAGTAGCCTAGGCTAAAGAATTTAAAATTTAAAAAGAAAAACAATTAATAAATCTCTGTGCACAAATTAACAAATAGGTAACGAAATCTCCAAGTCCAGGACGGTGGTTAGCAATAATTAATTAGGCCTAAAACTTGCGGAATTTGCGGTACTAGTTCATGTTTCTGGGCGAGCAGCACCGGAGGGGAAGCAGGCATGACGGAAGAGGGGGGCCAAGATCCAGGGGTGGCCAAGAGTTGTAATTCCCACTCCGCCAAGGCTGATGCAGACTACCGGTACTCCAGGTTCCTCCTCACGGGCCCTGAGTGACAAAACCCAGGAAACACAGTAGTAAGAGTAATAGACTGAGTCCATATCCGCAAGGTTCACTGTCACATCTTTCACCATTTACATTTAGTTCCAATATTTCACTGCTTTAGGCCTAACATATCATTTTCAAGTTTCTAAATTTTTTAAAAGGTTTGTCTCTCTATCACAGCTCTCTATCAATATAAAACATTTCAAACAATAACAATATTTTAAACATAACAATTAACAGGTTAAACAGTACAAGAACGGTAACATTAATATTTGCGGTAAAGGTGTCAGCAGGCTAGACGGGTATGTGACAGTGATAAATTTCACCAATAGAGAGAAAATATTTAAATTGCCTGGTCCAAAGTGGCCAGAAGAACAAGTTAACAGAGAACAATTGACACTTAAACACAGAAAAATACTTTAAAATTGACAAAAAACGTTCCATACAAAAATTTAGGCCTAACGCAACGACTCATGTATTTTTGCTAATTTCTCCAAAAGTTGTGATCAGAATTTGTTCGGAATGGTCTTAAAAGCTGGGGAAAATGTTCCAGCAGCTTCTCCAGACCATCCCAAACCTTAACTCAAAGGCTGAAACCAGTGGCCTTCCGTGTTACCCAGTCCAAACCTGAATGGAGAATTGCCAAACTAAAAATTACTGTAACTTTCTTAAAACTTGAGTAAAATGACTCAAACTTTCTGGGGAGCTTTAAGAGCAGTTAATTCAACTTAATTTAACTAGTTTGGCAAGGACAAAGCAAAATAAAAGACTTTAACCTTACTTGACTGGGTAACACAAACTGAACATTTTACAAGACAAAACAACACTAAAAATTGTACGGGACACAAAACAAAAGACTACCAGAGTAGTAGCCTAAGACAATTACATTTACTGAGCAAAATTGTAAGCCTAGGCCTACCACAAAACAGTCAGAAGGACCCAAAACTGACTTGGCAGTTTCTCTCAAATAGCGGCCTTCCAACAAACATTTCTCAGTCAATTCTAGGCCTAGCATTTCGGGCAAAGCCCTGAATTATACAAAACCACAGAGAAAAGGGAAACTAACTATCAAAAGTCTTCCACGACCCCAAGACTAGGTTCCAGACCTAGTGCAACATGTGCACTAACCTAAGTATCAGAAAATAGTCCAAACTTACCCATCAAGCGCGCTGGGCGCTCTTAATTTACTGCATAGTAGAGAATATCTTCACACAAGTAAGGAAAAGGCAAAAATACAACGCAAACATACTACAAAATTAAGATGAAAGACGATGCAAAATTTATGCCGATGCAGCGCTAACGAAAGTCTCGGAGCCACTGAATCGTCGGCGGTGGGAGTAAAAGAACAAAACCCACAGCCTTGTTCGGGGTCGTGGAGTGAGAAACACTGAACTAGCCTACTATAAAAAAAACACTTGAACCATTGATCATGAGTCGTGACATTCGCCCGGTGGAAATAGTCAC
This sequence comes from Macrosteles quadrilineatus, assembly GCF_028750875.1. Classification (NCBI taxonomy): domain Eukaryota; kingdom Metazoa; phylum Arthropoda; class Insecta; order Hemiptera; family Cicadellidae; genus Macrosteles; species Macrosteles quadrilineatus. Next base: position 478,769 of record NW_026542666.1, on the reverse strand, counting down.
GGCTCAACACACTTGTACAACCTTGTAAAAACTTGTACAAGCTTGTACACGATTGTACACCCTTGTACACACTTGTGCACCCTTGTACACACTTGTACAACCTTGTACACACTTGTACAACCTTGTACAACCTTGTACACACTTGTACAACCTTGTACACACTTGTACAACCTTGTACACACTTGTACACCTTTGTACACACTTGTACAACCTTGTACACAATTGTACACACTTGTACAAACTTGTACATTCTTGTACATACTTGTACACCCTTGTAAACACTTGTACAACCTTGTACAAACCTGTACACCCTTGTACACACTTGTACAAGCTTGTACACACTTGTTCACCCTTGTACACTTTTGTACACCCTTGTACACATTTGTACAACCTTGTACAAACTTGTACACACTTGTACAAACTTGTACACACTTGTACAAACTTGTGTATACTTGTACAACCTTGTACACACTTGTACAACCTTGTACACACTTGTACAAACTTTTACATCCTTGTACACATTTGTACACCCTTGTACACACTTGTACAACCTTTTACAAACTTGTACACACTTGTACAAACTTGTACATTCTTGTACATACTTGTACACCCTTGTACACACTTGTAAAACCTTGTACAAACCTGTAAACCCTTGTACAAGCTTGTACACACTTGTACAAGCTTGTACACACTTGTACACCCTTGTACAAACTTGTGCACCCTTGTACACTTTTGTACACCCTTGTACACATTTGTACAACCTTGTACAAACTTGTACACACTTGTACAAACTTGTACACACTTGTACAACCTTGTACACACTTGTACAACCTTGTACACACTTGTACAACCTTGTACACACTTGTACAACCTTGTACACACTTGTACAACCTTGTACAAACTTGTACAAGCTTGTACACACTTGTACAACCTTGTACACACTTGTACAACCTTTTACACAATTGTAAAACCTTGTACACACTTGTACATTCTTGTACAAACTTGTACTTACTTGTACAACCTTGTACAAACTTGTACATCCTTGTACACACTTGTACAACCTTGTACAAACCTGTACACCCTTGTACACACTTGTACAAGCTTGTACACACTTGTACACCCTTGTACAAACTTGTGCACCCTTGTACACTTTTGTACACCCTTGTACACATTTGTACAACCTTGTACAAACTTAAACACACTTGTACAAACATGTACACACTTGAACAACCTTGTACACACTTGTACAACCTTGTACACACTTGTACAAGCTTGTACACACTTGTACAAACTTGTACACACTTGTACAACCTTGTACACACTTGTACAACCTTGTACACAATTGTAAAACCTTGTACACACTTGTACAACCTTGTACAAACCTGTACACCCTTGTACACACTTGTACAAGCTTGTACACGATTGTACACTCTTGTTCACACTTGTGCAACCTTGTACACACTTGTACAACCTTGTACACACTTGTACAACCTTGTACACACTTGTTCAAGCTTGTACACACTTGTACAACCTTGTACACACCTTACACCCTTGTACTCACTTGTACAACCTTGTACACAATTGTAAAACATTGTACACACTTGTACAACCTTGTACAAACTTGTACACACTTGTACAAACTTTTACATCCTTGTACACATTTGTACACCCTTGTACACACTTGTACAACCTTGTACAAACCTGTAAACCCTTGTACACACTTGTACAAGCTTGTACACGATTGTACACCCTTGTACACACTTGTGCACCCTTGTACACACTTGTACAACCTTGTACACACTTGTACAACCTTGTACACACTTGTAAAACCTTGTACACACTTGTACAACCTTGTAAAAACTTGTACAACCTTGTACACCCTTGTACACCCTTGTACACACTTGTACAAGCTTGTACACACTTGTACAACCTTGTACACACTTGTACACCCTTGTACACACTTGTACAACCTTTTACAAACTTGTACACAATAATTGTGTAATAATTTTGTACAATTATTGTACAAAATTGTACATTCTTGTAAATACTTGTACATCCTTGTACACACTTGTACAACCTTGTACAAACCTGTACACCCTTGTACACACTTGTACAAGCTTGTACACACTTGTACACCCTTGTACAAACTTGTGCACCCTTGTACACTTTTGTACACCCTTGTACACATTTGTACAACCTTGTACAAACTTAAACACACTTGTACAAACATGTACACACTTGAACAACCTTGTACACACTTGTACAACCTTGTACACGATTGTACACTCTTGTACACACTTGTGCAACCTTGTACACACTTGTACAACCTTGTACACACTTGTAAAACCTTGTACACAGTTGTTCAAGCTTGTACACACTTGTACAACCTTGTACACACCTTCCACCCTTGTACACACTTGTACAACCTTTTACAAACTTGTACACACTTGTACAAAATTGTACAACCTTGTACAAACCTGTACACCCTTGAACACACTTGTAAACCCTTGTACAAACTTGTGCACCCTTGTACACTTTTGTACACCCTTGTACACATTTGTACAACCTTGAACAAACTTGTACACACTTGTACAAACTTGTACACACTTGTACAACCTTGTACACACTTGTACAACCTTGTACACACTTGTACAACCTTGTACTCACTTGTACAACCTTGTACACAATTGTAAAACATTGTACACACTTGTACAACCTTGTACAAACTTGTACACACTTGTACAAACTTTTACATCCTTGTACACATTTGTACACCCTTGTACACACTTGTACAACCTTGTACAAACCTGTAAACCCTTGTACACATTTGTACAAGCTTGTACACGATTGTACACCATTGTACACACTTGTGCACCCTTGTACACACTTGTACAACCTTGTACACACTTGTACAACATTGTACACACTTGTACAACCTTGTACACACTTGTACAACCTTGTACACACTTGTACAACCTTGTACACACTTGTACAACCTTGTACACACTTGTACAACCTTGTACACACTTGTACAACCTTGTACACACTTGTACAACCTTGGACACACTTGTACAACCTTGTACACACTTGTACAACCTTGTAAAAACTTGTACAAGCTTGTACACGATTGTACACCCTTGTACACACTTGTGCACCCTTGTACACACTTGTACAACCTTGTACACACTTGTACAACCTTGTACAACCTTGTACACACTTGTACAACCTTGTACACACTTGTACAACCTTGTACACACTTGTACACCTTTGTACACACTTGTACAACCTTGTACACAATTGTACACACTTGTACAAACTTGTACATTCTTGTACATACTTGTACACCCTTGTAAACACTTGTACAACCTTGTACAAACCTGTACACCCTTGTACACACTTGTACAAGCTTGTACACACTTGTACACCCTTGTACAAGCTTGTACACATTTGTACAACCTTGTACAAACTTGTACACACTTGTACAAACTTGTACACACTTGTACAACCTTGTACACACTTGTACAACCTTGTACACACTTGTACAACCTTGTACAAACTTGTACAAGCTTGTACGCACTTGTACAACCTTGTACACACTTGTACAACCTTTTACACAATTGTAAAACCTTGTACACACTTGTACATTCTTGTACAAACTTGTACTTACTTGTACAACCTTGTACAAACTTGTACATCCTTGTACACACTTGTACAACCTTGTACAAACCTGTACACCCTTGTACACACTTGTACAAGCTTGTACACACTTGTACACCCTTGTACAAACTTGTGCACCCTTGTACACTTTTGTACACCCTTGTACACATTTGTACAACCTTGTACAAACTTAAACACACTTGTACAAACATGTACACACTTGAACAACCTTGTACACACTTGTACAACCTTGTACACACTTGTACAAGCTTGTACACACTTGTACAAACTTGTACACACTTGTACAACCTTGTACACACTTGTACAACCTTGTACACAATTGTAAAACCTTGTACACACTTGTACAACCTTGTACAAACCTGTACACCCTTGTACACACTTGTACAAGCTTGTACACGATTGTACACTCTTGTTCACACTTGTGCAACCTTGTACACACTTGTACAACCTTGTACACACTTGTACAACCTTGTACACACTTGTTCAAGCTTGTACACACTTGTACAACCTTGTACACACCTTACACCCTTGTACTCACTTGTACAACCTTGTACACAATTGTAAAACATTGTACACACTTGTACAACCTTGTACAAACTTGTACACACTTGTACAAACTTTTACATCCTTGTACACATTTGTACACCCTTGTACACACTTGTACAACCTTGTACAAACCTGTAAACCCTTGTACACACTTGTACAAGCTTGTACACGATTGTACACCCTTGTACACACTTGTGCACCCTTGTACACACTTGTACAACCTTGTACACACTTGTACAACCTTGTACACACTTGTACAACCTTGTACACACTTGTACACCTTTGTACACACTTGTACAACCTTGTACACACTTGTACAACCTTGTACACACTTGTACAACCTTGTACACACTTTTTCAACCTTGTACACACTTATACAACCTTGTACACACTTGTACAACCTTGTACACACTTGTACAACCTTGTACACACTTGTAAAACCTTGTACACACTTGTACAACCTTGTAAAAACTTGTACAACCTTGTACACCCTTGTACACCCTTGTACACACTTGTACAAGCTTGTACACACTTGTACAACCTTGTACACACTTGTACACCCTTGTACACACTTGTACAACCTTTTACAAACTTGTACACAATAATTGTGTAATAATTTTGTACAATTATTGTACAAAATTGTACATTCTTGTAAATACTTGTACATCCTTGTTCACACTTGTACAACCTTGTACAAACCTGTACACCCTTGTACACACTTGTACAAGCTTGTACACACTTGTACACCCTTGTACAAACTTGTGCACCCTTGTACACTTTTGTACACCCTTGTACACATTTGTACAACCTTGTACAAACTTAAACACACTTGTACAAACATGTACACACTTGAACAACCTTGTACACACTTGTACAACCTTGTACACGATTGTACACTCTTGTACACACTTGTGCAACCTTGTACACACTTGTACAACCTTGTACACACTTGTAAAACCTTGTACACAGTTGTTCAAGCTTGTACACACTTGTACAACCTTGTACACACCTTCCACCCTTGTACACACTTGTACAACCTTTTACAAACTTGTACACACTTGTACAAAATTGTACAACCTTGTACAAACCTGTACACCCTTGAACACACTTGTACACCCTTGTACAAACTTGTGCACCCTTGTACACTTTTGTACACCCTTGTACACATTTGTACAACCTTGAACAAACTTGTACACACTTGTACAAACTTGTACACACTTGTACAACCTTGTACACACTTGTACAACCTTGTACACACTTGTACAACCTTGTACTCACTTGTACAACCTTGTACACAATTGTAAAACATTGTACACACTTGTACAACCTTGTACAAACTTGTACACACTTGTACAAACTTTTACATCCTTGTACACATTTGTACACCCTTGTACACACTTGTACAACCTTGTACAAACCTGTAAACCCTTGTACACACTTGTACAAGCTTGTACACGATTGTACACCATTGTACACACTTGTGCACCCTTGTACACACTTGTACAACCTTGTACACACTTGTACAACCTTGTACACACTTGTACAACCTTGTACACACTTGTACAACCTTGTACACACTTGTACAACCTTGTACACACTTGTACAACCTTGTACACACTTGTACAACCTTGTACACACTTGTACAACCTTGTACACACTTGTACAACCTTGGACACACTTGTACAACCTTGTACACACTTGTACAACCTTGTAAAAACTTGTACAAGCTTGTACACGATTGTACACCCTTGTACACACTTGTGCACCCTTGTACACACTTGTACAACCTTGTACACACTTGTACAACCTTGTACAACCTTGTACACACTTGTACAACCTTGTACACACTTGTACAACCTTGTACACACTTGTACACCTTTGTACACACTTGTACAACCTTGTACACAATTGTACACACTTGTACAAACTTGTACATTCTTGTACATACTTGTACACCCTTGTAAACACTTGTACAACCTTGTACAAACCTGTACACCCTTGTACACACTTGTACAAGCTTGTACACACTTGTACACCCTTGTACACTTTTGTACACCCTTGTACACATTTGTACAACCTTGTACAAACTTGTACACACTTGTACAAACTTGTACACACTTGTACAAACTTGTGTATACTTGTACAACCTTGTACACACTTGTACAACCTTGTACACACTTGTACAAACTTTTACATCCTTGTACACATTTGTACACCCTTGTACACACTTGTACAACCTTTTACAAACTTGTACACACTTGTACGAACTTGTACATTCTTGTACATACTTGTACACCCTTGTACACACTTGTAAAACCTTGTACAAACCTGTAAACCCTTGTACAAGCTTGTACACACTTGTACAAGCTTGTACACACTTGTACACCCTTGTACAAACTTGTGCACCCTTGTACACTTTTGTACACCCTTGTACACATTTGTACACACTTGTACAAACTTGTACACACTTGTACAACCTTGTACACACTTGTACAACCTTGTACACACTTGTACAACCTTGTACTCACTTGTACAACCTTGTACACAATTGTAAAACATTGTACACACTTGTACAAACTTGTACAAACTTGTACACACTTGTACAAACTTTTACATCCTTGTACACATTTGTACACCCTTGTACACACTTGTACAACCTTGTACAAACCTGTAAACCCTTGTACACACTTGTACAAGCTTGTACACGATTGTACACCATTGTACACACTTGTGCACCCTTGTACACACTTGTACAACCTTGTACACACTTGTACAACCTTGTACACACTTGTACAACCTTTTACACACTTGTACAACCTTGTACACACTTGTACAACCTTGTACACACTTGTACAACCTTGTACACACTTGTACAACCTTGTACACACTTGTACAACCTTGTACACACTTGTACAACCTTGGACACACTTGTACAACCTTGTACACACTTGTACAACCTTGTAAAAACTTGTACAAGCTTGTACACGATTGTACACCCTTGTACACACTTGTGCACCCTTGTACACACTTGTACAACCTTGTACACACTTGTACAACCTTGTACAACCTTGTACACACTTGTACAACCTTGTACACACTTGTACAACCTTGTACACACTTGTACACCTTTGTACACACTTGTACAACCTTGTACACAATTGTACACACTTGTACAAACTTGTACATTCTTGTACATACTTGTACACCCTTGTAAACACTTGTACAACCTTGTACAAACCTGTACACCCTTGTACACACTTGTACAAGCTTGTACACACTTGTACACCCTTGTACACTTTTGTACACCCTTGTACACATTTGTACAACCTTGTACAAACTTGTACACACTTGTACAAACTTGTACACACTTGTACAAACTTGTGTATACTTGTACAACCTTGTACACACTTGTACAACCTTGTACACACTTGTACAAACTTTTACATCCTTGTACACATTTGTACACCCTTGTACACACTTGTACAACCTTTTACAAACTTGTACACACTTGTACAAACTTGTACATTCTTGTACATACTTGTACACCCTTGTACACACTTGTAAAACCTTGTACAAACCTGTAAACCCTTGTACAAGCTTGTACACACTTGTACAAGCTTGTACACACTTGTACACCCTTGTACAAACTTGTGCACCCTTGTACACTTTTGTACACCCTTGTACACATTTGTACAACCTTGTACAAACTTGTACACACTTGTACAAACTTGTACACACTTGTACAACCTTGTACACACTTGTACAACCTTGTACACACTTGTACAACCTTGTACACACTTGTACAACCTTGTACACACTTGTACAACCTTGTACACACTTGTACAACCTTGTACAAACTTGTACAACCTTGTACAAACTTGTACAAGCTTGTACACACTTGTACAACCTTGTACACACTTGTACAACCTTTTACACAATTGTAAAACCTTGTACACACTTGTACATTCTTGTACAAACTTGTACTTACTTGTACAACCTTGTACAAACTTGTACATCCTTGTACACACTTGTACAACCTTGTACAAACCTGTACACCCTTGTACACACTTGTACAAGCTTGTACACACTTGTACACCCTTGTACAAACTTGTGCACCCTTGTACACTTTTGTACACCCTTGTACACATTTGTACAACCTTGTACAAACTTAAACACACTTGTACAAACATGTACACACTTGAACAACCTTGTACACACTTGTACAACCTTGTAAACACTTGTACAAGCTTGTACACACTTGTACAAGCTTGTACACACTTGTACAAACTTGTACACACTTGTACAACCTTGTACACACTTGTACAACTTTGTACACAATTGTAAAACCTTGTACACACTTGTACAACCTTGTACAAACCTGTACACCCTTGTACACACTTGTACAAGCTTGTACACGATTGTACACTCTTGTTCACACTTGTGCAACCTTGTACACACTTGTACAACCTTGTACACACTTGTACAACCTTGTACACACTTGTTCAAGCTTGTACACACTTGTACAACCTTGTACACACCTTACACCCTTGTACTCACTTGTACAACCTTGTACACAATTGTAAAACATTGTACACACTTGTACAACCTTGTACAAACTTGTACACACTTGTACAAACTTTTACATCCTTGTACACATTTGTACACCCTTGTACACACTTGTACAACCTTGTACAAACCTGTAAACCCTTGTACACACTTGTACAAGCTTGTACACGATTGTACACCCTTGTACACACTTGTGCACCCTTGTACACACTTGTACAACCTTGTACACACTTGTACAACCTTGTACACACTTGTACAACCTTGTACACACTTGTACACCTTTGTACACACTTGTACAACCTTGTACACACTTGTACAACCTTGTACACACTTGTACAACCTTGTACACACTTTTTCAACCTTGTACACACTTATACAACCTTGTACACACTTGTACAACCTTGTACACACTTGTACAACCTTGTACACACTTGTAAAACCTTGTACACACTTGTACAACCTTGTAAAAACTTGTACAACCTTGTACACCCTTGTACACCCTTGTACACACTTGTACAAGCTTGTACACACTTGTACAACCTTGTACACACTTGTACACCCTTGTACACAATTGTAAAACATTGTACACACTTGTACAAACTTGTACAAACTTGTACACACTTGTACAAACTTTTACATCCTTGTACACATTTGTACACCCTTGTACACACTTGTACAACCTTGTACAAACCTGTAAACCCTTGTACACACTTGTACAAGCTTGTACACGATTGTACACCATTGTACACACTTGTGCACCCTTGTACACACTTGTACAACCTTGTACACACTTGTACAACCTTGTACACACTTGTACAACCTTGTACACACTTGTACAACCTTGTACACACTTGTACAACCTTGTACACACTTGTACAACCTTGTACACACTTGTACAACCTTGTACACACTTGTACAACCTTGTACACACTTGTACAACCTTGGACACACTTGTACAACCTTGTACACACTTGTACAACCTTGTAAAAACTTGTACAAGCTTGTACACGATTGTACACCCTTGTACACACTTGTGCACCCTTGTACACACTTGTACAACCTTGTACACACTTGTACAACCTTGTACAACCTTGTACACACTTGTACAACCTTGTACACACTTGTACAACCTTGTACACACTTGTACACCTTTGTACACACTTGTACAACCTTGTACACAATTGTACACACTTGTACAAACTTGTACACACTTGTACAAACTTGTGTATACTTGTACAACCTTGTACACACTTGTACAACCTTGTACACACTTGTACAAACTTTTACATCCTTGTACACATTTGTACACCCTTGTACACACTTGTACAACCTTTTACAAACTTGTACACACTTGTACAAACTTGTACATTCTTGTACATACTTGTACACCCTTGTACACACTTGTAAAACCTTGTACAAACCTGTAAACCCTTGTACAAGCTTGTACACACTTGTACAAGCTTGTACACACTTGTACACCCTTGTACAAACTTGTGCACCCTTGTACACTTTTGTACACCCTTGTACACATTTGTACAACCTTGTACAAACTTGTACACACTTGTACAAACTTGTACACACTTGTACAACCTTGTACACACTTGTACAACCTTGTACACACTTGTACAACCTTGTACACACTTGTACAACCTTGTACACACTTGTACAACCTTGTACAAACTTGTACAAGCTTGTACACACTTGTACAACCTTGTACACACTTGTACAACCTTTTACACAATTGTAAAACCTTGTACACACTTGTACATTCTTGTACAAACTTGTACTTACTTGTACAACCTTGTACAAACTTGTACATCCTTGTACACACTTGTACAACCTTGTACAAACCTGTACACCCTTGTACACACTTGTACAAGCTTGTACACACTTGTACACCCTTGTACAAACTTGTGCACCCTTGTACACTTTTGTACACCCTTGTACACATTTGTACAACCTTGTACAAACTTAAACACACTTGTACAAACATGTACACACTTGAACAACCTTGTACACACTTGTACAACCTTGTAAACACTTGTACAAGCTTGTACACACTTGTACAAACTTGTACACACTTGTACAACCTTGTACACACTTGTACAACCTTGTACACAATTGTAAAACCTTGTACACACTTGTACAACCTTGTACAAACCTGTACACCCTTGTACACACTTGTACAAGCTTGTACACGATTGTACACTCTTGTTCACACTTGTGCAACCTTGTACACACTTGTACAACCTTGTACACACTTGTACAACCTTGTACACACTTGTTCAAGCTTGTACACACTTGTACAACCTTGTACACACCTTACACCCTTGTACTCACTTGTACAACCTTGTACACAATTGTAAAACATTGTACACACTTGTACAACCTTGTACAAACTTGTACACACTTGTACAAACTTTTACATCCTTGTACACATTTGTACACCCTTGTACACACTTGTACAACCTTGTACAAACCTGTAAACCCTTGTACACACTTGTACAAGCTTGTACACGATTGTACACCCTTGTACACACTTGTGCACCCTTGTACACACTTGTACAACCTTGTACACACTTGTACAACCTTGTACACACTTGTACAACCTTGTACACACTTGTACACCTTTGTACACACTTGTACAACCTTGTACACACTTGTACAACCTTGTACACACTTGTACAACCTTGTACACACTTTTTCAACCTTGTACACACTTATACAACCTTGTACACACTTGTACAACCTTGTACACACTTGTACAACCTTGTACACACTTGTAAAACCTTGTACACACTTGTACAACCTTGTAAAAACTTGTACAACCTTGTACACCCTTGTACACCCTTGTACACACTTGTACAAGCTTGTACACACTTGTACAACCTTGTACACACTTGTACACCCTTGTACACACTTGTACAACCTTTTACAAACTTGTACACAATAATTGTGTAATAATTTTGTACAATTATTGTACAAAATTGTACATTCTTGTAAATACTTGTACATCCTTGTACACACTTGTACAACCTTGTACAAACCTGTACACCCTTGTACACACTTGTACAAGCTTGTACACACTTGTACACCCTTGTACAAACTTGTGCACCCTTGTACACTTTTGTACACCCTTGTACACATTTGTACAACCTTGTACAAACTTAAACACACTTGTACAAACATGTACACACTTGAACAACCTTGTACACACTTGTACAACCTTGTACACGATTGTACACTCTTGTACACACTTGTGCAACCTTGTACACACTTGTACAACCTTGTACACACTTGTAAAACCTTGTACACAGTTGTTCAAGCTTGTACACACTTGTACAACCTTGTACACACCTTCCACCCTTGTACACACTTGTACAACCTTTTACAAACTTGTACACACTTGTACAAAATTGTACAACCTTGTACAAACCTGTACACCCTTGAACACACTTGTACACCCTTGTACAAACTTGTGCACCCTTGTACACTTTTGTACACCCTTGTACACATTTGTACAACCTTGAACAAACTTGTACACACTTGTACAAACTTGTACACACTTGTACAACCTTGTACACACTTGTACAACCTTGTACACACTTGTACAAACTTGTACTCACTTGTACAACCTTGTACACAATTGTAAAACATTGTACACACTTGTACAACCTTGTACAAACTTGTACACACTTGTACAAACTTTTACATCCTTGTACACATTTGTACACCCTTGTACACACTTGTACAACCTTGTACAAACCTGTAAACCCTTGTACACACTTGTACAAGCTTGTACACGATTGTACACCATTGTACACACTTGTGCACCCTTGTACACACTTGTACAACCTTGTACACACTTGTACAACCTTGTACACACTTGTACAACCTTGTACACACTTGTACAACCTTGTACACACTTGTACAACCTTGTACACACTTGTACAACCTTGTACACACTTGTACAACCTTGTACACACTTGTACAACCTTGTACACACTTGTACAACCTTGGACACACTTGTACAACCTTGTACACACTTGTACAACCTTGTAAAAACTTGTACAAGCTTGTACACGATTGTACACCCTTGTACACACTTGTGCACCCTTGTACACACTTGTACAACCTTGTACACACTTGTACAACCTTGTACAACCTTGTACACACTTGTACAACCTTGTACACACTTGTACAACCTTGTACACACTTGTACACCTTTGTACACACTTGTACAACCTTGTACACAATTGTACACACTTGTACAAACTTGTACATTCTTGTACATACTTGTACACCCTTGTAAACACTTGTACAACCTTGTACAAACCTGTACACCCTTGTACACACTTGTACAAGCTTGTACACACTTGTACACCCTTGTACTCTTTTGTACACCCTTGTACACATTTGTACAACCTTGTACAAACTTGTACACACTTGTACAAACTTGTACACACTTGTACAAACTTGTGTATACTTGTACAACCTTGTACACACTTGTACAACCTTGTACACACTTGTACAAACTTTTACATCCTTGTACACATTTGTACACCCTTGTACACACTTGTACAACCTTTTACAAACTTGTACACACTTGTACGAACTTGTACATTCTTGTACATACTTGTACACCCTTGTACACACTTGTAAAACCTTGTACAAACCTGTAAACCCTTGTACAAGCTTGTACACACTTGTACAAGCTTGTACACACTTGTACACCCTTGTACAAACTTGTGCACCCTTGTACACTTTTGTACACCCTTGTACACATTTGTACACACTTGTACAAACTTGTACACACTTGTACAACCTTGTACACACTTGTACAACCTTGTACACACTTGTACAACCTTGTACTCACTTGTACAACCTTGTACACAATTGTAAAACATTGTACACACTTGTACAACCTTGTACAAACTTGTACACACTTGTACAAACTTTTACATCCTTGTACACATTTGTACACCCTTGTACACACTTGTACAACCTTGTACAAACCTGTAAACCCTTGTACACACTTGTACAAGCTTGTACACGATTGTACACCATTGTACACACTTGTGCACCCTTGTACACACTTGTACAACCTTGTACACACTTGTACAACCTTGTACACACTTGTACAACCTTGTACACACTTGTACAACCTTGTACACACTTGTACAACCTTGTACACACTTGTACAACCTTGTACACACTTGTACAACCTTGTACACACTTGTACAACCTTGTACACACTTGTACAACCTTGGACACACTTGTACAACCTTGTACACACTTGTACAACCTTGTAAAAACTTGTACAAGCTTGTACACGATTGTACACCCTTGTACACACTTGTGCACCCTTGTACACACTTGTACAACCTTGTACACACTTGTACAACCTTGTACAACCTTGTACACACTTGTACAACCTTGTACACACTTGTACAACCTTGTACACACTTGTACACCTTTGTACACACTTGTACAACCTTGTACACAATTGTACACACTTGTACAAACTTGTACATTCTTGTACATACTTGTACACCCTTGTAAACACTTGTACAACCTTGTACAAACCTGTACACCCTTGTACACACTTGTACAAGCTTGTACACACTTGTACACCCTTGTACACTTTTGTACACCCTTGTACACATTTGTACAACCTTGTACAAACTTGTACACACTTGTACAAACTTGTACACACTTGTACAAACTTGTGTATACTTGTACAACCTTGTACACACTTGTACAACCTTGTACACACTTGTACAAACTTTTACATCCTTGTACACATTTGTACACCCTTGTACACACTTGTACAACCTTTTACAAACTTGTACACACTTGTACAAACTTGTACATTCTTGTACATACTTGTACACCCTTGTACACACTTGTAAAACCTTGTACAAACCTGTAAACCCTTGTACAAGCTTGTACACACTTGTACAAGCTTGTACACACTTGTACACCCTTGTACAAACTTGTGCACCCTTGTACACTTTTGTACACCCTTGTACACATTTGTACAACCTTGTACAAACTTGTACACACTTGTACAAACTTGTACACACTTGTACAACCTTGTACACACTTGTACAACCTTGTACACACTTGTACAACCTTGTACACACTTGTACAACCTTGTACACACTTGTACAACCTTGTACAAACTTGTACAAGCTTGTACACACTTGTACAACCTTGTACACACTTGTACAACCTTGTACACACTTGTACAACCTTTTACACAATTGTAAAACCTTGTACACACTTGTACATTCTTGTACAAACTTGTACTTACTTGTACAACCTTGTACAAACTTGTACATCCTTGTACACACTTGTACAACCTTGTACAAACCTGTAAACCCTTGTACACACTTGTACAAGCTTGTACACACTTGTACACCCTTGTACAAACTTGTGCACCCTTGTACACTTTTGTACACCCTTGTACACATTTGTACAACCTTGTACAAACTTAAACACACTTGTACAAACATGTACACACTTGAACAACCTTGTACACACTTGTACAACCTTGTACACACTTGTACAAGCTTGTACACACTTGTACAAACTTGTACACACTTGTACAACCTTGTACACACTTGTACAACCTTGTACACAATTGTAAAACCTTGTACACACTTGTACAACCTTGTACAAACCTGTACACCCTTGTACACACTTGTACAAGCTTGTACACGATTGTACACTCTTGTTCACACTTGTGCAACCTTGTACACACTTGTACAACCTTGTACACACTTGTACAACCTTGTACACACTTGTTCAAGCTTGTACACACTTGTACAACCTTGTACACACCTTACACCCTTGTACACAATTGTAAAACATTGTACACACTTGTACAACCTTGTACAAACTTGTACACACTTGTACAAACTTTTACATCCTTGTACACATTTGTACACCCTTGTACACACTTGTACAACCTTGTACAAACCTGTAAACCCTTGTACACACTTGTACAAGCTTGTACACGATTGTACACCCTTGTACACACTTGTGCACCCTTGTACACACTTGTACAACCTTGTACACACTTGTACAACCTTGTACACACTTGTAAAACCTTGTACACACTTGTACAACCTTGTAAAAACTTGTACAACCTTGTACACCCTTGTACACCCTTGTACACACTTGTACAAGCTTGTACACACTTGTACAACCTTGTACACACTTGTACACCCTTGTACACACTTGTACAACCTTTTACAAACTTGTACACAATAATTGTGTAATAATTTTGTACAATTATTGTACAAAATTGTACATTCTTGTAAATACTTGTACATCCTTGTACACACTTGTACAACCTTGTACAAACCTGTACACCCTTGTACACACTTGTACAAGCTTGTACACACTTGTACACCCTTGTACAAACTTGTGCACCCTTGTACACTTTTGTACACCCTTGTACACATTTGTACAACCTTGTACAAACTTAAACACACTTGTACAAACATGTACACACTTGAACAACCTTGTACACACTTGTACAACCTTGTACACGATTGTACACTCTTGTACACACTTGTGCAACCTTGTACACACTTGTACAACCTTGTACACACTTGTAAAACCTTGTACACAGTTGTTCAAGCTTGTACACACTTGTACAACCTTGTACACACCTTCCACCCTTGTACACACTTGTACAACCTTTTACAAACTTGTACACACTTGTACAAAATTGTACAACCTTGTACAAACCTGTACACCCTTGAACACACTTGTACACCCTTGTACAAACTTGTGCACCCTTGTACACTTTTGTACACCCTTGTACACATTTGTACAACCTTGAACAAACTTGTACACACTTGTACAAACTTGTACACACTTGTACAACCTTGTACACACTTGTACAGCCTTGTACACACTTGTACAACCTTGTACTCACTTGTACAACCTTGTACACAATTGTAAAACATTGTACACACTTGTACAACCTTGTACAAACTTGTACACACTTGTACAAACTTTTACATCCTTGTACACATTTGTACACCCTTGTACACACTTGTACAACCTTGTACACACTTGTACAACCTTGTACACACTTGTACAACCTTGGACACACTTGTACAACCTTGTACACACTTGTACAACCTTGTAAAAACTTGTACAAGCTTGTACACGATTGTACACCCTTGTACACACTTGTGCACCCTTGTACACACTTGTACAACCTTGTACACACTTGTACAACCTTGTACAACCTTGTACACACTTGTACAACCTTGTACACACTTGTACAACCTTGTACACACTTGTACACCTTTGTACACACTTGTACAACCTTGTACACAATTGTACACACTTGTACAAACTTGTACATTCTTGTACATACTTGTACACCCTTGTAAACACTTGTACAACCTTGTACAAACCTGTACACCCTTGTACACACTTGTACAAGCTTGTACACACTTGTACACCCTTGTACACTTTTGTACACCCTTGTACACATTTGTACAACCTTGTACAAACTTGTACACACTTGTACAAACTTGTACACACTTGTACAAACTTGTGTATACTTGTACAACCTTGTACACACTTGTACAACCTTGTACACACTTGTACAAACTTTTACATCCTTGTACACATTTGTACACCCTTGTACACACTTGTACAACCTTTTACAAACTTGTACACACTTGTACAAACTTGTACATTCTTGTACATACTTGTACACCCTTGTACACACTTGTAAAACCTTGTACAAACCTGTAAACCCTTGTACAAGCTTGTACACACTTGTACAAGCTTGTACACACTTGTACACCCTTGTACAAACTTGTGCACCCTTGTACACTTTTGTACACCCTTGTACACATTTGTACAACCATGTACAAACTTGTACACACTTGTACAAACTTGTACACACTTGTACAACCTTGTACACACTTGTACAACCTTGTACACACTTGTACAACCTTGTACACACTTGTACAACCTTGTACACACTTGTACAACCTTGTACAAACTTGTACAAGCTTGTACACACTTGTACAACCTTGTACACACTTGTACAACCTTTTACACAATTGTAAAACCTTGTACACACTTGTACATTCTTGTACAAACTTGTACTTACTTGTACAACCTTGTACAAACTTGTACATCCTTGTACACACTTGTACAACCTTGTACAAACCTGTACACCCTTGTACACACTTGTACAAGCTTGTACACACTTGTACACCCTTGTACAAACTTGTGCACCCTTGTACACTTTTGTACACCCTTGTACACATTTGTACAACCTTGTACAAACTTAAACACACTTGTACAAACATGTACACACTTGAACAACCTTGTACACACTTGTACAACCTTGTACACACTTGTACAAGCTTGTACACACTTGTACAAACTTGTACACACTTGTACAACCTTGTACACACTTGTACAACCTTGTACACAATTGTAAAACCTTGTACACACTTGTACAACCTTGTACACAATTGTAAAACCTTGTACACACTTGTACAACCTTGTACAAACCTGTACACCCTTGTACACACT
The DNA here is from genome assembly GCF_028750875.1 of Macrosteles quadrilineatus. NCBI lineage: Eukaryota > Metazoa > Arthropoda > Insecta > Hemiptera > Cicadellidae > Macrosteles > Macrosteles quadrilineatus. The sequence continues at coordinate 460,397 of NW_026542666.1, read as the reverse complement.
TGTACAAGCTTGTACACGATTGTACACTCTTGTTCACACTTGTGCAACCTTGTACACACTTGTACAACCTTGTACACACTTGTACAACCTTGTACACACTTGTTCAAGCTTGTACACACTTGTACAACCTTGTACACACCTTACACCCTTGTACTCACTTGTACAACCTTGTACACAATTGTAAAACATTGTACACACTTGTACAACCTTGTACAAACTTGTACACACTTGTACAAACTTATACATCCTTGTACACATTTGTACACCCTTGTACACACTTGTACAACCTTGTACAAACCTGTAAACCCTTGTACACACTTGTACAAGCTTGTACACGATTGTACACCCTTGTACACACTTGTGCACCCTTGTACACACTTGTACAACCTTGTACACACTTGTACAACCTTGTACACACTTGTACAACCTTGTACACACTTGTACACCTTTGTACACACTTGTACAACCTTGTACACACTTGTACAACCTTGTACACACTTGTACAACCTTGTACACACTTTTTCAACCTTGTACACACTTATACAACCTTGTACACACTTGTACAACCTTGTACACACTTGTACAACCTTGTACACACTTGTAAAACCTTGTACACACTTGTACAACCTTGTAAAAACTTGTACAACCTTGTACACCCTTGTACACCCTTGTACACACTTGTACAAGCTTGTACACACTTGTACAACCTTGTACACACTTGTACACCCTTGTACACACTTGTACAACCTTTTACAAACTTGTACACAATAATTGTGTAATAATTTTGTACAATTATTGTACAAAATTGTACATTCTTGTAAATACTTGTACATCCTTGTACACACTTGTACAACCTTGTACAAACCTGTACACCCTTGTACACACTTGTACAAGCTTGTACACACTTGTACACCCTTGTACAAACTTGTGCACCCTTGTACACTTTTGTACACCCTTGTACACATTTGTACAACCTTGTACAAACTTAAACACACTTGTACAAACATGTACACACTTAAACAACCTTGTACACACTTGTACAACCTTGTACACGATTGTACACTCTTGTACACACTTGTGCAACCTTGTACACACTTGTACAACCTTGTACACACTTGTAAAACCTTGTACACAGTTGTTCAAGCTTGTACACACTTGTACAACCTTGTACACACCTTCCACCCTTGTACACACTTGTACAACCTTTTACAAACTTGTACACACTTGTACAAAATTGTACAACCTTGTACAAACCTGTACACCCTTGAACACACTTGTACACCCTTGTACAAACTTGTGCACCCTTGTACACTTTTGTACACCCTTGTACACATTTGTACAACCTTGAACAAACTTGTACACACTTGTACAAACTTGTACACACTTGTACAACCTTTTACACACTTGTACAACCTTGTACACACTTGTACAACCTTGTACTCACTTGTACAACCTTGTACACAATTGTAAAACATTGTACACACTTGTACAACCTTGTACAAACTTGTACACACTTGTACAAACTTTTACATCCTTGTACACATTTGTACACCCTTGTACACACTTGTACAACCTTGTACAAACCTGTAAACCCTTGTACACACTTGTACAAGCTTGTACACGATTGTACACCATTGTACACACTTGTGCACCCTTGTACACACTTGTACAACCTTGTACACACTTGTACAACCTTGTACACACTTGTACAACCTTGTACACACTTGTACAACCTTGTACACACTTGTACAACCTTGTACACACTTGTACAACCTTGTACACACTTGTACAACCTTGTACACACTTGTACAACCTTGTACACACTTGTACAACCTTGGACACACTTGTACAACCTTGTACACACTTGTACAACCTTGTAAAAACTTGTACAAGCTTGTACACGATTGTACACCCTTGTACACACTTGTGCACCCTTGTACACACTTGTACAACCTTGTACACACTTGTACAACCTTGTACAACCTTGTACACACTTGTACAACCTTGTACACACTTGTACAACCTTGTACACACTTGTACACCTTTGTACACACTTGTACAACCTTGTACACAATTGTACACACTTGTACAAACTTGTACATTCTTGTACATACTTGTACACCCTTGTAAACACTTGTACAACCTTGTACAAACCTGTACACCCTTGTACACACTTGTACAAGCTTGTACACACTTGTACACCCTTGTACACTTTTGTACACCCTTGTACACATTTGTACAACCTTGTACAAACTTGTACACACTTGTACAAACTTGTACACACTTGTACAAACTTGTGTATACTTGTACAACCTTGTACACACTTGTACAACCTTGTACACACTTGTACAAACTTTTACATCCTTGTACACATTTGTACACCCTTGTACACACTTGTACAACCTTTTACAAACTTGTACACACTTGTACGAACTTGTACATTCTTGTACATACTTGTACACCCTTGTACACACTTGTAAAACCTTGTACAAACCTGTAAACCCTTGTACAAGCTTGTACACACTTGTACAAGCTTGTACACACTTGTACACCCTTGTACAAACTTGTGCACCCTTGTACACTTTTGTACACCCTTGTACACATTTGTACAACCTTGTACAAACTTGTACACACTTGTACAAACTTGTACACACTTGTACAACCTTGTACAACCTTGTACAAACTTGTACATCCTTGTACACACTTGTACAACCTTGTACAAACCTGTACACCCTTGTACACACTTGTACAAGCTTGTACACACTTGTACACCCTTGTACAAACTTGTGCACCCTTGTACACTTTTGTACACCCTTGTACACATTTGTACAACCTTGTACAAACTTAAACACACTTGTACAAACATGTGCACCCTTGTACACTTTTGTACACCCTTGTACACACTTGTACAACCTTTTACAAACTTGTACACACTTGTACAAAATTGTACATTCTTGTACATACTTGTACATCCTTGTACACACTTGTACAACCTTGTACAAACCTGTACACCCTTGTACACACTTGTACAAACTTTTACATCCTTGTACACATTTGTACAACCTTGTACACACTTGTACAACCTTGTACACACTTGTACAACCTTGTACACACTTGTACAACCTTGTACACAATTGTAAAACCTTGTACACACTTGTACAACCTTGTACAAACTTGTACACACTTGTACAAACTTTTACATCCTTGTACACACTTGTACAACCTTGTACAACCATGTACACACTTGTACAACCTTGTACACACTTGTACAACCTTGTACACACTTGTACACCTTTGTACACACTTATACAACCTTGTACACACTTGTACAACCTTGTACACACTTGTACAACCTTGTACACACTTGTACACCTTTGTACACACTTATACAACCTTGTACACACTTGTACAACCTTGGACACACTTGAACAACCTTGTACACACTTGTACAACCTTGTACACACTTGTACAACCTTGTAAAAACTTGTACAAGCTTGTACACGATTGTACACCCTTGTACACACTTGTGCACCCTTGTACACACTTGTACAACCTTGTACACACTTGTACAACCTTGTACAACCTTGTACAACCTTGTACAACCTTGTACAACCTTGTACAACCTTGTACACACTTGTACAACCTTGTACACACTTGTACACCTTTGTACACACTTGTACAACCTTGTACACACTTGTACAACCTTGTACACACTTGTACAACCTTGTACACACTTGTACAACCTTGTACACACTTGTACACACTTGTACAAACTTGTACATTCTTGTACATACTTGTACACCCTTGTAAACACTTGTACAACTTTGTACAAACCTGTACACCCTTGTACACACTTGTACAAGCTTGTACACACTTGTACAAGCTTGTACACACTTGTACACCCTTGTACACTTTTGTACACCCTTGTACACATTTGTACAACCTTGTACAAACTTGTACACACTTGTACAAACCTGTACACACTTGTACAAACTTGTGTATACTTGTACAACCTTGTACACACTTGTACAACCTTGTACACACTTGTACAAACTTTTACATCCTTGTACACATTTGTACACCCTTGTACACACTTGTACAACCTTTTACAAACTTGTACACACTTGTACCAACTTGTACATTCTTGTACATACTTGTACACCCTTGTAAACACTTGTACAACCTTGTACAAACCTGTACACCCTTGTACACACTTGTACAAGCTTGTACACACTTGTACAAGCTTCTACACACTTGTACACCCTTGTACACTTTTGTACACCCTTGTACACATTTGTACAACCTTGTACAAACTTGTACACAATTGTACAAACTTGTGTATACTTGTACAAACTTGTGTATACTTGTACAAACTTGTACACACTTGTACAACCTTGTACACACTTGTACAAACTTTAACATCCTTGTACACATTTGTACACCCTTGTACACACTTGTACAACCTTTTACAAACTTGTACACACTTGTACAAACTTGTACATTCTTGTACATACTTGTACACCCTTGTACACACTTGTAAAACCTTGTACAAACCTGTAAACCCGTGTACAAGCTTGTACACACTTGTACAAGCTTGTACACACTTGTACACCCTTGTACAAACTTGTGCACCCTTGTAAACTTTTGTACACCCTTGTACACATTTGTACAACCTTGTACAAACTTGTACACAATTGTACAAACTTGTACACACTTGTACAACCTTGTACACACTTGTACAACCTTGTACACACTTGTACAACCTTGTACAAACTTGTACAAGCTTGTACACACTTGTACAACCTTGTACACACTTGTAAAACCTTTTACACAATTGTAAAACCTTGTACACACTTGTACATTCTTGTACAAACTTGTACTTACTTGTACAACCTTGTACAAACTTGTACCTACTTGTACAACCTTGTACAAACTTGTACACACTTGTACAAACTTTTACAGCCTTGTACACATTTGTACACCCTTGTACACACTTGTACAACCTTGTACAAACCTGTACACCCTTGTACACACTTGTACAAGCTTGTACACGATTGTACACCCTTGTACACACTTGTGCACCCTTGTACACACTTGTACACCCTTGTACACACTTTTACAACCTTTTACAAACTTGTACACACTTGTACAAACTTGTACATTCTTTTGTACACCCTTGTAAACACTTATACAACCTTGTACAAACCTGTACACCCTTGTACACACTTGTACAAGCTTGTACACACTTGTACAAGCTTGTACACACTCTACACCCTTGTACACTTTTGTACACCCTTGTACACATTTGTACAACCTTGTACAAACTTGTACACACTTGTACAAACTTGTACAAACTTGTGTATACTTGTACAAACTTGTACACCCTTGTACACACTTGTACAACCTTGTACACACTTGTACAACCTTGTACACACTTGTACAACCTTGTACACAATTGTACAACCTTGTACAACCATGTACACACTTGTACAACCTTGTAAAAACTTGTACAAGCTTGTACACGATTGTACACCCTTGTACACACTTGTGCACTCTTGTACACACTTGTACAACCTTGTACACACTTGTACAACCTTGTACACACTTGTACAACCTTGTACACACTTGTACACACTTGTACAACCTTGTACACACTTGTACAACCTTGTACACACTTGTACAAGCTTGTACACACTTGTACAACCTTGTACACACTTGTACAACCTTTTACACAATTGTAAAACCTTGTACACACTTGTACAACCTTTTACAAACTTGTACACACTTGTACAAACTTGTACATTCTTGTACATACTTGTACACCCTTGTAAACACTTGTACAACCTTGTACAAACCTGTACACCCTTGTACACACTTGTACAAGCTTGTACACACTTGTACAAGCTTGTACACACTTGTACACCCTTGTACAAACTTGTGCACCCTTGTACACTTTTGTACACCCTTGTATACATTTGTACAACCTTGTACAAACTTGTACACACTTGTACAAACTTGTACACACTTGTACAAACTTGTACACCCTTGTACACACTTGTACAACCTTGTACACACTTGTACAACCTTGTACAAACCTGTACACCCTTGTACACACTTGTACAAGCTTGTACACGATTGTACACCCTTGTACACACTTGTGCACCCTTGTACACACTTGTACACTCTTGTACACACTTGTACAACCTTTTACAAACTTGTACACACTTGTACAAACTTGTACATTCTTGTACATACTTGTACACCCTTGTAAACACTTGTACAACCTTGTACAAACCTGTACACCCTTGTACACACTTGTACAAGCTTGTACACAATTGTACAACCTTGTACACACTTGTACAACCTTGTACACACTTGTACAACCTTACACAATTGTACAACCTTGTACAATATTGTACACACTTGTACAACCTTGTACACACTTGTACAACCTTGTACACACTTGTACAACCTTGTACACACTTGTACAACCTTGTACACACTTGTACACCTTTGTACACACTTTTACAGCCTTGTACACATTTGTACACCCTTGTACACACTTGTACAACCTTGGACAAACCTGTACACCCTTGTACACACTTGTACAAGCTTGTACACGATTGTACACCCTTGTACACACTTGTACAAGCTTGTACACGATTGTACACCCTTGTACACACTTGTACAAGCTTGTACACGATTGTACACCCTTGTACACACTTGTGCACCCTTTTACACACTTGTACACCCTTGTACACACTTGTACAACCTTTTACAAACTTGTACACACTTGTACAAACTTGTACATTCTTTTGTACACCCTTGTAAACACTTGTACAACCTTGTACACACTTGTACAACCTTGTACACACTTGTACAACCTTGTACACACTTGTACACCTTTGTACACACTTATACAACCTTGTACACACTTGTACAACCTTGGACACACTTGTACAACCTTGTACACACTTGTACATCCTTGTACACACTTGTACAACCTTGTAAAAACTTGTACAAGCTTGTACACGATTGTACACCCTTGTACACACTTGTGCACCCTTGTACACACTTGTACAACCTTGTACACACTTGTACAACCTTGTACAACCTTGTACAACCTTGTACAACCTTGTACAACCTTGTACACACTTGTACAACCTTGTACACACTTGTACACCTTTGTACACACTTGTACAACCTTGTACACACTTGTACAACCTTGTACACACTTGTACAACCTTGTACACACTTGTACAACCTTGTACACACTTGTACACACTTGTACAAACTTGTACATTCTTGTACATACTTGTACACCCTTGTAAACACTTGTACAACCTTGTACAAACCTGTACACCCTTGTACACACTTGTACAAGCTTGTACACACTTGTACAAGCTTGTACAGACTTGTACACCCTTGTACACTTTTGTACACCCTTGTACACATTTGTACAACCTTGTACAAACTTGTACACACTTGTACAAACCTGTACACACTTGTACAAACTTGTGTATACTTGTACAACCTTGTACACACTTGTACAACCTTGTACACACTTGTACAATCTTTTACATCCTTGTACACATTTGTACACCCTTGTACACACTTGTACAACCTTTTACAAACTTGTACACACTTGTACAAACTTGTACATTCTTGTACATACTTGTACACCCTTGTAAACACTTGTACAACCTTGTACAAACCTGTACACCCTTGTACACACTTGTACAAGCTTGTACACACTTGTACAAGCTTCTACACACTTGTACACCCTTGTACACTTTTGTACACCCTTGTACACATTTGTACAACCTTGTACAAACTTGTACACACTTGTACAAACTTGTGTATACTTGTACAAACTTGTGTATACTTGTACAAACTTGTACACACTTGTACAACCTTGTACACACTTGTACAAACTTTAACATCCTTGTACACATTTGTACACCCTTGTACACACTTGTACAACCTTTTACAAACTTGTACACACTTGTACAAACTTGTACATTCTTGTACATACTTGTACACCCTTGTACACACTTGTAAAACCTTGTACAAACCTGTAAACCCTTGTACAAGCTTGTACACACTTGTACAAGCTTGTACACACTTGTACACCCTTGTACAAACTTGTGCACCCTTGTACACTTTTGTGCACCCTTGTACACATTTGTACAACCTTGTACAAACTTGTACACAATTGTACAAACTTGTACACACTTGTACAACCTTGTACACACTTGTACAACCTTGTGCACACTTGTACAACCTTGTACAAACTTGTACAAGCTTGTACACACTTGTACAACCTTGTACACACTTGTAAAACCTTTTACACAATTGTAAAACCTTGTACACACTTGTACATTCTTGTACAAACTTGTACTTACTTGTACAACCTTGTACAAACTTGTACCTACTTGTACAACCTTGTACAAACCTGTACACCCTTGTACACACTTGTACAAGCTTGTACACGATTGTACACCCTTGTACACACTTGTACAAGATTGTACACGATTGTACACCCTTGTACACACTTGTACAAGATTGTACACACTTGTACACCCTTGTACACACTTGTACAACCTTTTACAAACTTGTACACACTTGTACAAACTTGTACATTCTTTTGTACACCCTTGTAAACACTTGTACAACCTTGTACAAACCTGTACACCCTTGTACACACTTGTACAAGCTTGTACACACTTGTACAAGCTTGTACACACTTGTACACCCTTGTACACTTTTGTACACCCTTGTACACATTTGTACAACCTTGTACAAACTTGTACACACTTGTACAAACTTGTACAAACTTGTGTATACTTGTACAAACTTGTACACCCTTGTACACACTTGTACAACCTTGTACACACTTGTACAACCTTGTACACACTTGTACAACCTTGTACACAATTGTACAACCTTGTACAACCATGTACACACTTGTACAACCTTGTAAAAACTTGTACAAGCTTGTACACGATTGTACACCCTTGTACACACTTGTGCACTCTTGTACACACTTGTACAACCTTGTACACACTTGTACAACCTTGTACACACTTGTACAACCTTGTACACACTTGTACACACTTGTACAACCTTGTACACACTTGTACAACCTTGTACACACTTGTACAACCTTGTACACACTTGTACAAGCTTGTACACACTTGTACAACCTTGTACACACTTGTACAACCTTTTACACAATTGTAAAACCTTGTACACACTTGTACAACCTTTTACAAACTTGTACACACTTGTACAAACTTGTACATTCTTGTACATACTTGTACACCCTTGTAAACACTTGTACAACCTTGTACAAACCTGTACACCCTTGTACACACTTGTACAAGCTTGTACACACTTGTACAAGCTTGTACACACTTGTACACCCTTGTACAAACTTGTGCACCCTTGTACACTTTTGTACACCCTTGTATACATTTGTACAACCTTGTACAAACTTGTACACACTTGTACAAACTTGTACACACTTGTACAAACTTGTACACCCTTGTACACACTTGTACAACCTTGTACACACTTGTACAACCTTGTACAAACCTGTACACCCTTGTACACACTTGTACAAGATGTACACGATTGTACACCCTTGTACACACTTGTGCACCCTTGTACACACTTGTACACTCTTGTACACACTTGTACAACCTTTTACAAACTTGTACACACTTGTACAAACTTGTACATTCTTGTACATACTTGTACACCCTTGTAAACACTTGTACAACCTTGTACAAACCTGTACACCCTTGTACACACTTGTACAAGCTTGTACACAATTGTACAACCTTGTACACACTTGTACAACCTTGTACACACTTGTACAACCTTACACAATTGTACAACCTTGTACAACGTTGTACACACTTGTACAACCTTGTACACACTTGTACAACCTTGTACAAACTTGTACAACCTTGTACACACTTGTACACCTTTGTACACACTTTTACAGCCTTGTACACATTTGTACACCCTTGTACACACTTGTACAACCTTGTACAAACCTGTACACCCTTGTACACACTTGTACAAGCTTGTACACGATTGTACACCCTTGTACACACTTGTACAAGCTTGTACACGATTGTACACCATGGTACACACTTGTACAAGCTTGTACACGATTGTACACCCTTGTACACACTTGTGCACCCTTTTACACACTTGTACACCCTTGTACACACTTGTACAACCTTTTACAAACTTGTACACACTTGTACAAACTTGTACATTCTTTTGTACACCCTTGTAAACACTTGTACAACCTTGTACAAACCTGTACACCCTTGTACACACTTGTACAAGCTTGTACACACTTGTACAAGCTTGTACACACTTGTACACCCTTGTACACTTTTGTACACCCTTGTACACATTTGTACAACCTTGTACAAACTTGTACACACTTGTACAAACTTGTACAAACTTGTGTATACTTGTACAAACTTGTACACCCTTGTACACACTTGTACAACCTTGTACACACTTGTACAACCTTGTACACACTTGTACAACCTTGTACACAATTGTACAACCTTGTACAACCATGTACACACTTGTACAATCTTGTACACACTTGTACAACCTTGTACACACTTGTACACCTTTGTACACACTTGTACAACCTTGTACACACTTGTACAACCTTGTAAAAACTTGTACAAGCTTGTACACGATTGTACACCCTTGTACACACTTGTGCACTCTTGTACACACTTGTACAACCTTGTACACACTTGTACAACCTTGTACACACTTGTACAACCTTGTACACACTTGTACACACTTGTACAACCTTGTACACACTTGTACAACCTTGTACACACTTGTACAAGCTTGTACACACTTGTACAACCTTGTACACACTTGTACAACCTTTTACACAATTGTAAAACCTTGTACACACTTGTACATTCTTGTACAAACTTGTACTTACTTGTACAACCTTGTACAAACTTGTACACACTTGTACAAACTTTTACATCCTTGTACACATTTGTACAAGGTTGTACACACTTGTACAACCTTGTACAAACCTGTACACCCTTGTACACACTTGTACAAGCTTGTACACGATTGTACACCCTTGTACACACTTGTGCACCCTTGTACACACTTGTACACCCTTGTACACACTTGTACAACCTTTTACAAACTTGTACACACTTGAACAAACTTGTACATTCTTGTACATACTTGTACACCCTTGTACAAACCTGTACACCCTTGTACACACTTGTACAAGCTTGTACACACTTGTACAAGCTTGTACACACTTGTACACCCTTGTACAAACTTGTGCACCCTTGTACACTTTTGTACACCCTTGTATACATTTGTACAACCTTGTACAAACTTGTACACACTTGTACAAACTTGTACACACTTGTACAAACTTGTACACCCTTGTACACACTTGTACAACCTTGTACACACTTGTACAACCTTGTACAACCTTGTACACACTTGTACAACCTTGTACACACTTGTACAACCTTGTACACACTTGTACACCTTTGTACACACTTGTACAACCTTGTACACACTTGTACAACCTTGTACACACTTGTACAACCTTGTACACACTTGTACAACCTTGTACACACTTGTACACACTTGTACAAACTTGTACAGTCTTGTACATACTTGTACACCCTTGTAAACACTTGTACAACCTTGTACAAACCTGTACACCCTTGTACACACTTGTACAAGCTTGTACACACTTGTACAAGCTTGTACACACTTGTACACCCTTGTATACATTTGTACAACCTTGTACAAACTTGTACACACTTGTACAAACTTGTACACACTTGTACAAACTTGTACACCCTTGTACACACTTGTACAACCTTGTACACACTTGTACAACCTTGTACACACTTGTACAACCTTACACAATTGTACAACCTTGTACAACGTTGTACACACTTGTACAACCTTGTACACACTTGTACAACCTTGTACACACTTGTACAACCTTGTACACACTTGTACACCTTTGTACACACTTGTACAACCTTGTACACACTTGTACAACCTTGTACACACTTGTACAAACTTGTACACACTTTTTCAACCTTGTACACACTTATACAACCTTGTACACACTTGTACAACCTTGTACACACTTGTACAACCTTGTACACACTTGTAAAACCTTGTACACACTTGTACAACCTTGTAAAAACTTGTACAACCTTGTACACCCTTGTACACCCTTGTACACACTTGTACAAGCTTGTACACACTTGTACAACTTTGTACACACTTGTACACCCTTGTACACACTTGTACAACCTTTTACAAACTTGTACACAATAATTGTGTAATAATTTTGTACAATTATTGTACAAAATTGTACATTCTTGTAAATACTTGTACATCCCTGTACACACTTGTACAACCTTGTACAAACCGTACACCCTTGTACACACTTGTACAAGCTTGTACACACTTGTACACCCTTGTACAAACTTGTGCACCCTTGTACACTTTTGTACACCCTTGTACACATTTGTACAACCTTGTACAAACCCAAACACACTTGTACAAACATATACACACTTGAACAACCTTGTACACACTTGTACAACTTTGTACACACTTGTACAAGCTTGTACACACTTGTACAAACTTGTACACACTTGTACAAACTTGTACACACTTGTACAACCTTGTACACACTTGTACAACCTTGTACACAATTGTAAAACCTTGTACACACTTGTACAACCTTGTACAAACCTGTACACCCTTGTACACACTTGTACAAGCTTGTACACACTTGTACAAGCTTGTACACACTTGTACACCCTTGTACACTTTTGTACACCCTTGTACACATTTGTACAACCTTGTACAAACTTGTACACACTTGTACAAACTTGTGTATACTTGTACAAACTTGTACACCCTTGTACACACTTGTACAACCTTGTACACACTTGTACAACCTTGTACACACTTGTACAACCTTGTACACAATTGTACAACCTTGTACAACCTTGTACACACTTGTACAACCTTGTACACACTTGTACAACCTTGTACACACTTGTACACCTTTGTACACACTTGTACAACCTTGTACACACTTGTACAACCTTGTAAAAATTTGTACAAGCTTGTACACGATTGTACACCCTTGTACACACTTGTGCACTCTTGTACACACTTGTACAACCTTGTACACACTTGTACAACCTTGTACACACTTGTACAACCTTGTACACACTTGTACAACCTTGTACACACTTGTACAACCTTGTACACACTTGTACAACCTTGTACACACTTGTACAAGCTTGTACACACTTGTACATACTTGTACACACTTGTACAACCTTTTACACAATTGTAAAACCTTGTACACACTTGTACATTCTTGTACAAACTTGTACTTACTTGTACAACCTTGTACAAACTTGTACACACTTGTACAAACTTTTACATCCTTGTACACATTTGTACAAGGTTGTACACACTTGTACAACCTTGTACAAACCTGTACACCCTTGTACACACTTGTACAAGCTTGTACACGATTGTACACCCTTGTACACACTTGTGCACCCTTGTACACACTTGTACACCCTTGTACACACTTGTACAACCTTTTACAAACTTGTACACACTTGTACAAACTTGTACATTCTTGTACATACTTGTACACCCTTGTAAACACTTGTACAACCTTGTACAAACCTGTACACCCTTGTACACACTTGTACAAGCTTGTACACACTTGTACAAGCTTGTACACACTTGTACACCCTTGTACAAACTCGTGCACCCTTGTACACTTTTGTACACCCTTGTATACATTTGTACAACCTTGTACAAACTTGTACACACTTGTATAAACTTGTACACACTTGTACAAACTTGTACACCCTTGTACACACTTGTACAACCTTGTACACACTTGTACAACCTTGTACAAACCTGTACACCCTTGTACACACTTGTACAAGCTTGTACACGATTGTACACCCTTGTACACACTTGTGCACCCTTGTACACACTTGTACACTCTTGTACACACTTGTACAACCTTTTACAAACTTGTACACACTTGTACAAACTTGTACATTCTTGTACATACTTGTACACCCTTGTAAACACTTGTACAACCTTGTACAAACCTGTACACCCTTGTACACACTTGTACAAGCTTGTACACACTTGTACAAGCTTGTACACACTTGTACACCCTTGTATAAACTTGTGCACCCTTGTACACTTTTGTACACCCTTGTATACATTTGTACAACCTTGTACAAACTTGTACACACTTGTACAAACTTGTACACACTTGTACAAACTTGTACACCCTTGTACACACTTGTACAACCTTGTACACACTTGTACAACCTTGTACACAATTGTACAACCTTGTACAACCTTGTACACACTTGTACAACCTTGTACACACTTGTACAACCTTGTACACACTTGTACACCTTTGTACACACTTGTACAACATTGTACACACTTGTACAACCTTGTACACACTTGTACAACCTTGTACACACTTGTACAACCTTGTACACACTTGTACAACCTTGTACACACTTGTACAACCTTGTACACACTTGTACACACTTGTACAAACTTGTACATTCTTGTACATACTTGTACACCCTTGTAAACACTTGTACAACCTTGTACAAACCTGTACACCCTTGTACACACTTGTACAAGCTTGTACACACTTGTACAAGCTTGTACACACTTGTACAAACTTGTACACACTTGTACAAACTTGTACACCCTTGTACACACTTGTACAACCTTGTACACACTTGTACAACCTTGTACACACTTGTACAACCTTACACAATTGTACAACCTTGTACAACGTTGTACACACTTGTACAACCTTGTACACACTTGTACAACCTTGTACACACTTGTACAACCTTGTACACACTTGTACACCTTTGTACACACTTGTACAACCTTGTACACACTTGTACAACCTTGTACACACTTGTACAACCTTGTACACACTTTTTCAACCTTGTACACACTTATACAACCTTGTACACACTTGTACAACCTTGTACACACTTGTACAACCTTGTACACACTTGTAAAACCTTGTACACACTTGTACAACCTTGTAAAAACTTGTACAACCTTGTACACCCTTGTACACCCTTGTACACACTTGTACAAGCTTGTACACACTTGTACAACCTTGTACACACTTGTACACCCTTGTACACACTTGTACACCCTTGTACAAACTTGTGCACACTTGTACACTTTTGTACACCCTTGTACACATTTGTACAACCTTGTACAAACTTAAACACACTTGTACAAACATGTACACACTTGAACAACCTTGTACACACTTGTACAACCTTGTACACACTTGTACAAGCTTGTACACACTTGTACAAACTTGTACACACTTGTACAACCTTGTACACACTTGTACAACCTTGTACACACTTGTACAACCTTGTACACACTTGTACAACCTTGTACACAATTGTAAAACCTTGTACACACTTGTACAACCTTGTACAAACCTTTACACCCTTGTACACACTTGTACAAGCTTGTACACGATTGTACACTCTTGTACACACTTGTGCAACCTTGTACACACTTGTACAACCTTGTACACACTTGTTCAAGCTTGTACACACTTTTTCAACCTTGTACACACTTATACAACCTTGTACACACTTGTACAACCTTGTACACACTTGTACAACCTTGTACACACTTGTAAAACCTTGTACACACTTGTACAACCTTGTAAAAACTTGTACAACCTTGTACACCCTTGTACACCCTTGTACACACTTGTACAAGCTTGTACACACTTGTACAACTTTGTACACACTTGTACACCCTTGTACACACTTGTACAACCTTTTACAAACTTGTACACAATAATTGTGTAATAATTTTGTACAATTATTGTACAAAATTGTACATTCTTGTAAATACTTGTACATCCCTGTACACACTTGTACAACCTTGTACAAACCTGTACACCCTTGTACACACTTGTACAAGCTTGTACACACTTGTACACCCTTGTACAAACTTGTGCACCCTTGTACACTTTTGTACACCCTTGTACACATTTGTACAACCTTGTACAAACCCAAACACACTTGTACAAACATATACACACTTGAACAACCTTGTACACACTTGTACAACTTTGTACACACTTGTACAAGCTTGTACACACTTGTACAAACTTGTACACACTTGTACAAACTTGTACACACTTGTACAACCTTGTACACACTTGTACAACCTTGTACACAATTGTAAAACCTTGTACACACTTGTACAACCTTGTACAAACCTGTACACCCTTGTACACACTTGTACAAGCTTGTACACACTTGTACAAGCTTGTACACACTTGTACACCCTTGTACACTTTTGTACACCCTTGTACACATTTGTACAACCTTGTACAAACTTGTACACACTTGTACAAACTTGTACAAACTTGTGTATACTTGTACAAACTTGTACACCCTTGTACACACTTGTACAACCTTGTACACACTTGTACAACCTTGTACACACTTGTACAACCTTGTACACAATTGTACAACCTTGTACAACCATGTACACACTTGTACAACCTTGTACACACTTGTACAACCTTGTACACACTTGTACACCTTTGTACACACTTGTACAACCTTGTACACACTTGTACAACCTTGTAAAAACTTGTACAAGCTTGTACACGATTGTACACCCTTGTACACACTTGTGCACTCTTGTACACACTTGTACAACCTTGTACACACTTGTACAACCTTGTACACACTTGTACAACCTTGTACACACTTGTACAACCTTGTACACACTTGTACAACCTTGTACACACTTGTACAAGCTTGTACACACTTGTACAAACTTGTACACACTTGTACAACCTTTTACACAATTGTAAAACCTTGTACACACTTGTACATTCTTGTACAAACTTGTACTTACTTGTACAACCTTGTACAAACTTGTACACACTTGTACAAACTTTTACATCCTTGTACACATTTGTACAAGGTTGTACACACTTGTACAACCTTGTACAAACCTGTACACCCTTGTACACACTTGTACAAGCTTGTACACGATTGTACACCCTTGTACACACTTGTGCACCCTTGTACACACTTGTACACCCTTGTACACACTTGTACAACCTTTTACAAACTTGTACACACTTGTACAAACTTGTACATTCTTGTACATACTTGTACACCCTTGTAAACACTTGTACAACCTTGTACAAACCTGTACACCCTTGTACACACTTGTACAAGCTTGTACACACTTGTACAAGCTTGTACACACTTGTACACCCTTGTACAAACTTGTGCACCCTTGTACACTTTTGTACACCCTTGTATACATTTGTACAACCTTGTACAAACTTGTACACACTTGTACAAACTTGTACACACTTGTACAAACTTGTACACCCTTGTACACACTTGTACAACCTTGTACACACTTGTACAACCTTGTACAAACCTGTACACCCTTGTACACACTTGTACAAGCTTGTACACGATTGTACACCCTTGTACACACTTGTGCACCCTTGTACACACTTGTACACTCTTGTACACACTTGTACAACCTTTTACAAACTTGTACATACTTGTACACCCTTGTAAACACTTGTACAACCTTGTACAAACCTGTACACCCTTGTAAACACTTGTACAACCTTGTACAAACCTGTACACCCTTGTACACACTTGTACAAGCTTGTACACACTTGTACAAGCTTGTACACACTTGTACACCCTTGTATAAACTTGTGCACCCTTGTACACTTTTGTACACCCTTGTATACATTTGTACAACCTTGTACAAACTTGTACACACTTGTACAAACTTTTACACACTTGTACAAACTTGTACACCCTTGTACACACTTGTACAACCTTGTACACACTTGTACAACCTTGTACACAATTGTACAACCTTGTACAACCTTTACACACTTGTACAACCTTGTACACACTTGTACAACCTTGTACACACTTGTACACCTTTGTACACACTTGTACAACATTGTACACACTTGTACAACCTTGTACACACTTGTACAACCTTGTACACACTTGTACAACCTTGTACACACTTGTACACACTTGTACAAACTTGTACATTCTTGTACATACTTGTACACCCTTGTAAACACTTGTACAACCTTGTACAAACCTGTACACCCTTGTACACACTTGTACAAGCTTGTACACACTTGTACACCCTTGTATACATTTGTACAACCTTGTACAAACTTGTACACACTTGTACAAACTTGTACACACTTGTACAAACTTGTACACCCTTGTACACACTTGTACAACCTTGTACACACTTGTACAACCTTGTACACACTTGTACAACCTTACACAATTGTACAACCTTGTACAACGTTGTACAACCTTGTACAACGTTGTACACACTTGTACAACCTTGTACACACTTGTACAACCTTGTACACACTTGTACAACCTTGTACACACTTGTACACCTTTGTACACACTTGTACAACCTTGTACACACTTGTACAACCTTGTACACACTTGTACAACCTTGTACACACTTTTTCAACCTTGTACACACTTATACAACCTTGTACACACTTGTACAACCTTGTACACACTTGTACAACCTTGTACACACTTGTAAAACCTTGTACACACTTGTACAACCTTGTAAAAACTTGTACAACCTTGTACACCCTTGTACACCCTTGTACACACTTGTACAAGCTTGTACACACTTGTACAACCTTGTACACACTTGTACACCCTTGTACACACTTGTACAACCTTTTACAAACTTGTACACAATAATTGTGTAATAATTTTGTACAATTATTGTACAAAATTGTACATTCTTGTAAATACTTGTACATCCTTTTACACACTTGTACAACCTTGTACAAACCTGTACACCCTTGTACACACTTGTACAAGCTTGTACACACTTGTACACCCTTGTACAAACTTGTGCACACTTGTACACTTTTGTACACCCTTGTACACATTTGTACAACCTTGTACAAACTTAAACACACTTGTACAAACATGTACACACTTGAACAACCTTGTACACACTTGTACAACCTTGTACACACTTGTACAAGCTTGTACACACTTGTACAAACTTGTACACACTTGTACAACCTTGTACACACTTGTACAACCTTGTACACACTTGTACAACCTTGTACACACTTGTACAACCTTGTACACAATTGTAAAACCTTGTACACACTTGTACAACCTTGTACAAACCTGTACACCCTTGTACACACTTGTACAAGCTTGTACACGATTGTACACTCTTGTACACACTTGTGCAACCTTGTACACACTTGTACAACCTTGTACACACTTGTTCAAGCTTGTACACACTTGTACAACCTTGTACACACCTTACACCCTTGTACACACTCGTACAACCTTTTACAAACTTGTACACACTTGTACAAAATTGTACAACCTTGTACAAACCTGTACACCCTTGAACACACTTGTACACCCTTGTACAAACTTGTGCACCCTTGTACACTTTTGTACACCCTTGTACACATTTGTACAACCTTGTACAAACTTGTACACACTTGTACAAACTTGTACACACTTGTACAACCTTGTACACACTTGTACAACCTTGTACACAATTGTAAAACATTGTACACACTTGTACACACTTGTACAAACTTTTACATCCTTGTACACATTTGTACACCCTTGTACACACTTGTACAACCTTGTACAAACCTGTAAACCCTTGTACACACTTGTACAAGCTTGTACACGATTGTACACCCTTGTACACACTTGTGCACCCTTGTACACACTTGTACAACCTTGTACACACTTGTACAACCTTGTACAACCTTGTACACACTTGTACAACCTTGTACACACTTGTACAACCTTGTACATACTTGTACAACCTTGTACACACTTGTACAACCTTGTACACACTTGTACAACCTTGTACACACTTGTACAACCTTGTACACACTTGTACAACCTTGTACACAATTGTACAACCTTGTACAACCTTGTACACACTTGTACAACCTTGTACACACTTGTACAACCTTGTACACACTTGTACACCTTTGTACACACTTGTACAACATTGTACACACTTGTACAACCTTGTACACACTTGTACAACCTTGTACACACTTGTACAACCTTGTACACACTTGTACACACTTGTACAAACTTGTACATTCTTGTACATACTTGTACACCCTTGTAAACACTTGTACAACCTTGTACAAACCTGTACACCCTTGTACACACTTGTACAAGCTTGTACACACTTGTACAAGCTTGTACACACTTGTACACCCTTGTATACATTTGTACAACCTTGTACAAACTTGTACACACTTGTACAAACTTGTACACACTTGTACAAACTTGTACACCCTTGTACACACTTGTACAACCTTGTACACACTTGTACAACCTTGTACACACTTGTACAACCTTACACAATTGTACAACCTTGTACAACGTTGTACACACTTGTACAACCTTGTACACACTTGTACAACCTTGTACACACTTGTACAACCTTGTACACACTTGTACACCTTTGTACACACTTGTACAACCTTGTACACACTTGTACAACCTTGTACACACTTGTACAACCTTGTACACACTTTTTCAACCTTGTACACACTTATACAACCTTGTACACACTTGTACAACCTTGTACACACTTGTACAACCTTGTACACACTTGTAAAACCTTGTACACACTTGTACAACCTTGTAAAAACTTGTACAACCTTGTACACCCTTGTACACACTTGTACAAGCTTGTACACACTTGTACAACCTTGTACACACTTGTACACCCTTGTACACACTTGTACAACCTTTTACAAACTTGTACACAATAATTGTGTAATAATTTTGTACAATTATTGTACAAAATTGTACATTCTTGTAAATACTTGTACATCCTTGTACACACTTGTACAACCTTGTACAAACCTGTACACCCTTGTACACACTTGTACAAGCTTGTACACACTTGTACACCCTTAAACAACATATTTATTGGCCTAAAAAAATAACAGTTTTATTCAAATGTTGTCTCACTTTACTTTTATGAAGGCTTTCATTTCTTAGCTTACAATAATAGTGTAATCTTGTCGAAAAATACTTGTTAGCGATTAATTTTATAACAAAAAAAAATGATTATCATCCAGTTCAATTTCCGAGAAATGTAAGTTTCCAGGAAATAAATTTATTCCTATACACTTGCTTAGTATGTAATTTGTCATTTTACTAATAATGTTTTTATCAGCTAGACAATTCTGATCGTTATTAAAAACTCCAAACTTACTCTTGAAATAACTTTCACAAATTTTGCATATTTTGATAACACTATCGGACGGTTGTACTAACCCTCCCCTATCCTTACTTACAATTAAACTTAAAAAAATATTGTTCTTGTCCTTTCTTAAACATTGGACACAATCTTCACACAATAATTTAGAAGATATTGACCTTACAACAAAACCAGCTATATATTCTACAATATTAAATTCTATATCCGACTGACAAGAAGGAACAAATAAATCTTCTTCTTCATCCATACTTGAGAGAGATTCTTTAGCATTTTCCTCCAAGGTACGCCATTCTGATAATGTACTGTTTAATGCGACTAGCGCATTTTGTTTTGACTTCACGTCAAAAATTAACGATCGGTCTAGGATCAGACAGTTACCACTTTCATTCTCCTCCAACTCCTTATGGAGCAGTATTCTTTTAAAAGTTGATGTAAACTGTTTACATGTTGGATTGTTATTATGGCCGCCTCATGACCTTATATAACCAAAGAGGCGCTCCAAGTGGTCCTGACTTATTTTGTACATTGGAAGAAATTTCAGTTGGGCATTTGATGAACTATGAAGGACATATCGATTGTACATACCCATAGCACTGTCTATGCATATCAAGAATCCAATAAAACCCGTTTTTCGGTTAGTGTCACAAATTGGCTTACCCATATTATTCTTTAACTGTAAGATATAGTTTTTTGCCTCTTGCAAAAATTTGTTTGTACTTTCGATATTCTTGGGATATAGTGCCTGCTTTTTATATTTCTCATTGATACTCCTAGAGTTTAAAATATCGAAAAGATCATTAAATAATCTTATAAACTTAACAGTTGCAGAACAGTTTATAAATCTGTCATCATGGTTGTCTGAGAGGAATTTCAAAGAGTCAGCCACTGAAGTACTAAGTAACTGGGCCGCTAATTTGACCTTCATTTTTTGTTTCCAATATTCAATATGTGACTTAGTCAGTTTATTACCAAGGGTTAATTCAATTTCTGTTTGAAGTTTATACAAAGATTCAATGTATCGCCATTCAATAATATTTCCATCGCCATCAACTAAAATTTTAAGATCGCCAAATGCGTTCCTTACAAGTTTTACCATATGACTTGGGTCTAAAAAGAAAAATACAGGATCTTGCGTAATTGGATGGGGGAAGTAGGTAATCAATTCTGTTTTTGTTAGATTGCAGCCTAAAATATTACCCATCGAAATATTACATGCTGTTCCATCACAAGTCAGTGATGATACTTTTACTCCAACATCATGCAGTAAAGTCAACCCTTGCTTTACTAAAGCGCCCAGCTGACTTCCTGTTAAACCAGAAACAAAGAAATATCCAACAGGAAGTTTTAAATGGGATTTTAAAAATACTAAGTTAAAAACTAAGGCCTCTGTTGCAAGCGGTGCGTTATCATCTTCTAAAGGAACGCCCACATTTACCGTACCATGAAATCTTTTACCATCAAATTCTATATGCTTACGAATAGACATTGAATCTAGCATAAAAGCACACAATGTTTCCCCGTTTCTGTTAGTGTATTCTTTTAGAGCTCTTGATATTTCCTGTGAAAAACCAGGTTCACCATCAACTGTTGAGTACCACCTACACAACGTTCTGGGGTGCGGCAAGGCTGTGTCAAATGTTTTCCGTACAAATCTGTAAGCTTTGGGGGATAAGAAATGGAGAGTTATAGCAAAGGCTTTGAGGCGATCCTCGTAGACCTTTCTCATTTTTGGATTGATATTTTTTTCGTGAGATCTTTTTAACAGGCATGCTGATGTTTTTGATAAAGAACTTAGCAGTAAACAGTTCTCATCGGCAATATTTAATTTGTCTTTTAAAACAGTTATAATACTTTTAAGGTTACCAATTTTTTTTGTAATCCTTCTCTTTTTTTGATTCAGATTTCTAACTTTTCTTTTTGATGTCTGCAGCAAGCTTTTAGTTTTGTCAAGCTCCTTTTTTAATTTCTTTTTCCTTGGGGACTCTAAAACACCTACATATGTCTCACCAGTGCTAAATACCTCATCGACTGTCCTTTTCAATGGCTTTCTTTCGTTGGGAAGTTCTTTTCCTTGAGCTGGAAACACGCAGGGGACTGCTCCCGGCCTCAACCTGACGCATGATGAAGACGTCCGGTCCAGATCTGACTCTCTGAAGTGTGCGGAGCACAGCTGACTCCACTTCGATGGCTCCCAGTCCTTTCTGCTCACTGCTATAGTCCATTTCTCCCTCAGGTGCTCGTCTTTAGGGAACTAAAAAAATTAAAAACCTCTTAAAAAACAGCAAATCTTGTAAAAGTAATAATAATTGCTTTGAAAATCTAGGAAGAAGCTGTTTATTCCCTTTTGAGACAAAAAACAACAAAATAGTTATACAGTATTTAGTTTTATAAATTAGGCCTGATACTGTTATTTTGTTTAATAAAGTGGTCTTCTTTTTTTTAAATTTAATTACCATTATTCAATGATTAACCTAACGTTAACCAAAGAGTAAAAAAACTTCATAGTTCATTAGGCATAAACAAATCTCTTCCTAATTCGTTAACACTTAAGACATAGGGCCTACATGAAAAAGAATAATTAGTTGATCGGGTGACCGACTATGGTATTTGTTATCATTAGATACCGGTATTTGGTCTGTCGATGTTTTGTGTTTAGGCCTATTGGTAATAAAATAAAAAGGTATTGATCAAGAAGCAATGCTTACCTGGTGAAATGTTATACCAGCGGGTGGTCGATATCCCTTTTTGTTGTTTGCTGTCCGATTAGTACACCCAAACGCTGCACAATTAACCATCTTATGAACGATTCACTAGAGTCCGACAACATATTACGGCTAACACTGACATTTGATGCGTGTAAAAGTCACAACTTTGCACACCGAAATAAATCGTCTGGACGTCTGGCACTGTCTGGGGGAGGCAGGCGTGGTGGTGGCTGGTGGTGTTAGTGATGGCAGGGGGGCGGGTGCGGGGAAGTCTGACGCTCGGACTAGGACAGCGCCGCCATGTTGGCCCGACACCTCCGGCCGCTCAGCCGGCTTCACTGGGCGCTCCAAGTAGCCTCTCTATTGTATTGTGTACTCGATGATTGTATTGCTCAAATAATGTATAGCTCCAATTTAGTATAGCTATAATTTAGTATAGCTCCAAATAATGTTTAGCACCATAAAGTTTACATGAATGAAAACAGATTTACATTGATAATTTCTGAAAAACTATAGGCATCTTTAATGATTTTATCTGCTTGTTGCAGTTTAATCGGGTCCGTCAGCGACTGGAGAATTTGCAAGATCTTGCCATTAAAAAGGCTAAGCAGGTAGGTAGTGTAATTTTGAAATGTAATCTCATAGACTAACCAACACTAGGTAATAAGTACATACGAAGTAGGCAATTGTACAATCTTATTGGATGGAGAACAAAACTAAACTACACGCAATCACAGAAAACATACTACTATAACCCAGAACGCCAACTGCATGGTAAAAAGCGTTAAGTACTTTGAGAGAGCTTTGCCTGTCAATTCCTAGGCAGCGCCACCAGCGTTGCTATGCACTCACCTTTACTGAAAATGCAACATTTTTGGGCTTAAATATCGATAAGAATTTAACATGGAAAACACACATAAAAATGAATGTTTGTTGGTAAATTAAATACCGCTTGCTTTCAAATGTATGTTTTGGTTTTGAGAAATGTAATTTAAATGTGATTTAAAAATTAAACTCACAGTATACTATGCAATGTTCTTTTCTGTCTTGCAACACGGGATTGAATTATTGGGAGCAACTTCTTTTTCTAAAGCAGTTTTCAAAATTCAGATGAAATTTATAAGGATTTTATCATTTATGCCTAAAAGAACCTCATGCAGAGCTTTATTTGCTAAATATGAGATATTAAATTTGCCTTCACTTTATATATTTAAAATTATGGTGAATTTTAAAATTAATTATCAAATGTACAATGATAAACAAGTCAGTCATCCGTATCTTACACGCTCAACAAATTTTAAATATCCAAAGACATCGCCTATGTTTTTATGAAAGGTCTCCTTATTATATGGGATTACGGCTTTACAACAGTCTACCCACTAGTTTCAATGAAATTAACAGTGTATTTCAAAATTTAAAAATGATTTCAAACAATACCTTTTACAGAAAAATTATAATAACATTTCCGAATATTTAAATGATAAGTATATGTGGATTTTAGTTTTATTATGTAACTTAGTGTTTAAGATCTCTGACAATATAACCTGTTTCACCAGCTAACGCTGGATCTGTGAAATTTATTGTGATAGTAAAGTAATATTTCATTTCAAGATGAAAATTTGGGGTTGTTATATATACACCCCCAGAAAAGTTTGTGTGCAGTTTGGTGCAGATCCGAAAAAGGGCTCTGCCCCAGTGGCTCTGGAGTTTCCCATGTTAACCTTATGAGTACTTATATTTAAATGGAATTAAAGAATCTTAACAGCTAGTTCAACAAAACTGTTTGATTCTGTGATGTTCAATGGCATTCAAAAGTGAATAGGTTTACCTACAGGGTGCAGCACTATTCTTTTTTTTAATTTATTAACACAGCTAATTTGCAACCAAAAGGTGAGTAGCGAACAAACTTCAACCTGGAGGCGAGTTAGTGTAGCGAACGAGCTAAGCCTGAAGGCAAGTGAGCGCAGCAAACGAGCTCCAACCTAATGGTGAGTAAGCGTAGCAAACGAACTTCAACCAGGACGTGATTGAACGAGTTAATCTTGAAAAGGAACGAACATTTGACATAAAACAACATTAGGACAGCACGACATCTGTCAGGCCAGCTAGTAACATTTTTAATTGGTACCTATTAAAAATTGAGACATCATGAAATATTTGCAAAACTTAAATAAATATGCTTATGAGAATTGATAAGAGTTTTTAAGTACATTTTAATTACATCTGTACTTGAAATATATTAAAACCAAGAATATATTTATGAGATTCTCTTCAAACTATTCTGTGAAAAAGTCCTACATCAGGATGAAATATCAGTGTTTTGTTTTGTGTTGTTGTATTGTGTAGGCCTATCTATTATCCCTGAACTCTAAGTTTCTCAGGTAAGCCTGCGGGACTATAATCCTAAAAAAAACTCCTATCTATAGTCTACCTTTAACTACTGTGCTGCAACAAAACAGATCTTGGTTGTAATGAATTTGATTTTTTTTTTTATTTTGATCTGAAATTTGTTTGCAGGAGATGAGGAGTCCTTGAAAGTTAATAAGGTACGTTGAAATTTGTTATATAAACTTGTTAAGTGATGCAGTTATGTTATGTAAAAAATTGTGAAAAGTAGTAGGAAAAAAAACTAATAATCTTTTTTATTTATACTTTTGTTTCAGGGATGAATTGTGTGAACTGTACATGGTTGAAAAATGTAAACCTTTAAATCCTAAAGGACCCAGTGTGGCAACAGCAAATGCAAGCCCACAAAGCGCAGGGAAATGATTTTGTATTGCTGTACTCTTTATTTTGGCGTTAAAGACAAATTACAATACCAATCCAGTAGTTTTTTTTCTTTCTTTTGTACGTTTAATGTTATGTAGACAATGTTTATTTAAGTAGTCAAAGAAAAAATATTTTTATTTCCAAGATATTTTTACAAAAAAACATAATGAAATATAAATCTTTTGGTTGCATGTATCCTAAATATACAACCTTTCCTTTAGTCTTAGATGATAAGATAAACACTCTGATGCACAATGAAATTTAAAAATCTCAGTTTCAAGCTACGTTTGTCTATGCAAATACTGGCGTGATAGAAAATTTATTTTTACTGCTCTCACATAGTAGTTACAAGTCTGATCAATGTAATAAAAATGTAAGTTTGCTAACATGAAATTTCAACTTAAATGGCCCGTCTTGAAAAAGTTAAATAAAATTCCTGTTAAAAAAGAAAACAATTAAGACTAAAAATATACAGTCTAACACAAATCATAACTGAACGACTATTGACAATATGCTGTACCGTAAAATATAATGAAATAAAAACAAAAATTTACTAACTGAACACAAATTTAGAACTACAGACGTTCTTCCTTAAAATAAATTATTTTCCAAATATTACCAGTTAAATTATTTGAATGTTTCTCCTTAATTGGAATTATTTTACATTGAATACAATTAGATACATTATTGCATAGAAAACAGTTTTGAAAAATTATTCATTTCTTAACACTAGAGGACCCATGCTGCTCCGCAGCGTTGAAAAATATCATATAAATATCATATCCGAGAAATAATCAAATTTACGATTTTTGATTGAGTAATACAACTCTTAAAACTTAACTCTTAAGTTTTGCTCTTGAACTTAACTGATTGAAACAATCAATAGCTCAAATCAAAGCCTATAATTTAATGATTGTTATGAGTCCAAAACATATAAAAAACCGTAACAATACTGGAGCTATTGATTTTTATTCATAGAAAAACCTTATAAAAAATTACTTTTATATTGGTACCTTGTATTTGCTTAAAACTCATCCAATTTGAAATTATTATAACTAGTGAAATTCATATTACAGTAAATTGAAGTAAGAATTAGAAAATAAATCAAATTTATGTTTTTTGGGTTGAGTAATTAATGTTTAATACAGCAGATAAATAAATGCCAATGCTTGATGTGAAATCTGTGCGTACACACCTTCAATTTGAGACCTCAATCATGAAAATCGGTCAGGTAGAAGAGGCAAACAAACTCGGAAAAGAAAAACCAAAAGGTCCACTTCGCCCTCTAGTAACACAAATATAACTATTCACATATTCAGTGATCCACTACTTCCTCAGGGCCTTCGTTTGAGGTCGGGTTTGTGGCTCTGTACTCTACTATAAATACCTCTCATTTCATAATATGCATAACAACCTATGCTTACATTTAAGATTTTCTCCTAGCTTGTAGCGGGCTGTCCCCCTGAGGAAGTAGCGGATCACTAAATGTGTGATCAAATAGATTATTACATCCAGTAACTTTGTGCAAAGCTTTGTAGCTCTATATCTGAGCAAAGCGAAGCGAAGCTCTTATACCACACTCCTGCTTTTGTTTTACAAATACTCCTGAACGGCTGAAGTGATCTGCAAGGAATTTAGCACAGTCAGAGTAACCAACCACAGGAAGGTATATATCTGAAATGGTACAAATTGGACCACAGGGCACTTCCCTATGTGAATTTAAACTTTTAGAAATTCAACATGGACGTACTACAGTAGAACCTCGATAGTTGGACACTTTGTGACTTCGAACTATAGGGAGTAAATGGAGTTTAATATACAGGAAAGTAAAAATATAAGTTTTATATAGAAATCACCCAAATTTAAATACTAAAAAGCTTAACAATTTCACTGTTAATTAGTTAAGTCTCAAGTCAACAATAAATGACAAATGTTCAAGTCAGCTTGCATCACGTTAGAAACCATTAAATATCACTTGACAAAATAGCTCAGCCCTTGTCGAACTGCAAGGGAGTTTTAAACTTACGAAGGTTTCTGTATTTGCAAGATAACTATAAAAAGGTAAACAAGAGTCATAAATATATGTTAGTCAACGAACAATCTAAATATAGCACAAGCACATTACAAACACCGAACAGAGAAAAAGGGAAGAACAATGGGATGAATATCATTGAGCATAATTTACTATAAAATGAGTTACCAATAATTAGGGTCGCCAGAATTAGGTGGATGCACCATTGACTTAAATACTCCAAATAGCTATTCCATTTATGTGAACTAGACGTACCATTAACTTTGGATAGGCATTTCATTGATTTATGTGTAACAAATATACCAATTGACTTAAGTTACTGCAAGTAGATGTCACATTTACTTGAACCAGAAGTGCCATTGGCTTAAAATACTGCAAAGTAGGCATTTTATTTATACTAGTTGGTCATCCAGTGGATGAAAACTCGACCAAAAATATGTAATTTACACTCACTGACTATTGTATAGTGAAGTAGACATCCCTTCTATAGACCAGCCATTGCAACTTTTTTTTATTAAAAAACATGTAGTTGTGTGAGCCAGTCACAGAATGCGTGTCTAAAACTCTATTTCTACCTTAATTTTTGTTGCTGAAAAAGTTGATGGGTCATACATAACAGTTGATATAGCTCATAATAAGTCATTGCAGAAGTTTGACTTGGTAAAAAACATTGTGTATTCGACAGAAATTAGTTACATTTTAGATCAGCGCAATCTGTTGGTGGCTCATATCAACTACGACGAATTCAATTTAAAAACTGACAACAACTTTAACATGGGGATGGAATGTCTAGTTGTAAGTCAGAGCATAGACAAAAATAATTAAATATAGACTGTCAGCCATGCTGCGGTTACCATAGGTTCTGGCGCAACCCACTGGAAACTTTGTTTGGGCACAACACTTTTTTGTTTAGAGGTTCAATTCGGTAATTTACAGTACAAGTCATATCTTGAAAATGTTATGAGATGTTACAAGAACAAACGTTACACTTTAACCTAGGCTGACTGATAAATTTATTTAGATTAAAAAAGTTTTTACTTAGGAACATATTAAATTCATGAGTCTAGAACCCCCTGGGCCCACAACCTAAAACTAGCGTCTAGACTGCCAGTGCAACTCCGAGCCCGAGGATCGTGGATCAGATCAGTAGATCACCCCCCACCACCGCACCATGTCGTACGCTTCCGAATAATACCGGCGCGTCAGCATAACTTATCTAACTCTTCGCGGAAAATTGTTATCTGTATCACTGTCGCTGTCAAAACGTATAATTTGTAGATTGAATTTGAATTAAATATAATTAAACTATCATAACCTAACCAAACTAACCAAACTTGCTGATAATGATAAACTCGAATGAAGGTTTACTAATCAAAAAATAGCTCTGTTCTAAAAATAAAATTATAAATGTCTCAAATTCAATTTTACAATCTTTTAATTATAAAATTAAACTGTTATAACCTAACCAAACCAACCAAACTTGCTGATATGAAAAAAATTGTTGACAAAAAGTTAGTGCTCCCGGTGGGATTCGAACCCGGCACCTTCAGATTATCAGCCCGACACGCTATCCACTACACCACAAAGGCTCATGACTCAGTTCCGTATCGTTGCAGTTGGTTGACGTCACGCCATCGGCACTGAGCGGTGGTGGGGGTTTTTTCGATCTGATCCACGATCCTACGATCCTAGGAGTTGCACTGGCAGTCTAGATGCTTATCAACCTAAAGGGGAGAGCATTTTTAATCATGTTTGCTTATGTACAGGTCATGAGTGAAAGTCCAACATAGATAAGGTTGTTTTTTAAAAACTGTCACCGATAGCCGATATGTTTACATTAAAAGTTGTTTACAAATAGTGCAATTAATGGGAAATAAATTTGATTCCGGATAATTTTTTTTTTTCGAAAATCCAAAACCAAGGGAGATTAATAACCTCGGGACTTGTTTAACGCATTTTATTGGTTGGACGTACTATAGTTCTTAACTATAAACATTTTTTTTTTTTTGTACTGGCTCTTTTCCTTAAAAACGGTAGTAGCAGCAAAAATAATTTTTACTTACCAACACATCACTATATAAAAATTAGTTATAGTTGGTGTTGCACATTAATGTCCGATGATAGTTTTGTCAGCGTATCTGGAAATGTGCAAATCAACTGCTGTTCTGAATATAAGAAGCTTTCAACTGACTACAAGATTCCCCTGTGTACAACGTGCACACAGCTAGTGTTATTTAAATAGAATACCCCCGCTGCAGCAAACCTGCAAACTAAGCAAGATTTCCATTTGTCTGAATTGATTTTCAATTTAAATCTATTTAAATAACATTAGGTTCAATGAGTACCAAGGTTTGCTGCTACAAGGAAACTAATAAAGTGTGTGTTTTTTAGTAAAATATTAATGGCTTAGTATAAAATAAATAAAATTGACAAGTTTGATCCATAAACAAGCAAACCACAACATTGTACAATATTCTCGAGAAGAATAATATGGAAATTTTAATTTACAATTAATTTTATTTTCTCTGTTACCAATAACGGTACAAAAACAGTTTTGTGTAATAAATTATTTGATTTTTAAGGTCTTTAAAAAGGTCTAGAGAGAAATTGAGAAATTTTGTGTTTTGAGGGTCAAAATGAGAAAAACCATTTTACCCCATAAATCCCCGTTCCATGGTCCGATCATGCTGGTTTCCGAACTCATTCAAGTTTATCCTACACTTTCAAACCAAATATCATCAAAATCGGACAAAAATTACTCAAGTTATCGCGTTCACGGACGTATATATATTATATCTTGGCTATATACATATAGGTATCAAAATTTGAACAAATGGTGTTTTTGGCCTCTGTAGACATCAAAATGAAAAAGTAAATCGGTCCCGGGCCTAGGTTTTACCATAGATAAAACATACTACCTCAGTAGATTTCTCATCCTAATGGAACAGCTGAAGACAATTTTATTGTTAGTTCTGTACGGTTTATGTAGAGGTCGTGTTTTGTTTACAATTTGTTTCCCGTTAATACAGTCATTTAAAACCTCGTTTAGCCAAATTATACGATCTAATCATAAACAATAAATTGTCCCCTAGTTATTTAACCAAACAGTAAAGCACAAATCAAGAAATTAACCCTAAAATAATAGAAACAAAATTTCGTCGACTCTAGCGCCTAGTGTGGCGTACATTAAGTAGACATCTAAAATGAGCTTCAAAATTTACAATGGGATGAGAAGTCTACTTGTGTTGGTTAGTCTATGGTTTTACCATGCCACCTACAGTAATAGCTACTTCCCTATGGGGAAATTCACTAAAATAAATTTTAAACTTTTCAGGGAATATTATAGTAGAAATCCTGCCAGGTAAATGGAAATTCGCTTAGTCTGGAGGTTTGCTGCGGCAAAGACATTTTAAATTTCACCATATTTGATAGTCCCCTGACATAATGTTGTCACCAAAAGCTTTGATCATTAATTAATACAACTTAAGTATTCAAAGGTTAATGCTTAAAGAGCTGAATCAACAACCACAACAAATAAGTAAAAAAAAAACAATAATTTTTATTTCATTTTGCTTTTGAAAAATGTATATCATTATTATAATTTTGATACATATTAATTGATCTATGATTCACCAATATAATCTGTGTCATAATTCCACTATACTCTGGGACATGTACAACAATGTATTAATAGTTAAATCCATATGGTTTCATAAAAGAAATATTTGTTTTTAAATGTTCCCTCAAACATTGTATAATTTACACACATAACACTCAAGATTTTTTCGTGATTCAAAATTGTTGTATATATATATAAATAGAATTAACGTGAGTATTACATTTACATGTAGTAAAACTATAAATTTGTGTTGTGAAATTATGTTTATGCAAGAATTATACCTACCTAATACATTTAGTGTTCTATCACATAATCTTAGCGTTGCCAAACTATAAGAGGCTTTTTAATAAATGTCATCCTTTCATTGCCTAAAGGGTAAATAACATTAAAAAAAAATAGGTTGTATATTACCTATATAACTTAATTACTTCATATTTGAAAAACAGTAGTCTAGATATTGCCTGGTTTGTATGACTCAAGAAAGATCCACTTTATTTCATCAATTACCACCCAAAATTGATCAACTTTAATTTTAGTTTTGTCCTCTTCTACTAACTATATACAGGTGGATTTTCCATGACTCGGGCACTAGACATTACAACTAAGGGAAGGGTCTCTGTATTTTCCCCACCACTGAATAATTCAAATGTTTTTGTTTCTGTTGATGTACGTACATGTCCCTCTAAATGCAAAGAATTTCCTAGTCCCTGTAATATTAAGATCCATTACATTGGTAGGCATGCTAAATGGTATATTTTTGCCAGATAGTGCAATGAGACACAGAACTACAATAGCCAGTCTTAGTCTACATGAGGACCTAATTGTCACCTAATTTCTATCTCTAATTTTATGTGATTTGTGTGGGATGTAGCACTTTTGTAAGAGGTTTATTCAGTACCTACTACCGATATAAATATATTCTCTCTGCTCAGAAGTAAAATTATGTTTATGAAAATTATGAGAACTGATTTCACTACTTTGTTACAGCACTCACTATGGCATCACCAGTTAACAATGGGCCTTCAGTAAGTCACAATTGGAATTATTTTGCCACAATAAAATTTAAACCTCATATGATGATGATAAAGAGTGGAGAGCATACTAGTAGAATAAACGGTTATATTTTGGTAGTTTTTTAATTGCAAATGATAAGTTGTAAATGATAAGTAAGTGTGTTTATGTTTATAATTTTGGTAAAATATTTTTCTGATGGAATAGATTACTTATTTATATGGCCAAACAACTCAATAACATGAGGGTTTTCCTTTTCTAAATTAAATTTATTTTTGATGTCTATAGTGATATCCTGAATAGATCTTTAGTTTTAACTTATCTCAATGCCGTAGATAATTCTATGGATTTTGAACATAATTTTTACCCTACATTTTCCAAATAGTAGCCTATTTAAATTAAAAAAACAAAAATACTAATACATTTTTGTTCCAGGACCAAAGAGACAGTGCTAATCTAAATGGACCGTCAAACTTGCAACAACTCCAGACTCCTTCAGGATTGCCGAGGTGTAATCTACCTCCTTTTGAATGTCCTGGGTCATTACCTGGCAACAACTGCCTACCTCAAGAAATGATGTGTACACCCTGTCCACAATTTCAATCTTCCCCGCAGTGCGGATCAACAATAGGATGTCAACCTTATCAAGCTATGTGTCCTTCGGGTCCACCTCAAATAATGTGCCCTCCATGTCCTCCATCAGTGGTTTGTCCACCCCCCCAAGGGTCAATAATCTGTCCACCAACACGGCCCATAATCTTCCCACCTCCTAACAGAACAGTTATTTGCTTCCCGGGCCCTCAAGTTGGTCCCCAACCCCCTTGTCCACTTTTTCCCAAAGATCCCTGTCCTCCTTGTCCCAAACCTCCTGGCATCACTGACCCCATCCTTCCCCCCGTTCCTCCTGGTACTGTTGATCCTACTGTCCCTCCTACATATCCTCCTGGTACTGTTGATCCTACTGTCCCTCCTACATATCCTCCTGGTACTGTTGATCCTACTGTCCCTCCTACATATCCTCCTGGTACTATTACGTATCCTCCTGGCAAAGATCCTACTGTCCCTCCTGTTACTAAAGATCCTAAAGAACCCAATAAAACAGTCACAATAGTCTGTCCACCAAAGGTAATCACAATGATAATAGTACTAGTTCTGAAAATAGGTGTTTACCATACAAGTACGGTAAACACATTTTGGACAAGTGATGTATGATATTTTACGCCATACAAAAACTTAACAATAAAAAATCCTCAGGATTTACTCACCAATTAAAGGACTAACTATCACTACTCAAAACCTCTAAGAGAAGTTATGTTTTTAACTTCATACAGTAGTACATAATGAAACCCCAATTAATTAAGCTGGAGGCAAACAGCTGTTTTCAGAACTAAATCTTTGCATGGGAAGTTTGTTAAAACATTGTAGTGTAGTGTAGAAAGCATTTACAGCTATGGTATGGATATACATTCCCGCTTGTACTGTGCTTATATGCAAGAGTATAATATTATGTATATATTATATACATAACAGTTTGTCTTGTAATCTAAAGTAGGTTTGAAGCACCATTTGATAGTTCAAAATCTGGCCCTTCTGCTCTTGATTTTTGAGTAAATACTGAATAATGAATATCAGATGATCTTAAATAGTACAACTACTCTACAATATAAAGCTCTCATACTATTGTAGTTCATGCTAAAAACTCGGGACCCTCATCTCATGGAAGAAACACCATCCCAGATTTCATATTAATATCATGTTTAATCTACATCATATATTGATGGTAATTTTGTTTTCTGTTTCAGGTGCCTTTACGCCCAAAAAACACGGTAAGAATTGTTGTTGTTATTTTTAAATTGTAACAGTTGTAGGATGAAGCACAGATGGACTAGTGTTTAGAAAACAGGTATTCTATCTTAATGGCTTCAGTTTGAATCATACAAATAACAAATTTCTTTGTTGTGAAATAAAAATATGAATTGTATCAAGGTTTGGTTTATAGTTGCTATGTGCACTGAGTAACAGGTATGTGATCCGGTGGTGTGAAGCCCAGGTTTACAAATCAAGAACATTAAAAAAAATAAAAATGTAGGTTTTCGGACAAAGAGAACATATTCCTTGTTCAATCATTTCTACACTATTGCCAATCCTCGTCCTCCCTGAGTATATTTTAGCATAGACAATAGAGTAAATATAGACTGTCAAAGAAAGGTTTTGCGATCTGCCGCTAGAGCGTTATCGCCATTCGATATCGGTTATCGGTATTCTATTCGGTTTCATCGTCGACTACTCGCCAGCTGTTACCAGCACTACCACTCTTGCAAACGAAATGCTTACTATATAGCTATTATCGTCTTCTAGAATCGCGTCAAAATCATGAACATCCTCTGCGGCTGTGTAGACATCATCATTGAATGCCGTGGTCCCGAAACGTCATCGTCGTCCACGATTGCCGCAAAATCGTGAACATCTTCAGCGGCCGTGTAGACATCATCGTATCGTCTTCGTCTTGCGCGATCGTAGAAAAGACGTGATCATTTTTCCCGCGGTCACGAAAACGTCGTCTAGCACGGTCGCGGTTTAAGAACATCTCCCGCAGTCGTGTAGACATCATCATCGTCTTGCGCCGTCACGGAAACGTGATCGTTGTCTAGCGCGATCGCGGTAAAATCATTAAATTTCCCGACTTTGATATCAAAATAAAGACAACTTTTTAACCCAACTTTAGATCCCAACGTTGTAAGACCATTTTGAAAATCAATACTAATACCTGACTTTCCCGTTTTCCCCGACTACTAGACACCCTGGTTAATTAGATTTTGACCTTGCAAATATGAAACAAAAACTTCCAATAAACCACTTGCTAAAATTATGGATTAGTAAAGAAAAACTTTGAATCATTGTAATGAAA
Source organism: Macrosteles quadrilineatus (assembly GCF_028750875.1). NCBI lineage: Eukaryota > Metazoa > Arthropoda > Insecta > Hemiptera > Cicadellidae > Macrosteles > Macrosteles quadrilineatus. Next base: position 423,879 of record NW_026542666.1, on the reverse strand, counting down.
CTACAAAAGTATAACAAATATATGTTTTAAAAAAAATACAATAAATAATGGCATTTAAATAAATTTATTGCTTATTATTAAATAAGTCAGTAAACTCCAATTCCGGGGAATTCCTCCAAAGTTGGCAACACTACTCCCAACTACGAAGTTGTTATGGAAACGGTCGCTAGCGCTTGATGCTGCAGCGGTGTGCGCCGTAACTACACATTACCCCTAGCGGTCGGCGCCGGAATATATGCTAACCGCAGCACAGCTGACAGTCTATATTTATTTCTTTTTGTCTATGATTTTAGACACAGCTCAACTTCTGGCCAAAATATAAATAAACGGTATCAGCATTCTGACACATACTTTCTCCCATAAGTTTGTCAACAACCTTTATCATGTGTAAGTGGTTAGAGTAAATATACAGAAATGAGATTTGTACAATTTTGTTCAGAATTTAAAGGACTAGTAACATACAAAATTTTTATCAAAATGGTTAAGGCCATTTTTGGGGAAATCCAATTTTTCCATTATTTTATGGGGTTTTTATGGGAAAATAACATAATTTACAATAACTTTTGAACCGTAATTTTTACAGAAATGGGATTCATACCATTTTGTTCAGAATATAAAGGACTATAACATACTAAATTTTTATCAAAATCGTTTGGGCCATTTTTGGGAAAATCTGATTTTTCTGTTATTTTATGGGGTAATATGGGGAAATCCCCATTAAAAATCCAAATTTCTAAAAAATGAAAAACTATCAAAATTGTAAGGACCATTACATACTATGTTAAATCAAAACCGGATTTTTTTCTAAAATCCTATTTTTTGTTATTTTATGGGGTTTTTATGGGAAAATAACATAATTTACAATAACTTTTGAACCGTAATTTTTACAGAAATGGAATTTGTACCATTTTGTTCTGAATATAAAGGACTATAACGTACTACATTTTTATCAAAATCGTTATGGCATTTTTGAGAAAATCAGATTTTTCCGGTTTTTTATGGGGTTTTATGGGAAATTCCCCATTAAAAATCAAAATAAAAAAATATAAAAAAAAAACACCTGGCTATACAATGGATTAAAACCTACATACCAAATTTCATTGAAATCGGACCACAGGTGTAGTCCCTAGCTCTGTACACTTCCAGACACACAGACATCACTTCGAAAACCACTTTTTTGGGTCAAATTATGACAAAAACAATACTTTCTCCATATCCTATGGTATAGGGGGGGGGGGGGAAGTAAAAAAAGGTGAACACTGTCACACTCTTATTTTTAACTCTGGGCACAGTAGTGTTTCAATCTAAAACTGATTTTATTTCAAATCATTAATTGTTTGTTCATGTTTGCAGAATATAGTAAGACCTGTTCTAGTCAACATCCAACGCCTGTTGAATTTTGGGATTCAAGTTATGTTGAAAAACAGACATGACCAATATACTAAAATAATAATATCCATTGTGAGTATATAAAAAAAATCCACTCAAAGCGTGAAACCTAATGGTGAAAGTTAGATCAAATACTCTTTATTTTGTTCAAAATTGGCTTATGTTTATTATATTTTGGATCAAGTTCATTTTTATTTTACTGAAAATTGTTGTTGGGCAGTATGCAAATGAGACTGTTCTTATAAATAAAACATACCCTAACACAGCTTTAACACTGTTTTGTTGGCAAAACACAAGTATTACTGACTGATAATTTGTATTTATAAAACTCAACATATAGTACTAAAAAAACTTCAATGTTTTAAGATGACCATAATATTCTAATCTATAGGTATGTTATTTTCCTCATATTTTGATACATTTTCAGGAAAAAATAAAAAAGAACCCAGACCAAGGGACAGTTGTGCCTGCCCGTGAGTTGGTTGAGACATATTCCCGACTGATCCCGGGACTGAAACTGTTGTGGGAACAGCTGCGAGACTACTACCGCAACTTATTACGAGACTGTAACGTAAGTATTACCAGAATAGTCTGTTACAACATGTCCATTTCTAGTTTTATCTATATTTTTTCAAGCTTTATTTCAGCCTTAAATGAAAATGTTGAGGTGCATAAATATTTTGTTTCCTAACTTTTCATCCTCACCTAATATATATGTAATTTCTGTAGTTATTGACTGTACAATCTTTTGAACCCAAACACCCAATTTAGTTTGTGGAGTTACTTTATGACAGCTATATAAAGTATTAGATTGAAATGTATAGTTTGTTAATTAATTTTCAGGACGTAAAGAACCCTATTCCAAGCCTGGCTGGTCTCAACATTTCACCTATGGTATCTCAGGTAATCAACACAACAAATCATTAAAAAACTATGATTAGTTTTGTAGGAGTTACACTACACAGTTCCACAGTTCAATAATATCACAATGCAATAAAGTCACATAAAAGGATGAAAACTATAAAACCATCCATTTTTAAAATTCAAGTAAGACAACAAATGATTTTATTAACCTACCTAGCAGTCCTCCTAGATTTCCGTAATCTTTCTTTTCTAGCAAAAATAGACTGCTATCAGGAACCCAATTTTTTGAACAGGTAGAAATTGTAAAATTTCTAACAAGAATACCAAGATTTAAATGAGAGTATATGCCACTTAATAAGAAGAACTGGTACTTTGGTATTATCCGGAGGCCACTTATTTTAGAGGTGTTTTTTTACCGGAGACCAAAATAACTACATATTTGGAAAGAACATACTTCAATTGACTTACTGTCCGAATTTGACATGATTACTATTAGTAGCGGCCTTTAAGTTCTGCCTCCCAGAAGGCAGCGATGTCTGCGAGGATTGAGTTGAATGTGTCACCGCTGCTAGCTGCCACATGTACTCCGCCAAGTTGGTATACAGCGCGGCGGTTATGTTAGGTTGGGTTATCATTAATTATAAATATGTTTGTAGGACTTTTCTCATTTCGTTATGAATCTAACGATACCAAATGTGTAAGGATACCACAGATACATGCGGTGATAGGTGATGCTTGCACTCCGTTCAACAACCTGATCTTGGCCTACATGGAGGGGATTTGGCGGGTGAAAGTATGACTTAACTTATCTAGTATCCTTTGATTCATAACGAAACGAGGAATGGTCTAAAAACATATTTATGATAAGCTAACCTAACATAACCACCGCAGCGCACTGTATAAGAGGGTGGCCTCCGGATAATACCAAAGTACCCAAGAACTTAATATGTAAATTTCATAATATTGGTTCTCTCTATACAGTCCTCCATATCAACACTCTTATTATTATTTTACAGGCTACAAAGCCACCTATTTTGTTCTATTAAAAAAATTAATGAAAAATATAAACTAAGAAATTAAATTGAAGATTTTTTTCAGTCAGCTTTCAGAGATCTACTCGCAGCTACACTTGTTTTGTGTCGGGAGGCGTTGTATTTGTGCAGCGTTGATACCAACACAACTAGTCAGTTCATTGTCTTCACTGACAGCCAACTGATGGTAATTTACCTATAATTTATGTGCAAGACTACTTACAAAATAATATGTTTTTAAGACCAATTAATTTTAGCTCAACATTTTGAAGAAATTAACAAAACTCAATTAAAAAAGAAAGACAACATGAATTGATAACCTGTCCATGTATTTGGAGATATCCCAACACAAAACGCCTAATGATAATTTAGGTTAAAAACTGACTGTAATTTTAAATGTTGGAAACACATAAATACCTGCAACCTTTGGTATTGGTATTGGTGTGCCCAAATTAAAACTTACTTTAAATGGACATAACCACAGAAACTACTGAGAATCCGTAAAAAACACTTAATACAGATGTGTAATTTAGAATGAAGTTTTTGGAATTAGATGGCATTGCAAATAATTTTTACTATGATCCTTTAAAGTACAGTAAAGTCATATCAACTTTGGTTATTGACATTGGATACTGAAGTAGACAACCGTATAAACCTGATGTAAGATTGTTCTTAAATAAAATTTGTATTTGACTCTTCTAGTTTTCCCATACTATGGTAGTTGATAGCGACTAAAAAGATGGTGTAGTAGATGATAAGCTGCTCTTTCAATTTAGTATGGTTGAAATTTTGGTACAAAAGAAAGGAAACAGTGGTTTTCAGCAGCAAACGTTGTCAAAAGACACAAATAATTTTTTCCTAATTGTGAGATTGGAATATCTACCAGAAAACAATTAATAGATGGTGTAAGAGGCATTGTTCACGTTATTTAAGTATTAATATTTCCATTAATCTTTGGTTGTTTTTTGTAGAATAATCCAAGAGCAATAATAGAATACTGCAAAGTTGAGATTTTTGAGAGTAACTTTTCTAAAGGTGATGACCTCCTCCGGTTGTTCACCGAGAAGCAACTTCTCATCAACTTGTTTTTGAAGGAGTGGGCGGTGAGTATTGGTAGCGAGCAGTATGTATTGGTTGCGAGCAATTACAAGTGTTGGTAATTATTACAACTGAGTTGAATTGACATTAATTTGTACCATAAAGTTCACTGTACAAAACTAGTGGGTCATTTTTAATTTCATACCCAGAATCATGTGATAGTTGTTGTATTAAATATTGCAGCAAATCAAAACTGTTGCCTACTGGTACATGTATTCTAACTTTGTAAGTATGACAAAAAAAGTTCTTCACAAGTTAATTATACCAAATATTAGCAAACATCGCCGAAGCACAATACTTTTTCCTTTAAGTCACATGTTCAAAACACCTTTGACTGTAGTATTATAGATTATTGAAATTATAGAGTATTGTCTGTCTTAATGTATCTAAGGTGTGAATGTGAAGAGTTAATTCTATATTGTGTTTGTGTATTTTTGAAATTGTATTCTTATAACTGAAATACATTTAAAATATATTTTAATCTATTTTTTTATATATATTTTAAATATTTTAATATTTCAATTAAAAATAGAAAGGGGTACATTTTCTGAAACAACACATTTCAAATTAAATAAACATTCTTTGTTTGGTTAGCCCCACATACTATGATGAATATCTTAATTGTTTCTGACATTTATTTTACAGAAAGGTGGCCAAGAGTTGGATCAACCTCCAGCCCCTTCAATCTATACAACACTGCCTGTGTCGGTAGGTTTAACTTGTTATTTTTTATAGGAGTGTTTGAGGTGACAACTAACAATCAATCAAATACAAGAACTTTTATTCAGTGTTTTCATTTGAGCAAATCATTTTTGTTTCTGTGTTTGCGGGGTTTTTACTCAGTTTATGAATATTGTAATTGTCTAAAGAATCAACTATAAACTACAGAATTAGAAATACGATATTGTTTACATGACGTTGCCTTAATGGTTTATTTTTTATATTTGATTTAAAGAGTCAAGTATAGGTATATTCAATTCATGTGTAAATTTTTTTTTATTTATATTTCTTCTTCTTTATCAGTATCTACTTCTCTTCAACATAGCAATCAAAATAATTACAGTAACAATTATTTGAACTGAAGATTTGTGAATGTTTTACACATTATGAATGAAAACTAACTAATAATTTTTATTTTGTTTAAGTTCCCTGGCCTTACAGCTGATGTCCCACAAAAAGGATATACTAAAATGGTAAGTTTATCCAAAATATATTTACCGGTATTACCAAAAGATATTGTAAAATGGTAACTTTATGGTAAGTTGGTGCATTTGGTTTGCTTGGCATTATGAACAACATGAAAACTAAATGTTCTCAAACGAGAATAATTTACTAGAACCTTAAACAGCTAGGGAGCTGACATTGATCGACATATTAGATTATTGTCAATACGATTTTTTCATAGCAGGATGGGTTGTCTTAATTTATATATTTCTTAAATCGGTGTAATTTTGATCTGAGTTTTGTTGATTTTCCTTGATTGAGTTAACAAAATTTGTGGTTAGAGATCTTTGTTGTATGGTGCCTATGTTTATGGTGCTTAACAACATTCATTCTGAACAAATCCTAGATCATCACTTTTTACAAAGTGGTTACAGCATTTTTTGCTACTAAGGTTTGGATTTGGCTATAATGCATATCATTGATTTTAAATTAATCTATTTCCTTTGAGTAAATTATTTAATTGGCTTTAAATATCAATTTATTAAATACCATTAGTAATATCAGTTTGTTATAAACAGGGAGGCGGAAATGTAGAGGATATTGTATCAAGATTCAATGAAATAGAAGATGGAGCCTACAGGGATGTGAATAAGTATAGGGGACAACGAGAGGATTTAAACAGAAGCTTGGTAAGACACAGATACATCCGTGGTGATATATTTATTGGTACTTGACCAGCCCGCGGTTTGTATGTGACACGGTATGGGCCCGAGGCTTGCACCATCTTTCCTCGTTCCTTGCAAGGAGATTTTTCTCTTTCATCCGCCCCCAACGCCCCCCCAACAATCCTAAACTCTTGCATTTACATTACTGTCTGTTTGATGGAACCTGTCACATGATCTATAAAACAAATTTGTAATAGTGTCACATACAGTAAAAATTATTGAAAACTAAAACGAAATGTCTGATTTGAGGTATCACTTGCAAACATTCCACCAATCCTGCTCGCTTACATCTGAATATGCAGTATGTCCCAATAAACTCTTGTCACAGACAAAGACAGAGTTAATACTGGATTAGGGTACTTGGTGGCCCCAGGCCAAATTAACAAAAGCAGCCCGCCCCTTAGATGGAGTTTCTGCACTCATTTTAACAAGTGTTGCCACACTCATTTTTTTGCTGCACTCCACTGTTCCATATAGTTTGCTTTTATTAGGCACTAAAAAAACAGAATTTGTAGATTGAATTTATACAATAATAAATAAGTGTATGGTTTAAAAAAAGTTGGCAACGCCAAGATCCCGTTTTGTTCAACGCTTGGACTTAACCTAACCTAAAAATGTGCTGTATAGTGTTGAAAGACTAATAATTATTTATATGCTTTGTAGTAATTAGGAACAATGTGTAACTTGAGTGCAAAGGGTCTTTGCTGCACTCGATAAACTCTCCACACTCACCTGCGGCTTGCCGTAACATTTCTATCATGTGCAGCAAAGTGCCACTTTGGACACTAGTTACACAAATAACTATTTTACAAATTGCTGGGCCCTCCTCTCGCTTGCAGCCATAGACCGGCCTAGTCGGCCTTGGTAAATCCAGTACTGGACAGAGTTTAATTCCTTGCCCTATATTGTTGTCTCGTTTGGCCAAGAAATCCTTAGTCTGCCCAGCCAATGATCAGAACTAATTCTACACAAAATAGTGTTAAACACAACGAGACAACACAACACGCCTTAGAGTGCATCAAATGCCAGGCTAAGTGTTCAAATATTTTTTTTGGTAAGTTACGCTTGCATGAATAATTAAATAGCATGAAGACTTTGCTATGTTATTTGTGATAATTGAATAATTGTTCTTTGGGAATTGAATGGTTAATTAATTTGTTTCTGCTTGTTAATTAGTCAGATATTGTACATTTTTATTTATAAAAATAGTTGTATCAATTAAGGTACAACCACACAAAATCAATAGTTTCTTACTCAGACTAGAAGGAGATGATGTATTTATGTTTTTATCTGATGTTGTTAAAGACTGTTTACTTTATTTATTTTATGTATGATATTGTTTCAGTCGGCAGTGCAAAGACAATAATCCTGCTTCTATCCAGAAAAAAGAATTGAAAATGCTATGAGAGTTTAAAGAGAAAATACATTGATTTTATGTTACGAGTTGTATTTATATTGTTGAGCTAAGTAGTTTATAAGATCCGATGATGCTAATCAACTTTCTTTATAACGGATTTAAATGAATGTGTGAATTTGATTGCAAACAAGAGATGGAACAGTAGTTCATGGAAATGGACTTTAATAGTCCACTTTTATTTATGACTGTAACCTGATTGAGGTAGGTAAATCCATCTTTATAGTGTAGATCAACAATCCACAAATTTCAAATTAGTAGTTTTACCAATGAACACAAACCCTTTCGGGTGAATACAGAATGAAGTCTTTTTTCTGAGGCAAAATTCCAGTCTGACTATTCTCCATAAGCATTTCGCTTCCATTGATTTTACCATGGATAAAACATACTCCCTTAGTAGTTATTGTAACAGTTTGACTAAATTGACCAACTGCCAACAAGTTTGCTCCAGACTAGCTCAATGGGCGGGGTGCGATGTGTCTTAGGCCAGTGAGGTGTTTACACTACGATGGATAGTATTTATTAAAAAGGGCGCCACCTTGTGATATGGGCAAGTTGTCTGTCGATTGTCACAAGGAACCAATCTCCCAGTAGTGTTGCCTATATTTGTGGTAAGCAGGGTAAACCTAACACCTGTGATGTCAATTGACCATACTCTACATTGACTTGAGTTGCCCTAACCATTTATCTTACCGATAAATACCTAAATTTAATTGTCACCAAAATCACTCAAAATACTTAAGAACTAGAGTAGCTATAAAGATTTTCTATACTAATTCGGCCCAAATAGAAACTAGCTGGAATGTCAAATAAAAATCCAAATATGTATGATAAGCTCTATTTATCTCAAGATAAGCATGCCCTGATAACAAATCAAGTTGAAATTCTACAGCTAAATGAGCAAATAATGTAATTGAACTCTATTATCAGTCTCAAAGTGAATAGGATAGCAGTACTTCAGAATTAAAGCTTACTAATTAATAATCAGTACTAAATAATCCAAAATAATCTATATTCAATATTCAAAATCAATAAACAAGTTTAGTAATCAATAGTCAAGAACCATTAATCAATATTCAAAGATAATCAAAATCAATAATCTACAAACAATAATCAATAATCGGCACTCAATAATCGATAATAATCAATTTACCATAATCATAAAAATTCAATACTCAGAATCAATATTCAGCAATAATCAATACGTAACCCTTAATCAATAACCAATAATAATCACTCAAACAGGATCCCTCTTAAATCTATAAAATGGTACATAATGACGGTGGCCACCGGAACACCTATAACAGACAACATACAAGGCACAAAATATCTTATCTTACTAATATTATAAATCTGAAAGTTTGTGAGTTTGTGTGTGTGTTTGTGTGTGTGTTGCTCAATCACGCATAAACTACTGGACGGATTGGGCTGAAATTTGGCATGATGATAGCTCACATTCCCAATTAACATTAAGGCATATTTTTATCTCAAAAATCCTTTTGGGCTCCGCCCCAGTGGCTATGTAGTTTCCCATGTTAATCTTATGAGTATTCATATTTAAAGGGAATTAAAGAATTTAGTCAGCTGTTTCAACTTTACAAGTTGGTTCTATAATATGCAATAGCATTAAAAAGTTATAAGGTTTCCCAACAGGGTGCAGCACTATTATTATTTTGTTTTTGCATATATGACAACAGCTAATTTGAACTAAGCAGCAACAAAAAGCTGTGATACACAATGAGAACTGTCAAAGTAAGATTGTTTACAGTTAGGTTTAAGTTTTTAATTTAATGTATAATTTGTGATATTATGCGAAAGTTTGATAATTTATTTTTTTTCTATTGTTTAGGTGCAGTGGTATAACATTATGGCAATGGTAGATGTGTTATACTATATCATACCGTATATTTATGAACCAAATTTTATCAAACTGTATCCTCCCCCATTGAAAACGCAAAGCTTGAGTATAACTGCAATAAGCATTTTATACTTATATATGCCAACCCCGTACGAAGGACGGGTGCTCTGCTTGTTACAATATACAAATATCTATCTATATATTAATAGGCAAGCATGTTTCTTTAAAACCTTTTTTCTCAGCTCGTGTGCATCGTAGGGAAAATCTACGCATACCGTTGGAAAGCTATTTTCCTGTAGATGTGCAGAATCCCTTTATAAATTTAAATAGGCTCAAAGATAAGCACAAAAAATGAGTTTAAAAATTTGAAAAAATTAAAATGGATCTTATGCGTTGCTATGCTGGTTACGAAATAACAACGAAATATAAACAGAAAACAAATGGAGGAAACTCCAATCACATGTTTTATTTACAGTGTGGAGTGAAAATAGATAAGTGAGTACATTACATATTTTTGGTCGAGTTTCGACCACTGGACGACCTCTCGTACAAATAAATCCGTAGGTCCTGGACGTCCCACGACGATTCACTAGCCACTGTCCAAGTGTCCGTTGCACAGGAGATAAATAATCGTAAAGTCACTCACCAAATGTAGACTTCATACACAGTGTCCAAAAGACAAAAGATATCCGGCCAGACCGGGTGTCTGAGGCAAACGTATCGTCCAACAGTTGAGCGAGCGGTAGGCCGTGAGCGGCAGGTCGGTACGTGAGCGGCAGGTCGGCACGTGAGCGGCTGACACCAAGGTGGCGTCCAGAGATGTCCAAACAGTAGCCTCTCGTAGTAGTGACAAGTCCGGTAACAGTGGGTCGGTATAAAAAACCCTGTGTGTACACAGTAAATTAATAGTACGTGCCTTAATAACACTATTTTATCTGAGGAAAATTCCTAACACACAAATTTATGTACAGTGACAACTTTAGTTAACTGTGACAAATAATCATATTTCTAGCAAATGCTTGGAACAAATTGGCAAAATTATCTTTTAAAATCTCAAAGATAAACACATTACTTAAACTGCATATATTTACATTTTTTTTTAAACAGAATAGGCTACATAAACTCAATATGAACAGATTTTTAACTATACAAACATTTGGCAATAAAATAATGGCTACTGAAATACGAGTGTTTTTATGAACATTAAAATTGCAAAATAATTAGATACTAAATGAATGATTTTGTTTTCAAATACAGCTATGTTAAAACGATTTTACCTGCAAATAACAATTTATAAGCACACAAATACAGTACAACATTTAAACTTTTAAAACATATTTGAAACATTTAAATTCAGAAATTACTAGTTTAGGATTACAAACATTTATTTTTACAACGTCTAGTACTTCCAGAAACGTAACAAATTTTCCATAAAACCAGTCAAGCTACTTTTCAATCTAACTAGGTCAAATCTAGGGTTCTGAACTTCAAGTTTAACCTCCTAAAGCAAAGAATTATTTAATGGTTCTGGCATTTTACTGAATATAACACATAATTGATTGGTACCTAGTCAAAAACATTATTAAAATCCATGTTTTTTAGCCCCTGAGCTGATCTTGTGACTAAATCAATAAATAAGGTTACCTTTGTCAATCAGCTCATAGAAGTTGAAACATTGTTACGGCCGTTTCAGCATATCCATGCCATCATCAGACGTTCATGTCAGCTACTTGCTCTTGTGCGGATATGTCTAATCAACAGGCCTGTTTAGTCAAAAACCCCCGTTTACGTTTATGTATGTGTACGTCGCATGTGACAGTTTGTGTTTTTGTATATTAACGACGCCACTTAGGCTGAACGTCTGATGATGGCATGGATATGCTGAAACGGCCGTAACAATGTTTCAACTTCTATGAGCTGATTGACGAAGGTAACCTTATTTATTGATTTAGCAAAAACATTAGCCTAATTATGTTTACCTAAACGTTTGGTGAATTTTTATAACTAACAAAAAATTTTTTAACTTTGGCTTTAAGAACAAATACTCAACACAATATTCATGAAACCAGTTTGCATAGACATGAAATGAATATTTTACACCTTAAATGAATATTTTACATTAGAAGATCCATGACATTAAACTCAAATTTAGGCTACACAGAACAACAAAATTTACAGTTAAACAATATTCTACAATAACATTTATAAATAAGTTACGGAATTTATTACATTTTTTCTACAAAATTTGATCCCTAACATGTTAAAACGTACGGCCAATCGACATTGATTTATTAAAATCCTAAGTAGTTAATTTGAAGGCTTGATTTATTGAAATTGACTTTTGTCCAACAAAACAGCTAATTAATTTTTCTCCCTGCTTACCTCAGAATATTCCAAAATGGGAATCCAAGAAAATCCTCCGGCGTCGGTGCTCTGAGGGTCCTTGACGATATTGGCTCTGCTCTCACTAGGGATTTGGGTTCAAAACAAGAAACTAACGTTACAATATCCCATCCTTATGGAACAGCTGAAGCCAATTTTATCATTAGTTCTGTCCAGTGCACTCATCTACAATGCACCAGACTGGGTTTTCTTTACAATTTGTTTCCTTATTTCAGTCATTTAAAACCCTGTTAAACCAAATAAAATTATATATTCATAAACAATGACTCATCCTTTAGTTATATAACCAAACAGTAAAGCACAAACCATGAAACTTACTCTAAAATAATATAATTTAATACCGTCGACACTAGTTACCAATGTCGCTGGACATGAACTAGAGACGTAAAATTAGCTTCACAATTTACAATGGGATGGGAAGTCTACTTGTGTTGGTTGTTCTATGGTTTCACTCACGTAACAACAGCTGCCTGACACAAACATACCCTCTGAAATTTAAAAGGCTATTTATTTTTAGCGAATTTCCCATAAGGGAATAAGCTATTATTACCGTAGTACTCATGGTAAGACCTGGACCAGGGACCGATTTTCTTTTTTGTTTTTAAGGTTCCCTAGAGGCCAAAAACACCATCCGTTCAAATTCATACATTTACATATATAGTATATGTGTGTGTCTATTAGCACAATAACTCAAGCAAAAATGATCCGATTGTGATTAAATTTGGTATAAACGTGTAAACCTACATTTATTCAAACGAGTAAGTAAAATTAGATATTTCTTTGAATACATTGGATATATCAGGTTACGTATATAATATACGATTAATGGTTAATATATAATCCATACAATAATAAAATGAAGGGCTCACCCATCTTACACAAAATCATTGCAAGTCCATTTTTTTTGTCAAATACTCATCAATTGAATAAAATGTGTTTGCAAGTAAGAACATGATTACAACAGTTTTAAATTTAATAATGCTCATGTCCCTATAATTACAAGGGATAGCTTATTAAATAATCTTATGGCTAGTACAGTTGGCTTTTTCATTGATTTACTTAGTCAATGTCTTATTCTAGTGTTATATGAGTGCACATCATTATTATGCATCAAATCTGGTTGATCTTTAATGAATAGGAATTTTTGCAGAATAAAGGAAGAGTTAAAAATTTCAAATGAACAAACAATGGTTTTTAGTGAGTTTTATAATGATTCGGACAGCATGTTTTTGTAGGATATAAAAATCTTATGATGCAGAGGCACTGCCCCAGACAATCAAACCATGTAATCTTAGCATGACATAATCCAAAGTAGGCTGTTCTAACTACATTTTGCGAGACGGCACCACAGAGTCATCTTAGAGCAAAAATGTCACAAGCCAATATCATGCATAGTTCCGATGAGTGATCCAACCAAGAAAGATTACGATCCAGCCGGACACCAAGGAACTTAGCCGAAATGCCCCCGTCCTCCCTGGTAAGATCCTTCAGGCCAAAAATCATAGTGGTGGTTTTTTTCTCTATTCAAAATTAAGTTTCTGGCATCCAACCAGCCACTAACCTTGTTTAAATTTTCCTGGATGTCAAACTTCAGGCAATTCTTTGATTTTGTTTCAATGTGGTGTCGTCTGCGTACATGAAAATTCCAGATGACACATTAACTTCTAGATCATTAATTAACACTAAAAAAAGCAGGGCCCCCAGTTTCCCTGCCCTATATGGAGAAAGTATAGTTTTTGCAAAAATTTTGAGTTTTGGGTGGATATCGGTTTTGGGTCCTCCTGAACCCAATAAAGTAGTTTTCGAAGTGATGTCTGTATGTATGTTTCTGTCTGTATATTCATATTGTATGGATGTGTAAAGAGCTACAATATAGGCCACACCTAGTTGTAATCGGACTTAGATAAAATTTTGTATATGAGTTGCATGGTAACTACAGACGATTTGCTTGATTATTAATGGTGATTTTCCTCTAAAAACCCATAAAATGACAGGAATTCATATTTAAAAAAACTGCCTTTTTACTAAAGTTTATTATGTTACAGTCTTTTTAACAATTTTTATGAAACTTGTTAAGATATGTATCGGTAGAAGAGAACCATGTTATATGAAAATTAAATTTGACCAATTTTAAATCTTAAAATGGGGAAAATTATTTTTAAAAATTGTGTTACTAAAAATGGCTGATATTGTGAAAAAATGTCAATAAAATTTTTATTTGGCATTTAAAACGACCCATAAAATGACACAAAGTTAAAAAATATTGAGTTAAAAGTAGTTGAGATATTTCAATGTTTATGTTATAAAATTAAGTAGAATATTGCACATAATTTTACAATTAAAAATCTTCATATTTCGGCAATTTTTATTTCATCTTTTTGAGCTTGGTGTCGTTTGATAGGACATTTTAAATGCTAAATAAAAGTGTTCTTGAGATTATTTTATAATATCAGCCATTTTTTGTAATTTAATTTAAGAACATTGAAATCCCCTCCATTTTCATATTTTGAATTGGACCAAGTTTTTTTTCTAGCGTTCTTCTCTTCTACTTTAACATACATGCCGAGTTTCATAACAATTGGTAAAAAATACAAAATTGTGGATATATCCGGTTAACAAAGTGATTTCAAAAAAAGGTTCATACTTGATTTTCTCTTTATTTCGACCAAGGCCCACTTGAAAAACAGGCCATACTGCAGGACGGGCTGCGCAACACTACGTCACAGTGGTGGATAGTTGTACTAAACTCTAACCATTAAAATCTTACAAACAACCAGCTTGTTTATTTACCTACAACATATGGGAATGACAACGGCAGTGAATTTATCAATGGAATCCATCCACTAGTGTGACGTCATGGATCCTGCAGCATGGCCTGTTTTTTAAGTGGGGCCTTGTTTCGACCCATAAAACCATTTCCTGGAGTTTGAAAGTCCTAGTTGAAGCTGTAACTTATATATACTAATTATATGCATATTGCATTTTAAAGAGTTACCATAATTTGAATTTCACTGCGAGAAAGAGAGACATTGGTGGGGACTCAAACTTCAATGATAGAGACCCTGCCAGTTAAAACTTTTGATTGGCTAATGCCGTTTTTTTGCGGTGTGATCACTGATGCTCCCCTACTGGAATTTCTGTCCGCTCTGGGGTTAATGAAAGGTAGAGTAAGTGGCGAGTAAATTTTGCAGCTATATGTGTAGTAGGCATGCAATGAATGAATGAAGCCTTTTGTATTAATTGGTAATGCTGAATCATGGATGCACTACAAACATGTTGTATTGCCGTTTTTTTTAATATTCATTGCATTTAAGGTAGGTATCACATGTAATACTGTAGAGTTGTAAAAAATTTCACATTGTAATTATAATGTTTGTTCAATGTTCAGTCAAGTCTCTTAAGGAGGTCATGTTAAGATTCCAGGTTTGCTGTGCTAGGGATACTTAATCATTTGGCTTTTACTGTATTTAACTATACAATCTGTAAAAATGACAACAATATGTTTAATAACTCAAAAAACAAATGTCATATGTTTATTATTTTTCTTCAAGATAAACATTTATATTCAGAAAGTGCAAGACTATATAATCATGGTTCAAAATTTTAAGTTCTAGTGCAAGTAAGTTTACTACAATTGTAAGTATTTTATTCACTTAGGATCAAACTTATTATTTCAAACTTTTATGTAGGTACTTAACAAGTAATGCAGTGGCACAGTTAAATAATTGTCCTTAGTCTGTGAAAATATTCAACCATTTCAATGTTTGGATGTAATCATTGACTATTGGATACTGAAGTAAACATCCCATCTATTTGGACCAGCTGTGGCCAATTTTTTATTAAAAAAGAACCTAGTTGAGTGAGCCAGTCACAGAATGCGAGTGTCTAAATTTATATTTTATAAATTACCTTAATTTTGGTTCCTTAACAGGTTGATGGGTCATAACGGTTGCTATAGCTCACCATAAGTAATTCCCTAAGTTTGACTTGGTAAAAAGGTTTGTGTATTTGACAGCATTTAGTAATTTAGATCAGCGCAATCAATACGTGGCTCACATCAACTAGGACAATTTTGATAAAATATCTGGCTACAAATTAAAAATGGGGATGGAATGTCTAGTATTAATAGCAAAAGATGTAATAGGCTATTAAAACATTATTACCTACTAAAACATTAGGCCTATAACTGTTTGGAAACAAAGAATATTTTTCAGATCCTGTTTCATTTAAAAATTCTTTGACCATCCAGAATTTAGGGATACTACTTGTTGATTTCTACTGCATAACTTAATGGAAAACGTTTAAATTAAAACCCAAACCTCAGTAAGCCCACAGAGAAGTACCTACAGAGGAGGATACATTCAATGGTACACTTAAATGCTGGTGTCCAAAGCAAATTCGATTTCTTGTCCCCTTCCACTCTCCTTTCTCCCCCTCGCCATCAAAACTACAGGGCTGACTCTGTAAAAGCCCCTGTGCACTACAACTGCTGTACAAATGTGCTATATGTGGCAATTGTCGTTCGAGCTCTTCCTTGCTTGATATTAGTACATTTCA
The DNA here is from genome assembly GCF_028750875.1 of Macrosteles quadrilineatus. Classification (NCBI taxonomy): domain Eukaryota; kingdom Metazoa; phylum Arthropoda; class Insecta; order Hemiptera; family Cicadellidae; genus Macrosteles; species Macrosteles quadrilineatus. The sequence goes on along the minus strand of NW_026542666.1, from coordinate 407,376 downwards.
GCCACACACCAGAGCTAAAAGCGGACGGTTGTCCCATCAACTTGTATCCTCTGTATCTTGAATTATCTGTGGTAAACCTGAATATTCAATTGGAGTTAACAACATTATGTGCTTAAAAGGTATGCTGTAAACAATGTTAACAAGTAAGCAAAATTACTCTGGTTCAAGTTTGTACCATCGACTATTGGGTAGGCCTACCGAACTGAAGTAGACATCACATCTATATGTACCAGCTGTCGCCAATTTTATACTAAAAAAGAACCTAGTAATGTGATCCAGTCACAGAAAGAGTCTATTCAACCTTATTTTTTATTACTGACAAATGGTGAGGTCATTTTTTATTAAGGTCTAAATGATGAGTCATATAACAGTTTCTATAGCTCAAAATAAGTCGTTCCATTTGTTTGATTTCTTAAAAAAGTTTGTGTATTCCACAGAAATCAGTAACTTAAACCAGAAGAATCTGTTGCTGGCTCATATCAAGTACGACGATTTTGATAAAAAATACCCATGCTGCAGCAAACCTGCCTACTAAGCGAATTTCCATTTGCCCGGATTGATTTTCAATTAATCTATTAAATTAAACATTTATGTTTAAAGAGTACCTAAAAAACACCAGCCGTTCAAATTCATATACATATGTCCGTCAGCATGATAACTCGAGCAAAAGTTTTCCGATTTTGATTAAATTTGTAAACCTACGCTTATTCGACCGAGTTTATCTAGCATGATCAGACCATGGGAATGGGGTTTTATGGGGTAATAATTATTTAGTTTTTCTCCTTTTAGACCCTCAAAAAATAAAATTTCCCAAACTCTCTCTTGACCATTTTGAAGACCCTAAAAAACAAATAATTTAGTACATTGAAGAGTTTTTGTGTGAAGCATTTTGATGGTTCGAAACTTTTGATCCAATTTTCCTTGATCATTGCAGGACTTTCAATAAAATATTTCGAAACTTAACAGCTGGTCTCAGTAACAAAGCTACACAAGGTGTAACACCTCATCCTTAACTAATATTTAGGTTAAAATATGCACATAGGGGGTGTCCCATCTTAAATTAATATGCATATTTAAAGTTACTATTGATTAAATTGCACTTTTCTTATTTTGAAGTTGTTCTGCAATAAGTTTGTAGCTAGGTATATATTTTCCAGATGTCTTAAAAAAATGTCTCAGAATGTAGTAGTCTTTTAACCTAATCAATCGTGTTTTAATAAACATGTCATATTTCATTTCCAGAATCTAAAATGACGACTTCGCTGCATCCATCTGCAGCAATGGCGGTAGTATAATGTTTTAGATCTTTCAGTTCTTTTTACTATAACTAAACTATAAGTTCATAGTCTATTATTATATAAAACTGATTCATTTCTATAATGGTTTTTGAGTCGGGGATTTAGGGGTTTGAACCCCACCTTGACCATAAAACGTGGTTTTTTTTACAATTCAAATGGTTTATCTAGGGTAACATTTTTTTTATAATGTCCCTAAATAGCCTCAGAACGTAAGATTAGCGGTTAATTTTAGTGTCTGCACCCGATTTTTTTCTTTTCTTTTCATTCTACTAAAAATTCATTGCTGATTCTGAATAGGACGTTCTTTTTCCGCTTAAAACGACGATATAAACTCGGAAAACTACAAAAACAATAAAACACATTTTTTATCAAATTAAGTCATGTGGATACTCTAAATTCCCGGAATAACAAGCAGATCACGAATAATCTGCAAGACATTGATGAAAATGTGATACGATCAGTAATAACCCCAACTCATAGAGGATCGACTTGTGGGAATTCAGGAAGACATCCAATACGGTTTATCATCAGGAGAAAAGGGTAATTAGACGGTTAAAAGGACAATTTTACAGGTAATAGTGGGTAATTAGCCAGGAACAAAATTAACTTTATACTAGGTGAACCAGTGTGAATTCGCACAAATTATAAATTAGGATATTAAAATAGGGTACTTTCCTGTTAAAGGGAACATTCATTATTATCGATGATTTTTTTTTTCGATATATCGATATTTTTGTTTTCCGATCAGATCTATTACAAATTGACAACAACTAACTGATCTTGTTTAGGCTAAAATAGTCTATATGGATTAAGATATGAAACTATGTTCTAAGCTAACCTAACATAACCAACCAAACTTGCTGTACCTTTTAAAACTTCCGTTTGGGTTTGATAATAGACAAGCAAGTTTAACACGGAATTTTAAAATGTTACAGCAAGTTTGGTTAGTTATGTTAGGATATTTTTTTAGATCAGTTTCATATAGGGTAAGCGGGGGGAATTGGGTGGGCGGGGTAATTGGGTGGTAAAATCGTTAACAATTTTTATATTTTTTAATTATTGATATTTTAACATTTAAATGACATGTATGGACAGCCAATCTCTTCAAGAATAAGCCATAACCTTTTCAGATTTGTACCTTTAAACATTTAAAGGAGGGAAATAGTTTTAGGGACCCTTGTCATTTCGCGATTCTAAAAGTGGTATGCAAACTTTTTCAATCTTTCATATAAAATGCATTAAAATTTTCATACATGTGAAATTGCATTATTTTTCACCATAAAATGAATAAAAATATACCAAAGAACATGCCCAATACTTATTTTCATAATAAAACTACTTCTAATTTATTTATTTTTTTTCAAAAATGTTACCACCCAATTACCCCCTTACGGGAAATTGGGTGGTAAATTTTAAAACTGAGCTAATACTTTTTCCTTGGCTTAATTTAATTAAAAAAGGCAATAATAATAATATTTTGTATGAATATAATTCACACTAGAGTTTTTGTTTTGGTATTTCACCACTACCACCCAATTACCCCTATACCAATACCATTAACCCTATACCACTTAATACCCGTGAGTTCACTTCACATTGGACTGAACCCAGAAGACCTAAAAAAGTCACAAAATTGTATTATAGTTACTTAAATAGGCATAAAGACTGCAGTAGCGACTGAGCTGATGTAGTAAACTAGTGCATTAGGCCTACAGTACATTAGTTTATACAGCCTCCCTTGTTTTATATCGTGCGAAGGACTGGAAAATCGTGCCTCATTTTGTAAAGTTTCGAGACCATATTACATAATTTAAACCTTATTAGAGAAACATTTGTCCCTATTTTCCTGTTAATATTATTAATGTACTCTTTATATTATGAATTTAAAAACTGTAGGCCATAATATTTAATTGTGGTTAAAGATTTTTATTTATGTGCGTAGTTTAGGAAAAATATGTTTGTCACCACAAAATTTATGGTAAATTTTGTTTGTTTTTTACTAAGCCTAGTTAAAAATGTTGCTTTTAGTTTCCTTTATAACACCCAATTTCCCAACTTTAATTAGCATTTAGTGTTTATGGATTGTTGACCTACCACCCAATTACCCCCATGGGGGTAATTGGGTGGTAAAACACATTTAAATTTTTTTAATTTTTTGGGGGAATTGCGGGAAAAAAATAAAACATGAAAAAGATAGCTTTTTGTATTATAAAATTAATTAAGTAGGCATTTAACAACAAAAATAGGAAAAGTGGCCTAACCAGATACATTTGTAAAACATACCTCCCAATTCCCCCCGCTTACCCTACTGAACAATATTTATCGTAGTTGTCAGCTGATATTTTTCAATTTGTTAATATCGATATATCGAGAAAAAAATCATCGATAATAATGAATGTTCCCTTTAACAGGAAAGTACCTAAAATAGCAACGTCACGTCGTTAGAAGTTGCGTCGTTGTATCGGCGTTGGTCTTGAGCTTGATCGTTTACTATATGCATTCTAAGTTCTTTTTGCTGTTCAGTAGGAGTATTTTGCAGGACGGAGCTCATCATGCTGAAAACTTGCATGTATAGATTAATATCAACCAAATGTTGAATCAAAATGTGCATGAGTTCAGTGCTGCAAGAGCCATTAGCTTTGTTTAGCATTCTTTCTTGAGTAGCGGTTTCGACGTCGTAGATATAAATTTGGGAGATGCTCCCCTTCTGACGGTTGAAGGTTGCCGATTGAGTAATAAATTGTGTCGCGCACCTTATACATTAAAGGCCCTCCACCATTATGTTCTTCAATTTTAGCTCGAGTGCTGACCATCGCGAGCACGGAGTTGTACGATCTAATGTTCTCTTTTTAGTTTCTGCTCAAACGATTTGCTCCATTAAGTAGGCTCTGGCTATACAGTAATAGCTTTCTCGGTATGGTGGTAGATTCACTTTTCCTTTAAGGCAGCAGGATGAAAATCCTTCGCCTCATCCTCTCTGTTCTTCTTGAAAATTTAATGCCAAATTTCTTACATTTTAATGCCAACTCGCCAAGTGAATGCTGCTGAATTCTTGTATTTGTCAGTGTAAGTACACTAACTGTTCCAGCTTCTCATCTGGGCTCCTTTTGCATTGCTTGCCGTATATTGATTCGCCGTGTCCGACCGGCAATATTTCTTTGTCGTCGGGTCCTTGCGTTTAAACGAAAATATAATGTCCTATAGGTAAAATTTCTTTGTCGGGTTTCTAATTATTTTTAAAAAACATGCAAACTGTTTACATTTAAAAACCAAAACAGCTGGGATTTAATTTGTTTTTAACTAATGTATTGACATCTGTTTCAGAATATCAACACTCAAATAAATCACAATGTTATCCTTATGGAAGGGACTTTGAGGGCAGCCCACGCCTTTAAAAATATATATTTCGAAAATCTAAAGCCATTTTGCACATCTACACACCTAGACGAACATTTAGGTATATAATGAGGGGTTAAATCTTAAAACAAAAAAGCCTTATTGTTCACAAAGTTTCATGTCGCGTATTAAATATATAGATGAAAACACAAATTGAACACTGATATCATTTGTGGGAAGAGCAGCTCTGGGTTTATGCGGATTTGTGGATGCATTACGAGTTTTGAAGTTAGGTTAGATTAGGAAGGAAAATTGTAGATTATAGTCTACCGGGTTGTTAATTGTAATGAATCTCGTTGTTTCATGTTAGATCAAAATAAATATTGTACATTTCATGATCTGATTGTTATTCCTGTTAATTGGAGTACATCTGCATAACTTGTTTTAATTAAAAAGTCTTTTTTTTAGTTTTTTAAGGTTTTTGGGGTTTTTTCTCAATTTCTACAAAAAGAATGTCATTTTCAGAATCAGTGTTGACTTTTTAGTAAAATGAGAAAATTTCTGAAAATCTTTTTCGGACCCTAAAATGCATATTTAGTACTAATAACAAGAAATGTAATATGAAGGTTGTAGGTTAACCATACCAACATATTGTTGGACAGCTCTCTATTGATCAAAGACAGACGAATGGTGGAAGAGATGGATATGATTCCCTCCCAAATTTAATATATAGCATAGATAGAATTTATGTTGTGTGAGTTCGGATAGGTACATTAGTTTGAAGATGATGCGGTGCTGTGGGGTTAAAATGGGAAAGTTTTCCCTTCAAATCCTTTATAAGGATATAAGCTGCAAGAAGGTATAGGTACGGATAGTTTGTTCCTTATGTAGAATAGTTTTTCTTAATGTGTTTCAGGGAAGAAACATCATAGTCATACAGAGCGGCTGGTTGGTTTAGGTCTTTGTGTGGGTGTGTACAGAGCTAGAGTCAAAATCAGTGGCTGGTTTACTGAAATTTGATACCTTAAGCTCATTAAATATGCCTTAGCGTATTTTATTGGTGGTAAAAAAATATATATTAAACCAAATTTAATAAGGAAGTTAATAAAATATTTAGAAACAACTTGAAGGATTATGTAAACGTGTATTTAAGACATTTAAAATAGAATCTGACAATAAATGTTCTATATAGGCTATTTTGTATTATTTTTTCTGAATGAAATATATATAACTACAAATAGTTTACATTCTGGCTAAGAACAAGAGTAGGTCAATTTTTCTCTATTCTAAAACCATTAATCTTAATCTGATTTTTATTTTATCCAATGTATTTTGATTTATAGACAACAACTGTGAATGGAGGACAGACAGTGGTTGGACATCCCCTGATGGAGCCAGAGGTAATACAATGATCGTCATCTCCTTTGAGATATCTTCATCGTCTTCCACAATCACTGCACAATCATTATCATTTGAATATCTTCCTCAGTCACGAAAACATTATTACTTTCTTCCACTGTCGTGGAAAAATCCTAAATACCACGCAGTGGAAACGAATACATCATCTCCCGTGTTCACGGAAACGTTATCATCATCTTCTGCGATCTTGGCAATATTCTAATCACCTCCTAAAGTTGTAGAGATATCATCATCGTCTCTCGTGGTAATGACATTTTCATGAATTTAGCCTGTAACAACCGAAACATCATCATTTCGTCTTTTGTGTTGCAGCAAAATCATGAAAATTTCCCGTAGTCTTGTGGACATTATCGTCGTTTTCTGTGATCGTCGTCAAATTCTAATCGTCTCCCGTGGTTTGTGGACATAATCATTATCTCCCTCAGTCATGGCAAAATCCTATGAATATCCCCGTGGAAAGGGAAACATCATCATCGTCTTCCACGATCACTGCAAAATTCAGATTGTTTTTTCGAGGTCACGGAATTGGTATCGTCGTCACCCACGATTGTGGAAACGGCAATAATTTTGGATCCCGCGTTCTTTGTAGGTATCGGCATCGACTTTTGACGATCAGTTATCAATACCGATACCAATGCCTAAGTATTGGTGGTATTGAGAATCGACACATTCATAGTAAATATGCCGTATATGTTTTCTCTCATCAGAGTACGTTGCTAATGAACTAGATCTAATTAAAATTTTAATATAGATTAAACAATTCTTTATTATATTTTTTGCAGTTGACATTTTTCAGGTACTTTGGAGGCAAAAAAGTACATTTATCTAAATGGCACTGCATTTTCATTGTTAATAAAATTTATAATGCAAATGCTTTATACTGTATACTTTGTTGTTGTCAAAAAACCTTAACCTTGTTGTTTGTTGGCATGTTAAAATTGTACTCTTGGCAATCAAGAAAACCAGTATTTTCTTTCCAGGAAATACCTGAGAAAAGGTTTGAATTCTTTTAGGAGTTTTTTGACTGTCCAGTGTATGCTTAATAATTGCTTTATTAAAACCTGGAAACATTTTGTGTATTTTTTTTACATATCATACAAAAGCAACCAACACATGTTGGAAAACAGATTTTTTTTTTAATCTCTCTATTAATATTTTTTTCAGGCCTATGTTATATACAGTGTAGGACTCTAAAAATTAGCATGTTCAGTGATGTTATCTTGAAAATAAATACTAGAGAAATGAAATAGTAGCACTTTATGGGTGACAACAATATTGTTATTAATGTTATACTGTGTTTAAAAAAGTAATTTGTTTTTAGGCTGTAGTCACGGTGTACAAACTTATGCAACAACTTGAAACCCAGTCTTCTATTATAATTGAAGGGGTGGCGAATTATAATGCCGATAGGTAAGATCAACTTTTAAGCAGTAGTTATTTAAGTGTAAGGTTTAAAATGTCTCTCCATTTCAATATGTGTTATACAGGGTGGAACGAAGTTAGTGTTAAAAAATTGTATGTGTTAAACTACTAAGTATTGGTGACAAAATGGCACCAATTTAAGTTTCCATACCCTCACGGGTAGGGAATAACAGACAATTTAAGATTTTTTCAAAATATTTGTATTTGCTTACATAAAATGGCCATAAGTGCACTAAACATTGTTTTTATTCCAAATTAATTGTTATTTTTAGAATCCTCGTTAAATTTCCAATATTATTAGTACAAATTCATTGAGATGAAACATCTGTATAAGCCCTTATTTGGCAATGGAAGTTTGAATTTGTGATTTTTTAGAAAAAAGTAATAACTTTTTCCAAAGTTTTTCTATACTATACTGGACTGTAAAGAGTGTCAAATATTACTAAAAACTTGTGCAGTTAATAACCTTTAAAAATTATGCATAAACATCTACTGTTTGTTTAATTTGTCGTTCTCAAATTTATCTTGAAAAACACGGAACGGCTAATGTTTAATCTATATAAATAAAATTACAGTTTTGTCACTACATTGCTTAGAATCATGCGGTTTTTTGGTTATTTTTACGTTTCATAGTCTAAGAAAGCCGAAACGAGTCTTATCTCAATTTCTGTCTGTTTGTCTGTCCATTCTGTGACTCCGTCTGTAACGCCAAAATGTCATTTTACGCGGCCTACTCCTAGAAAACTAGAGTACCGATCAAGGTTTTAATCATTTTTCTGTATTTACTGGATTGGTGAGAGTGTCTTTGGCTATAAAAACATGGCCTCGCTTCTTCGAAAACAAAATAACGAACCACCAAAAACCCAATTTTGTTCGATTTTTGTCAAATTTTCTCCCAATTTATGTCTATTACATTACATTTTATGAAATAACGATCAGCTGTTTGGATTAGTTCTCACTTCTAGCTGTCACCGATATGTTTACATTAAAAGTTGTTTACAAATACCGCAACCATTTCCGATCAAGTTTTGTCAGCACATCCAAACCAAGTGAGATTAAAAACGTTGTGCCTTACTTAACCGGTTTAATTAATCGCAAGTGCAACGATTGTTCTTGAGTTTTGATAACCGGGGAAAATACCGTGAATCGAATCAGTGTTGTATTAGTGCAAGGAAACTTACATTTTTTTAATCATCGTCACCAATACCGTAGCTTACAAAGGTTTCCACTCATTGACGGCGCTTCAAGGACAGTTGTGTAAAGTGCAAAGTAAGAAATCACGACTGCAGTGGGTGATCGTGGATGTTGCTGCGATCTTGGAAGATATTTCTGATTTCGCTGTGATCGTACCGTAACAGAGGTTTAACTTAACAGATGTAGCTAAACTCGCTTGTCCAATGTGTCACTTTTGGTTTCTACTTACATTTCAACAACGATATCGGTACTTTTCCTACTTAGGAAATAAAACTACAAACGTACAAAACCCCAGATTTGTGAGTTTTTTGTCACATTTTCTCCGAATGTTTGCTAGATATATGTACCGATTATCGTTTAGAGATTATGTAATCTTAAGAAACGTTTGTTTGGATAAAGGTGGTTTCTTCAAACTGTCATTAATATGTTAACATTAAAAGCTGCTTACAAATAATGCTATTAATAGGAAATAACTTTGATTTTTGAAAACAAAAAAAAAAAAATTAAAACCAAAGGAGATTAATAACTTCGGTACCGGTACTGCACCGCATCAAGTGAAAGTTTTTTTTTTAGCAAACCATAGTGAGTTTTCAAAGCTTTACATTGTTTACGTTACATGTTACATGTTTTGTGGCCCGTGTGTATTTATTTATTTTTATAATTGCCAACTGATTAACACCTATAATACAGGATGATTAGAAGGACAGTTTGAATTAGTCGTAAGTACTACAGTTCTTTTCTCAAATGTAAACGTTGGTTTTTGGTACCGGTACTGCTACTTTTCCTTAGAACCGGTGGTAGCGTAGCAGTACCGGAAAGAATAATTTTTACATACAAACACATAACTATTTTCACTATTTATTTATAAACACTGCACCTTATTGCTTATTAAATTTAATTGATGTCTTTTACTTTTTTTTGTGTTTTCTGTCTGGACTCCAAAATGTTGTGTGGACTCAATTCTGTATTTGTGTGTGTATGTCTATTGGTAATGCATCAATGTCCTTATTTTTCATGGAAAAGACAAGAGCACCATTGTTAATAAAAATTTCAACCCGAATAAAGTGTGCAGTAGTGAGGTTGAGGTAGTGTTTTAACTACTTTTAACCAGTGTGAAAAGTAACTTTCAATTACAGGCCTACCTTAGGGCTATGCCTCATAGATCTATACTGTAAAGCAATTCCTTTCATCGTTAGATATAAAATATGGACTAACACGATCGGGTGACATTTAATTGCGAAGCATTCGTTTTGGCTTTGAAACTGTCAGATATTGTATTTGAGAAGGTTTATATGTATTCCTAAAGAGTTATAGTTTTGCCATCATATCTGGAAAAATGCACACTAAATATGCAAACCAACTCCTGTTCTGAATATAAGGTTTTTTTAACTTACTACAAGATTCCCGTACGTAGAACGGGCAAACAGCTAGTTTCCTATAAAAAAACATGTATTGGCTTCTATGATATGGCAGCAGCTGCTTGAAAAATCATTGAAATGGGTATTATTGCAATTTTCAGAATCCTTGTAAAATTCCTAATAAGAATATTGAGGAATTGTTAGGATTAACACTTTATGAACCTATGTTTTGTGATAAATCTTCACTTAGGGTTTTTTTCTTATTTTTTGGGATAACTTAAATATTGTTTACAGTGTTAGTTCATAGTACTTTCACCATAGTACATTCAACCGATGTGCGAGATTGACTTAATGCAAAATACACAACTTAAATGATAACAATGATAAAGATGGGTCATATGGTGTGGTTTGCTGGCATGCCAGGTCGCCAGATCTTAAGTCCACCGGACTTGTTTTGTGTGGCTATGTGTAGTACTTGGCCTCCTCATCTTTAGTGGAAGATAATAAGGAATTTTACAACTGGATAATGAATGCAGATGTGCTAGTCAGAGGAACGTTGTATTTTAATGTTACTGTTGGTGCCACGTGCAAAAAAACTTGGCTGTATATCAGGGAAAATAAAGGAGATTAACAAAAAAAACTCAAGTAGTTGGCATCAAATAGAAGGCAACTATTAAAACATAAAGGAAGTAAGGAACAGTTATTTAAGTTTAGAATATTGTGTGTTTTAGAATTAACTTTTAGTTTTTGTGTAAATAAGTTAAACTATATATTTATGAGGTTTTAACAATTATTTTAGTAAAGAAATATATCACTTGGCTGAGTTATTTCCATTAGCATGTGTCTAAGCACTACAGTCAATAAATTGGTATACCGTACTTTACTTAGGTTAATTTTGGGTTTTCGGTGAACATATTGACAACATTGTAAAGTGTAGTATCTACATAAAGAGGTTACTCCATTGGAAGTATTGGCTTATGATTGGAAAAAAATCTTAAGTTAAATGTACCATGTGTACCTAACTTTAAACAATATTCAATGTATTCAACAAATAAAAATAAAACTAGTTTAACATGTTTTCACAAAACATTACGTTTATATGGATGTTAATCCTAATAGATCTGTAATATTCTTACAATAAATCTCACAAGGATTCTAAAAATTACAATAAACCCTATTCAAATGAAATTGTTATTGCAGCTATTGCCATATTATTTAAGCAAATACATGTTATTTTAAAAGGAGGCGATTTTGGCCATTCCGTGTTTTTCAAGAGAAACCCTTAAATTTGAGAACGACAAATCTAACGAACAGTAGATGTTTATACATCATTTTAAAGGTTATTAACTGCAGAAGTTTTTAGTAATATTTGACACTCTCTAGAGTCCAGTGTAGTATAGAAAAAACTTTCAAAAAAGTAATTAATTTTTTCTAAAAAATCACAAATTCAAACTTCCATTGCCAAATAAGGGCTTATTAACAGCTGTGTCTAAGGAATGTTGGCCTTAGTCACTAACAAGACTACAAGATCGCGCCACTCATCCTACACTCATCTCCATTCATACTTGGCTTAAAATACCTACTTTGTATGGTCGCCATTTCATAGAACAGTATTAACAGTATTAATGAATTTGTACTAATAATATTGGAAATTTAACGAGGATTCATAAAATTACATTGAATTTGGAATAAAAACAATGTTTAGTGGACTTATGACCATTTTATGTAAGCAAATACAAATATTTAGAAAAAATCTTAAATTAACTGTTATTCCCTACTGTGAGGGTAAGGAAACTTAAATTAGTGCAATTTTGTCACCAATACTTAGTAGTTACACATACACACACAACACATACAACACATACAATTTTTTAACACTTACCTTTCCACTCTGTATAATTCAATTTGTTTTATGTCAGATATCCCACCATCTGTAGAAACATCATCCTCTCTTTTGTTTTACAATGTAAATTACCTATACAGTATATTATATTTATGATTGTTCTCACCATATTTATTCCGTATTTGCCAATAACCAACAATAATCATGTTATCATATTATTATATATATTACTAGCTGACCCGGCGAACTTCGTATCGCCTAAGTTATAGGTTTCCCCTAAGACCGATGGAAAGAAAGTACCGTTACGTTTAATTTTCAAGATGATCTCGTTCGCATCGCTCAATCACGTCCTGGTTGAAGTTCGTTCGCTACGCTCACTCACCTTTGGGTTGGAGCTCGTTCGCTACGCTCACTCACCTTTAGGTTGGAGCTCGTTCGCTGCGCTCACTTGCCTTCAGGTTAGCTCGTTCGCTACGCTAACTCGCCTCCAGGTTGAAGTTCGTTCGCTACGCTCACTCACCTTTTGGTTGCAAATTAGCTGTTGTCATAAATGTAAAAGAAATAATAGTGCTGCACCCTGTTGGTAATCCTTGTAACTTTAATGCTATTGAACATCATAGAACAGAACCAACTTGTTTAATTGAAACAGCTGTTAAGATTCATTAATTCCATTTCTCATAAGGTTAATATGGGAAACTCCAGAGCCACTGGGGCGGAGCCCTTTTAAGAATTTCGAAACGGGAAATAGTTTACGTCCGATTCGCATACCTACAGAATTTACACACCAAATTTCATAACGATCGGTGAAGTCGTTCCGGAGGAGTTTGCAGACAAACACTGTGACACGAGAATTTTATATATTAGATTATATCATATTATTAAAATATATATTATTATATCATATCTATATAAATAAAATTAGAGTTTTGTCTGTACATTGCTCAGAATCATAAACTTTTAGGTTATTTATACATTAGAGAAACCGAAACAAGTCTCATCTAAATTTCTGTCTGTCTTCCTGTTTGTTACGACCCAAGAGCCATTTTACGCAGCCTACTCCTGAAAAACGAGAGTACCTATCAAGTTCAAAATCATTTTAATGTATTCACTGGATTGGCGAGATTGTCTTTAGCCATTAAAATATGGCGTCACTACTTTGTAAATGAAATTACGGACGTTAAAAAACCCAATTTTGTGTGATTTTTTGTAAAGTTTTCTCCCAATGTTTAGCACATATTCTTCTATGAAATAACGAACAGCTGTTCAAATCAAGATTATTTCTTCTAGCTGTCACTGATATGTTTCCATTGAATGTTGTTTACAAATACCGCAACCATTTCCGATCACGTTTTGAAAGCAAATCCAAACCAATTAAGATTAAAAACGTTTTTCCTTACATAACGGATTTAATTAATCGCAAGTGCAATAATATTATGTAGGGTAACAGTAAATGAAAATAGAGATTCTTTGTGTATAAAATTGTTCTTGAGTTTTGATACCGGGAAATAGACCTTGAATCAGTGTTGTATATTGCTGGGAAAATTACATTTTTTAAATGAGCGTGTTCAGTCGAGACTCGGCACACGACCGACGCGCGTCTACTTGTCCATAGTAAAAATAAAAGTAGGCCTACTGTGTATTTATGTTTTATTCGTCATGTGTATAAGTGTACAGTTCGTGTATGTGTTTCGAAAACTCCAAGACGCACCTAATGGGGAAGCTCAAGACCTTATATTAGGACTGATGATGGTGATTTAATTTTGCCGAAATACATCTTCTGTAATAGGATACATTAGGATGGACCAGCGGACATAGGTAATTTAGCCTTTTATTGATTGTCATACCGATCCGGAACAACAACAAACGACATAAAATGAAGTTATGTATAATAAATAGTTTGGCCAGCATATCTGAAAATATGCAAACCAACTGTTGTTCTTTATATAAGAAGGTTTCAACTGATTACTATAAGATCCCCGTGCGTAGAACGGGTACACAGCTAGTTATTAAAATATAACAACAATATTTGTTATTGCAATATAACAATACCATATATTTTTACTTTCAAAATTAGTTAGTCCAAAGAAAATCTAAATTACTGTGGCAAGTTGGTACTTCATGTAAAATTCACCAGTTGTCCTATTCAACAAATGGACATGAGAACGGTTTCCAAACAAGCCTACATACAAAAATGGATTAAAAAACCTATAATTCCTCTTGATGTGGTTAGGTATAAGTTTTGTCAACATTCTGAATAAACATGTTTTATTTTAATTGTTTGACAAACTAAATTCATAAGTATATTCTGTTGTATGGATTTTTCTTGTAAACATTGTCTAGATTGAATACCAGTACCTCGGGATCAAGCTTTGCTTGGGTAAAATCATTGCCATTTATCCTGATCTTCTTTCCCAGTATATTTCTAATTAGTAAAATAATAGAGTGAAAATTTAAAAACGTACGTTTTCAGGAAAAGCACTTTGCAAATTTTTCCCCCTTTTTTCAAAACTTTTATTATTATTTTTATTTCATTAACATTTTAAGTTTCATAAAATGTCCATGGTAACGCAATATCTTTGGTAGTTTTTTTTTTAAAAGAGCATCTTTAGTGGAAAAACACAAAATCCTGTCACGACCATAACAGACGTTTAAATGAATATTAAAAATAGTTAATATTATTTTTATAACTATGTTTTGCTATAAAATAATTTACTTTTATGACCATTATACAATAAAAAGGTCACTGAGCTTTTGGTATATTTGGTCTTTCTAGAAAAAAATAAAAAAACTCAAAAAATTGAAAAAAAGCCAATAAAATCTTTTTAAGTTTGTATAACTCCGAAAAAACTTACCTGAGACCCGAAAAATCGTTATGTTTGTATAGGGGTGTGCTTCTTTTGTGTATAAAACATTGAAATATGACAATATTTTAATTTTTGAAATTTTTATGATAGAAATCATAAACGTGATGGTCAGGGACAAGTGGTACGGTCGTGAGTTTTCTGAAATAATCTAAATCTTTCTAAACAATCCTTCAATTATACTGTTAGTTATAATAAAAATATGTGTTTCAATTGAACTAAACTGTTCAATTTACAATCATATTAAAGTTATTGTCACGACCAAACACACTATAATCCATAAGGCTGGATTGGTCGTGAAAAAACCTGCGATGGTCGTGAAACTTTGGTCGTGAAATTACGTGTTATTTGGCTATGTTCTGGCGGTAGCCCTGCACCTCATGTTCGAGGATACAAAGTGGACTTCTAGATTAATCTAGCAATTGAAATATCTTATAAACAAAAATTAACACCATGTCTACTTCATCGAATGACTACATACGGTCATGGACACACCAAAATTACAAAAAACACAATCTTTCCTTTATTAATCTTGTAATTCCTCCTTTCAACTCGAAACGACCGGCACTACAATCCTGACGTACACCCCGAACTAGTCTCTCAAACCAACTGACTCCATCGACGCCAGGCTTGCCACTGTCGTGCTCCAAAGTTGAAATTTTTTCCCAAATGGTCGTGACGCCAAATCGAGGGACAGACTTATTTTGTCATGGTAGTCAGTTTGCAATGACAATAAAATTATAATATGCTCCTTTTTTCTAAGTTTAATAACCATTGATGACATAAAAATATGGCTTTATATATTTCGGCATGAATAAATAGTCTAAAAACAGCATGAAAGTTGGAAAATGTACCCTAGGGACACGTCATGGTCGTGAATTTTGAGACTTTAAAAATACGAAAAAAATACCTAGAACCTATTTAAAACCAAATAAATGTGTGTAACATGTTGCCCCCGTCCCAAAAAATATTAAAACACATAATAATAAACTACAAATCCAGTATCTACGAAGTAAAAGGCCAGGGACATGAAAACGTACGTTTTTAAATTTTCACTCAATAATATTTTAGATCACTTTGTTCTTGTAAGCAGCAGTTATGACCACTATAACCTGTAGGTCCCTTACTTGCCATTAGCTGAATGGACTATTAATTAACAGCTGTGTCTAAGGAATATGTCGGCCTTAGTCACTAACAAGACTACAAGATCGCATCACTCATCCTACACTTATCTCCATTCATACTTGGCTTAAAATACCTACTTTGCAATTGTATGGTCGCCATTTCATTGAAAACGTATTGAAGTAGCCTATGCGCTGTATACATGTTTTTCGTATTTTTGATCTTGTTTTCTCTCCTAATGAATTTAACCACGCCACATATGCCTCATTGTTTATTAATTAATAGTCCAGTGCAATTAGGTTATGACCCGGACAAAATTGATAACAGGCTGAAAATTGGTGGAAATGTTCAAAACAATGTCCTGAGTGGCCCACACAAAGTCCCAAGAAATCCCAGTTGGGGAACGGCCGCCATCTTGAAAAAACTGCCGCCATCTTGGAAATTTATATTTTTTGCTGTATCTTTTGAAGTAATAGTCCGAAAGGCATTATTTATGTCTCAAATTAAACGTTTTGGGCTCATGTATGAGGGTAATATATAATTAAAGAGTTTATTATGTTCTAAGCATTACTTTTATTTATATTAACCTAAAAATATCTATAATAATGATTTAGATACGGTTATGTCCCATTTGTTATACGAATTGTGGATATTTATAGGCATGCAAGGTGGATGGGATGCTCCCTGGTGTGGATTAACGTCCGCACTAGTGAGTACTATGACTATCCGCAGTACTATAATGTAGTTCGGATTCCATAAACTGTATGCCCCTAGTTGCCATTAGCTGCGTGGGCTACCAATTAACATCTGTGTCTAAGGAACATGTCGGCCTTAGTCACTAACAAGACTACAAGATCTTGCCACTCATCCTACACTCATCCTTCAGTCATATTTGTTTAAAATACGCACATAGTGGCGTCCCCATCTAAAATAATTGATATAAATATACAAAATAAGCTTTTTTCTCTTTTTTCATAATGTACTTGTTTAAGCCCTTAATCCTATTGCAATTTCTTGCACCCCACAATGCTTAGTCTTTGGAATTGGTTAAATATAAATATAATATCCATTTAACTATGACAAAGCTTTGAAAAGGAGACAATTAATACAGCTCATGCAATTATTACTGCAGCTCGACCACGATCTTTCATATCGCCCCTGCTGCTCGGCCTTCACAGACGGTATGGCTCGAAGTTGCTGTTAGACATTCTATCGTAGCTCGGAGTTTGCTCGACATACAAGATTGTCGTCAATTATGAGACTTCGATAGCTGATAATGTATCACCTTCATTAGATGACGGAGCTTACGTTCATTATGTTTTCGACAACATGGATTACAACGTTAAAACACTTTATGGACATGGTACTCTTCACGCCATGGGTGGCATTGAGTGCATAACACCAGCCGAAATGTGTCAATGCAAGTGCTCCTGTACCACGATCAGCAAATCATCCCAAAATCCCTGTACATCCCAAAAGCAAAAAGTGTCCTTCTATCTCATGGCTTTCAGCCAGTGACACCTTACCAACGTCCGCCTAAGCCTGTGACATCTCGTAGTGTTGGGAGATGTCAGTACAGCCCTGTCCGAAAATAAATAGTTGTAGATGCTTGTCTTGCTGACACCATATGGCTCATTAACTACCAACTGAGACAAGACTACAAGATCTCGCCACTCATCCTACACTCATCCTTCACTCATATTTGGTTAAAATACGCACAAACCAAGTCCATGTTGAAATGGATTCTTGGATACAGTACAACTTATGGAACCTTATGGTCTTAATTGTACCACGATGCATGGATACTGCACTGGACACGGATGTGCCAACCGCGCTAGTTACAAAGAAGATTACATCACCGTCAATATTATTTAACAGCGAGTAGTTACATTGTAAGTTTATATGCAATATTAAAATATAATGGTAATCAATTATAGCAACTAGATGATTCTATTTTTCAGATCAGAACAAACGAAATTATTAATTGCTTTTTCATAATTTATTTTTAACTTCATTGTTAAATTGTTGCTTTTCTAGGCAAGATTATATTTCCTGTTACCGATGTTGCTGTGCTCCTGCCATAGATTTAAGTTAGTTAAGTTTTCTGTTAAAATGCATGTTGTTACTACTTAGGCTTCTTGAATCCACATTGTAAATTAGTGATCTTGCTGTTGGAATAAATAAATAAATAAATGGCAAATTAAAGCATCTATGTGAATAAAAAGTCAATACCCCCCTCTCTAATATTTTCTAAGTTAATATACAGAGATGTCCTTTTGGGTGGTCGTCCAATCTTAGCAGGGAGTATTATTTTATGATTTTAAAATTTTTAAATATTCCCCAAAAAGGGGGGATTTTGGGGGAAACTCAAAAATTTAAACGTAAACCCCCTTCAAGTGACATCTCATTTTAATGTGATTACAAAAACTTTATGAATGGTGAAAACCAGAGTTTCCAATTTATCTTTATTAAAAATGGTAGCCCGTCAAACGTTATGGAACATCAATGGTAATATTGGTTCGTAATTGTAATAGTGGCTACCATTTTGGACAGAGGAGAGTACTCAAATATTTTAAAATCATAAAATGAAACTTCCTGCTAAAGCTGGGTTTTCCTAGCAGCGGAATCGGCCAGCGGAGAGAGGAACGCGGAGAGCGGAATTGAAATTAACATGGCATTCCGCTCCGCTTCTAGGAAAACAGTAACATTAAATTGCCTAAGACAAGCTGAGTCCGCTCTCCGCGTTCCTCTCTCCGCTGGCCGACTACGCGCCTAGGAAAACCCGGCTTAAGGTTGCATCACCACTAAAAGGATTACTCTGTAATATTTACTTAGGAACAAATTAGAGAGGGGGGGGGAATTACTTTTTACTACACAAGAAAATTAATGTGTAGTAAGTTCCCATTTAATATCGTCATTAAACTTTTGACGGGCTACCATTTTGGATAGAGAAGATATAGCGAACTCTGGTTTTCACCATTCTTTAAGTTTTTGTAAACACTTCAAGATGAAGTGTCACTTGAATAGGATTTACTTTAAAATTTTTGAGTTGTCCTCAAAATCTCCTTTTTTTTGGGGGACACTCAAAAATTTCAAAATCATCAAATGAAATTTCCTACTGTGGTTTCAACAACACCAAAAGGATATTTCTGTATATTTACTTAGAAAATTATTAGAGGGGGGGGTCTTGACTTTTTATTCACCCCTTATTTAACCAATTCCAAAGACTAAACATGGTGGATTGCAAGAAATATCAAAGGGTTAATGTCTTTAACAAGTCCACTAAGAACAAAAGAGAAAAAGCTACATTTTTTAAATATTTTGTAAATTTATATGATTTTTATAGATATATTTTTAGGTTAATATAAATAATATTTATGCTTAGAACGTATTAAACTCTTTAATTATATACTACCCTCATACATGAGTTCAAAACGCTTAATTTGAGACATAAATAATGCCTTCCGGACTATTACTTAAAAAAATACAGCAAAAAATCTAATTTTCCAAGATGACGGCAGTTTTTTCAAGATGGCAGCCGTTCCCCAACTGGGATTTCTTGGGACTTTGTGTGGGCCACTCAGGACATTGTTCTGAACGTTTCCACAAATTTTCAGCCTGTTATCAATTTTGTCCGGGTCAAGGTAATTTTTTGTCTAATTGCACTGGACTATAACTACTGTTTATTTCATTTACTGGCAATTTAGTAAGGCTTTAAAATATAAAAAATATAGCTACATATTTAACGATAAAGTCAGCTGGAGGAATCCGAAGGACCATTTGTGGTGCACTAGTTTACAAAAATTCTACATTAGACAAAGCTACCTTCCCTTCCCTTTGCATGTTTAGATTAGATTAGTCTACCGCAACAATGCAAATTAATGCTGGGGTGTGGCAGCGTGTAGAGTGTTGTGATCATTTATTAATCAACCAATAGAAATAGAAGATGCATTACGATAAGGAGTGTTTGAAATTCCACATAAAATAATAGTTAAATAAAAATTAATTAACTAAATACTGTCTCAAAAACAGGTATATTCGCAAATTATTCCATTTTATCTTCTCATTAATCTCCCTACTCCACAATGACCTATTTTGTTATTCATTTCATAGTAGGCTATAATATGCTCAATTGTATTGATATGACCGTTCCTATATCCTTAGCTCTGCATCCAAACGATCACATTGCCAGACCTGTAAACAGTATGCAATAGCTAATTTCCGCTGGCTGAATCAGGTTATTTGGTAAAAAATATTCATGGGTATATGGGAGCCCTTATAAGGCTCATGTTAAATTGTCCAAAGTTCATATACATATGGCGAAAACAGATTTTTTTTTAAATATCACTGGTCTAGAACTTATTTTTGATGCAAAACTTAGTTATATAGGTACCGTAAGTATAAATGTGTTTCTTGTTTCTTGGTGCCGATTTTGAGATCGAAGTAACAAATACTCAAAATTTACTCATTATATAGGAAAAGATAATAATATTATTGCAGGGTAATTTATTCAACCTAGTTTGCATGTAGAAAAAGTAGGCATGTTATTGGAGTTTGTACTCTTTATTTATATTTGTTGTACTGGTAATTATTATCTTGATAATTGTAGACTTTAAAGTCTTAACTCTTAATGAAGAGAATCCTATTTAATGCTTCACAAGTTGGCCTGAATCAAAGACGTAAACACTAGACAAACTAACCTCTAGTCATTCCAGGTTTGAAGTGAACTTCTTAATTGGAAGTACAAAAGACAATGAAAAGCCTGACATTGGATTCCACTTTAATCAGTGTTTAAATTGGTACACTTCTTGTAACACCCGCCTGGCAGGCACTTGGGGCAAGTATGAGGGACCGACTCATGAAAAGTTTCCGTTCCGTCCAGGTCAGCCGTTCTACCTCGAATTCTACGTCACTGAAGCCGAATTTAAGGTTAGTGTGTCGGATGAGTAGCTAGCATTCTTAAAATTAAATAAATGTGTAATTTCCACAGTTTAGTGATAATAAGTTGGCCCTATCGCTTCTACTGCTCTAAATGTGAAAATGAAAATGATCCTTCCAAAATATTTAGCCAAGTAGGATGACCTAAATAAGTTTTCTAAGCAACATACCTGCTCCACTGCATTAGTCCAGTCAATAAAGTTTTTTTTATCACAACTGTTTAATTTAATTGATCATAAGTCAAATACTATGTATACTATGTATAACTACTGTATATCGTGTTGAAATTTGTTTCGTTTTATTTCTGATTAGTTTTCCTATGACTTATGTATTTAACATTTGTTTCTAAAACCAGTATTTAGGTAGGTATAAAATTTAAACTTTGATAAAAGCTTAATTTGTTTCAGAGTAGGTACACAATTTAGCCTTTCTCTACATATTCTTTTAAATAGGAATAATATCGTATAGTGGTTTAAATTACCTTGTTCTGTCCAAAACGATCCTATGAAGTTCGTAGTGACTACAGCTGTTTCGTGCTGCAGGAGCACATCTTCAGGTCGGGAGAATGTCAAGCAGTCATTAGATATTCCTCATGATGGAGTTTGTCAAAAGTTTATAGTGGTAAATAAATAACATAGACACGACATAAAAACACAAAAACACGAAACTGAACATTTAACACTGGTCGACCAGGCGGTAACGAAACACGTGATACGGCACCGGCTGAGGGTAAGTCGCGACTGTCACGTGTCGTCTGCGTTGACTCCCGCCCCTACTCCTATGATATCCTTATCTCGTTCTTTTGTTGTCTTTCTATTAAGGATATGAATGGCAGTGTTGTAGATGATGTTAGACTCGAATGATAATTTTTCGTTCAATATATGCTGTGGGTTTTCCTTTGACGCCTTGTAAATTTCATACTCTTCAACTGTATCCATGTATCGGCCTTTATTACAGAACTGTACTATTTCTAAATTATTGTGAATGTCGGTGTAATTGTGGTTGTGGGAAATTAGGTGGTTTGCGTACGCTGATTTGGAATTTGCCTTAGGCTTGTGTTCCTTGAACCTGGTAGAAAAAGATCTTGGAAGTCTGGCCAATGTAAAAATTGGGGCAATCGTTACATTTCGATCTGTAAATTCCTGTTTTTTCCATTCTATTAGTTTCAGGTTTGCACTTTTCTTTGACGATGGTTGAGAGTTTATCGTTGGTTTTAAATGATACAATAACGTCATTTTTAGCCAATTCGTTTACTAGGGTGTGGTTCAGTACAACACCGTAGTTAGCGCTGACGTATCTTTTATTGCTGTCTTGTGGTCTGTTATTGTTTTTATTGCGTTGTCTACTAATCAATTTATCGATCAAGGAACTATTGTAGCCATTTGCGACTGCTATATGCTTTAAAATATTTACTTCATCGTTGTAATCAGTGGGACTCATCAGTGGGATGGAAAGTAAGCGGTGGACAAAACTATTGCATGCGGCGGTTTTATGGTTATGTGGATGGTGTGATAACGAATGAATTGTCTGATCAGTTGTAGTAGGTTTTCTGTAGATTTTAAAATTTAAATGGTTGTCGCTTCTGGTAATGGTGACATCTAGGAAATTAATTGATTTTGTTTCTTCAATTTCAAGGGTGAATTGCAAGTTCTTGTGAAATTTATTTAAGTATGTATGGAGAAGGTTGATTTGCCTCTCGTTACCATTGAATAAGATGATGGTGTCGTCCACGTACCTACTATAGTGGATAATTCTATTGAGATTTCTGTTGGAATCGGACCAAAGATGTTTGTTTTCGACATGGTTCAAGAATAATTCAGCGAGTATACTTGAAAGTGGTGAACCCATTGTTAGTCCCTCGTTCTGGATGTAATACTTGTTCTCGAATTCGAAGTAGCTTTGCTTCAGGACGTTTTGGGTTAAGATAACCAGTTCTTCTTTTGCCTTCGATGGTAGTGAAGAATGTTTGTCCAAATTGTTTTTAAGTAAAATCATTGTTTCATTAACTGGAACGTTAGTAAATAGATTGACGACATCAAAAGATGCTAGGATGTAAGAATCCTTTAGTTTTATGTTGGAAACCTTATAAATCTATGGTATTCCTGACACTGTGGTTGTTTTCGAGTACTATTTCTTTTCTTATTATTGTATCAAGTTTTTTGGCTATTTTGTAGGTGGGGGCAGGTGTGAAATTTACCAAGGGCCTTATGGGTACGTTAGTTTTGTGTATTTTTGGTAATCCTCTTAACTTGGGAGCTCTAGGGTTGGCAAGGTTTTTTAAGGTTTACAAATATATTATATTGGTTAGTCATCTACGTGAACTGGTAAAGAGCTGGGTGTCGAAAAATAGAGTGTGTGTGGGCTAGTTGAACACCTCTGGGCTGCGACATCGGATCTAGCCCAGTCAATAAACACACAAACTGCCATTTTTCGTAGCTAAATAGTGGAAAGCTGGATTTGTTTTATGTCATAGAACCACTTAAGACGTGTATTTTCGAAAAGTCCCTGATTCTCACCCTTGGGCTTTCCCCCACCCCCACCAAACTTGGAAATTGCAGTCGTTCACTTTATTGGATACTAGCTGTTGTACTCGTGCCTCGCAACGGAGAGGAACACTGAAGCGAAAAAAATTGATATTTAATTTGTGTTATAGGAAATAGTTAAACATTCCCCTTTGGTTTCAAGAACATAACTCAACTAAAACTCTTAGTTTGAAAAATATCTTTGTTTAATGCTAGGCAAACTTATAAGGCTACCTAGTACGAATTATATGAGACGCTGAAGCATTTATGGAAATAATGTACATATACGATTCAATTTTCAAATGATAAGCTTACTTAAACATTTTATTTCGTTGAAAAAACGTACAAATGAAGTAAATAAGGACAAATAAATCGCTCAAAGCTCACTGTAGTAATCAGTTTATATTGATTTAACTTATAATTGATATGTTTTACTGTAGATACTGAGCTTTTTTCAAAGTTCAATCTTTACCTGCAGATCAGTGGTATATCTATACATACTAGTGGTCGTCCTGTGGTCGAAAACTCGACCAAAAACATGTAATGTAAACGTATTGACTATTGGATACTGAAGTAGACATACCATCTATGGACCATCTGTCGCCATTTTTTAAACATGTAGTAGTGTGAGCCATTCACTGAAAGCGTGCCTTAAATTCTATTTTCTACCTTATTTTTTATTGCTGACACAGAGTTGATGGGTCATAACAGTTGCTATAGCTCATTCAAACAGTTTGACTTGGTAAAAAACATTGTGTATTCAACAGGAATTAAGTCATTTAAATCAGCGCAGTCTGTTGGTGGCTCACATCAACTACGACAAATTTAATTTAAAAACTGGCAACAACTTTTCTGGGGATGGAATGTAAGGGTTCAGGCTTCTCTATTTTCACCCAGGCTGTAAATAAAACATGTGTTTGGGTATCTGCATTCCTAAAATTGTATGGGAAGGGAGGAAAAGGGGTCCGCAACGTAGGAAGTGGTGAAGGAAGAGGAGTAAAGGCGAGCTGTTCGGGGTATGGGATCTGTTTATGACCATTAGATTATGATATTTGCAATCCTATGATCCTATGGGAAGGGAGGAAAACAGGTCCCCGATGTAGGAACAGGTGAAGGAACTAGCCAAGGCGAGCTGTTCGGAGTGTGGGAACTGTTTATGACGATTAGAATAATGTATCTACAATCTTAAAATGCTATGGGAAGGGAGGGAACGTAGCCACAGCTATGTGGCTACAGGGAAACAGGTCCGTGAGGTAGGAAGTGGTGAAGGAAGTAGTCAAGGCGAGCTGTCCGGAGAGTTGGAACTTTTTATGACGATTAGATTAAGGTATCTCCAATCCTAAAATGCTATGGGAAGGGAGGGAAACAGGTCCGAGACGTAGGAAGTGGTGAAGGAAGTAGTCAAGGCGAGCTGTCCGGAGTGTGGGTACTGTTTATGACGATTAGATTAAGGTATCTACAATCTTAAAATTCTATGGAAAGAGAGGGAAACAGGTCTGCGACGGAAGAAGAGGTGAAGGAAGTAGTAAGGTGAGCAGTGTGGAGTGTGGGAACTGGAAACCGTTTGTAGCAGTTAGATTAATGTATCTGGAATGCTGAAATGCTATGAGAAGGGATGGAAGCATCTCCACGACATAGAAAATGGTGAAAGAAGTAGTAAAGGCTAGCAGTGCGGAGTGTAGGGAATGTTTGTGGCAATTAGATTAACGTATCTAAAACACTAAAATGCTATGGAAAGTGTTGAAAACAGGTCCACAATGTAGGAAGTGGCTTAGTAAGTAGTAAAGTATGAGCATAGTGTGAGAACCGTCTGTGGCAGTTAGATTAATGTATCTTTAATCCTAAAATGCTTTGAGAAAAATAAAAACAATAAAAGTTGGATAAAGAAATTAGTTTTATTTTATTTAACAAAGGCCATGTTATGAGTAGAATGATAATCATTTGTTATTTTTTTTATAATAAACAACACATGTTTTTAAAGAATATTAATACCAACTCAACTCACAGGCTCTCAGGTTTCAAAATCTTTTTAATTTGCCCTCAAACCTCAAAAGTTCAAAGTTCAAAGGTTCAAAAGTTCCTTCAGTCGACTAGAAGGTAAACTCTTTGTCAAGAAGTCTGCCAACTGAAACCACTCTTCACTACTAACGGTATGTTGGTCCAGCTTCAGCTACAAGAACATAATCTTGAAGATAACTAGGTGGTTGCCTTTGCCTTCCTAAATCTTCCTCTTCCGGTTGTTCACAATATTCAATTTCATCAGGTTCAGCTTCTTCATTTTCCTCTTGATAATTGATTGGCTGACTCTTGTCTTCGCATAGGATAGGAATGGATACGGTTTTGTCAAGTTCTTTGTCTTCATCAGGAACAGTCTCAGCCCAATCTTCTGTGATGCCCTCTGCTCTGACAACCTCTCCTTTCTGATAAGGTTTAAAGACAACATCTCTACTGACCACTATTGTTTGACCGTTGTAGACTCGAAATCCATCTCGTTCATCGCAATACCCAACCAATTTTCCTGGAACTGATTTTGCTGACCATTTCTTCCGTTTCTGTTTTGGGACATGCACATAGCATTCTGTACCAAACGGTCGAAAATGTTCAATTGGTGCTGGTCCTTTTCCATACCAAAGTTCATAAGGTGTACCTTCTGTACTTGTTGGTCCTGTCCGATTGATCACATGACACGCCGTGTTCACTGCCTCTGCCCATAAGCTCTTTGGCAATCTCTTTGAATACAACATGCTTCTTGCTGATTCAACTAACGTGCGCATTTCACGTTCAATAGAACCATTTTCTTCTGGTGTATAAGGCATAACAGTTCTCATAGTGATGCCTCGTTTAGCGAGTCATTTCTTCACTGCATAATTATTAAACTCAGTCCCACCATCGCTCATAAACGTTTTTACCACATGTCCAGCAGTTTGACATTCATTCAAGTATGTCTCAATGCAGTCTGTAACCTCCGTCTTATTTTTGATGAAAAATACTCTTCTGAATTTAGTAAAGTAGTCTTTGAAAACCAGGCAGTAGCGACTTCCTCCTAGAGAAACGTTTTCCATAGGACCACAGAGATCTCCACTTACTATTTCTCCTGCAATTGTTGGCTTTACAGTCCGAGAATGGTATGTAGCTCTGTGTTGCTTGCCTAGTACGCAACCTTCACAAGATTCATCTTCTACCTTGACATGTATTCCCCTGTTTTTAAGAGTTTTTAACACATGTGTCTTATTTTGATGAGCCAGAGATTCATGCCACTCTTGAACGGTTTTCAGTTTTCTACTACACGCTGTTTTAGCTTCTGCATGCGGCAACAGAACATCCATTTCAACTTCATAGAGTCCATTTACACAATGTCCATACAGCTGTGCAACGTTATTCTTCATAAAGACACATTTTTCTTTAGTTACTTTGAAACTAAATCATTTCTTCACTGTTGTGCTGACTGACATCAGGTTCCTTCCTAGCTTGGGAACGTACCATACATTCTCTAAAGTTGTGATGTATCGGTTCTTACCAATATTCACACTTACTAGAATACTACCCAACTGCCTCAATATCATCACCATTTCCCACAGTGACGTTAATTGGTAATGTAAACCTCTGATATGTGTGAAAGAAGTCCCTCCGGAAACACATATGCTGCGATGCTCCAGAGTCTGCAATAAAGTTGTCCTTCTTGTGCTCCTTTGCTACAAAACACAAGAATGGACCACTGTTACCTTTTCTAGGCTCAGTCTTGTTCTTGTCTTCTTTTTCTGATTTCTTTGGACACTGACTAGCATAGTGTGGTCCCTTACAAATAAAACACTTTATTTTCTTCTTTATAGAATGCCTTTTGCCTTCTGAAAAAGAACTTTTGCTATTTCTACTAACCTGTAAGGCTTGTCCATTATCAGAATTCATAGACCTAGGTAGCCTGGACTCAATCAGACAAATTCTCTCTATTAGCAAATCAACACTTCTGTCTTTCACTGGCATGCTTTCCCACACACTCTTGAACTCAAAGAATTCTTTAGGTAGTGTACTCATAATCCTTGACATCAAAACAAGTTCTGGCAGTTCTAAAGCTTTATGCTTTTTAAGTTCATCATTCATTTCTCTGAAGTTTAACTGCAATCTTGAGATATATTTGACCAAATCTTCTCCATCAGTTATACTAGATGTAAAGAACTGTTCCATTGTTCTATCTAGTCTCTGACTTGATGATTGTTCATATATACTCAACAGCTTCTGCCACATTTCATGTGCACTATCACAAGTAGCTGTTAATTCTACATGTGAATCATCTAGAGCATTTTTTTTTTTTTTTTTTTTAAAGAGGTTGGCGGCCTCTTTTAACCTTGCATTTGCCCATCCACATAGACTAAGCGCCCGTGCGTGGATCGTTTACAGCAAAGCAAGGAGTGAGCCAGTACAGTACAAAGGTGAACTGTACTGATAAAATGTTATCGGCAGTGACCAGGATCCGAACCCACGACACTACTGCCTTGGGCCCGAAGTCCGCGACGCTACCGACTAAGCCACCGACTCACTTACAATAAGTACCTGAGCTAAGGTGTCACCTTTCTTGAAATCCTTAAGCTTCTGCTCCTCTGTTTCTTCAGGCCTTGTCCTTTCACCAGTAATCAGATCACTAATTCCATGATGTCTCAAAACTAATTCCATCTGGCGTTTCCACCTTCTCCATGATTGAGAATTGCTTAGTTTTTCAACATTCACTCTTAAATCCATGCTTTTAATATTTTCTGTAGCCCATAACCAAATAAAAACAATAAAAGTTGGATAAAGAATTAGTTTTATTTTATTTAACAAAGCCCATGTTATGAGTAGAATGATAATCATTTGTTATTTTTTTTTATAATAAACAACACATGTTTTTAAAGAATATTCATACCAACTTAACTCACAGGCTCTCAGGTTTCAAAATCTTTTTAATTGAGAAGGAAAGGAAAGAGGCCCCACGACGTAGGAAGTGGTGAAGGAAGTAGTAAAGGCTGGCAATGCAGAGTGCGGGGGAACCGTTTGGGCAGTTAGATAAATGTATTGAATACTTAAATGGTATGAGAAGGGACGGAAACAGGCCCCACGATGTAGGAAATGGTGAAGGAAGTAGTAATGCTTGCAGTGCAGAGTGTGGGAACTGTCTTTGGCAATTACATTAATGTATCTGCAATCCTAAAATGCTATGGGAAGAGAGGGAAACATGTCCACGACGTAGGGGGTGGTGAAGCAAGTAGAAAAGGTAAGCCGTTTTGATTGTGGGAATGGATTAATGTATCTGCAATGCTAAAATTCTATGGGAAGAGCCTGTAGACTGTAGGTTAAAATGAATACGAAGCATGAATCGATACATATTTTGATACATGCAATCGTTTACAATATAAATTTACAACTGAGTTGACAACAGATGATTTTTACTCCGTAGAGGCTAAAAACGATTTTTAATCCCTAAAGAGTAAAAATGCTACTTTAGACCCGCAACGCATGTATTAAAAACGACTGTTTTTACTGCAGTATGACAAAAACAATATAATATGAACCCTTGATGACTCCGCTCAATTTTTTGGATGCCTCTGCGAACGCCACCTAGTAGTATTTACGTCTGACTTCAATTAATATTTTTTTCACTATTTACATTCTTCCATAATGTAAACATTAAAACTTTGGAAGCCCATGGGGCGTAGCTCAAGGGGAATATAATAACAGGAATAGGCCTATATGTTAACCAGGTATACAGGGTGTCCGGTCATAAGTATTAAATAAAATTTTGCATCAAACTACATGGTAATGGCGACATAATGACGCACATTTGAGGTTCCCAACCTCAACTGTTAGGGAATAACAAATTAATTAAGGTTTTCCAAAAATTATTGTAGTTATTATGAAAAAGGTTATATTACTCTGTTTTAAAAATGCACTAATTGTTAATTTAAATGTCATTTTCAGAATCCTCACAAAATTTTAAATAGATATAACACATAATCGTTGGGGTACGGAAAAATATCCTACTTAAATTTCTTTGTTAAACAATTATTTTTAATACTGTACCGACGAAAATTTAAATAACATTTAGCAATTTATTTCTCGGTTACCGAGTTCCGCTGAGTTTAACAAATATTACTAAAAACTTCCTTATTTAAAGGGCTTTACAATGGTGTAATATAGTTTTGGCCAAGTTTCAAATTGCCTAATGTAATTCAATCATTGTTGTGAAAAAACATGGTAGGGCAAAGAAAAGCTATTGTGAAGATTAATACATTTAAGTGCAGGCAACGAATAATTTGTATTTCTTTCTCGCATGCAACGTTATTTATAACTACTAAGCTAAGAAAAGAAACATATAGTTGTAAAATGTGTTTGTGATTATGTTACGGTTATGGTATAATTTTCATATTTCAGATAAGATTTCAATTAACTCGCGGAAGTTAGGTTGTGGCTATACCAAAACTACCCGAAATGGATTAGACGTGGAGGAAGTGACATGGCCTCCTCGATCTCCAGACTTGATCCCGTTAGATTTTTTTGGGGGGGTTACATGAAAGGACTAGTTTATTCAACTGTTGTAAACTCTGAAGTTGAGTTACGGGAGAGAATCGTTGAGGCTGCTGGGAAAGTAAGGGAAAAATTGACGTATGAGGTCACAGTTGGCGCAATTCAAAAGCGAGCTAGGGCCTGCTTGCGGGAAAACGGAGGGCACTTTACACCCAAACTGTGATTCCACCTTAATAAAAGTTGTGCTTCGGACGAAGTATGTCATTGAATTGATTTTTATTGTGTGTTTTTACTAACGTATTGTGGTTTTTTTATAACAAATTTTCCAAAGTCCAAACAAAAACTCTTTAGTGTGATGAAAGTGTAGTCTGGTCAATCATAAATTACACAAGCCCTCATCATCAATGGCCAGCTCATAAAATAGTAAGTAAAATTCATTATTTTTTACAATATCTGTTTTGGTTAAACCGTGATTTTTCACAATAGTGCTTAAAATTCACCATAGATTTGACAGTAGGTAAATGTAGTTATACATTATTGTAAAGCCCTTTAAATAAGGAAGTTTTTAATAATATTTGTTTAACTCAGCAGAACTCGGTAACCGAGAAATAAATTTCTGAATGTTATTTAAATTTTCGTCGATGTTAAAAATAATTGTTTAACAAAGAAATGGAAATAGAATATTTTTCCGTACCCC
Organism: Macrosteles quadrilineatus; assembly: GCF_028750875.1. Classification (NCBI taxonomy): domain Eukaryota; kingdom Metazoa; phylum Arthropoda; class Insecta; order Hemiptera; family Cicadellidae; genus Macrosteles; species Macrosteles quadrilineatus. The sequence goes on along the minus strand of NW_026542666.1, from coordinate 376,871 downwards.
AACGATTATGTGTTATATCTATTTACAATTTTGTGAGGATTCTGAAAATGACATTTAAATTAACAATTAGTGCATTTTTAACAGAGTAATATGGGAAACGGAACACTGGCGAGCTCTGGCCCTAATCCGGGGTCGAACCCTTTTACGCTTCATTAGGCTTCAGTTCGCACACCAACTAGCTTTCCCCCCAAGAATACCGATCTCCCCAAAAATACCTGACGCGTGGGTAAGAGAGGAGGATGCTCCGGTGGGGGGAGGGGTGCAAAGGGCAATGGCATTGGGGATGAAACACTTCCGTTACTGAGAGGGCAACTGATGGGATAGTGACCTTCCTGGAATAGAATTCTTATTGTTGAGATATTAAGTTAAACAAAATGTATTGTAGCCAATTCTTTGAATCACTAGAGTAATAGGATAAAGACGATTCAGGAAATGAGCTAGCTATTTTCGTCTTAAACTTAATATATGATTCCGTCTTAAGCATGAGTAATATATGAACAGCTCAGGAAATTACCAAATAGTATTGTCAATTTGATTTTTTAAGTTTTGTTATCTATTTAGTCAATCAAATGCATAAAAAAATTAATAGTTATATATATACCTAGTTGAGTTCACAATAAAAGTAACTTTAATTTGGACCGTATTTAAATAATTACGATTAAATTTGAAATAATAATGTAGTAACTAGTTTTGTGTATACAACATTCGGTTGTGAATTTTCTTGTGCTTTGTCTTGAAACAAACATTAGTTATATATGAGCGGTCTCTGGAAGATCACGCGGGTTTGTATGAATAGTTTAATGATGCCTATTGATTTGTTTCTATTGTTTCAGTATAAATTGTTAATTCGATCAGTTTGTTAAGCGAATTTCCTATTCAAAGGTGTAGGCTTATTTCCGGAGGTCTCTTAGTAAAACTCCCGGGACTAATTTACTTTTTTCGTTTTGAAGGGTCATAGAGGCCAAAAACACCATCCGTCCACATTTTTATGTCCGTCAGCACGATAACTCGAGCAAATATAGTCTGATTTTGATTCAATTAGGTATAAACGTGTAAACTTACGTTCAATAATAAATGAGGGATTTCCCGTTTTGAACCTAAAACAAACAGTTTTTCTATTTCTTTTTAAAAAATTTTGTAGAGCTTCAAAAAAATTATTTAGTACCACGAAGCGTTGTTTGGTACGCCTGACGGGGGGGATAAAATTCAACAAAAATTGTAAAGTAAATATTACTATGTTATTTTCATGAAGAATAAATAAACTGTTGCAGTTTGCTTGTTTATTGACGGATATTGTACCTAATACAATCGGAGTTTGTTTATTTCATACCAAGCTATCGACATTTTAACTAACAAACATACCTCTTGACTATTACTTTAGCAGCAAACTTAGATGATCATTAAATCACTGTTATTTAATTTGGAAATAAATTAGACAGTTTTAAAGGAATATTTTTTTTGTAAATCATAGGTAAATCTTAGGCGATCCTCTAGGTAAGCGGAAATTAGCTTAGTCTGCAGGTTAACTACGGCGGGGGTAGTTTATTATGAAACCGTTTACACTCCAAAGGATTTAAATCTGTATAAAAATTAACCAATAAAGAAAATTAAAGATACAAAAAATTATCAATTTGTACCTTACAGTTACAACTAACTCATAAAAATAAATTTGATTCCGATGAGAAATCAAACTGCGTTATTTAAAAATCCTCGCCGCAGCAAACCTGCAGACTAAGGAAATTTTAATTCGTCTGTTTGGATCTCCAAGAAGAACTGGTAATATTGCGATGAGTACAATTTAAATTTATTTACTTATATACATATAAATAATGTTAACTAATAGTGGTTTTGTCCATTAGGGTGCCAAAATGCAAAAAAATATATATTGCTCCCGGGCCCAGGTCTTACGATGAAACCTTCAGTAATAGCATTTTTACTTAATTAAATATCACTATTATAATTCCAATAGATAAATTACTACATCTATAAAATGTTATAAAATGTGCATCTATGAAATGTACATTTATAAATATATAAAACTAGCAGAGTATCCGTTGTTGTGGTGCCAAGTGGGATGCTGGCTTTGGTAGGTGGTTGGGAGCTTTGGTTGAGCCGCGGGTTGATTACGGTTAAGGATTAGAACCCAAATTCGACACAAGAAATAATACAACTGTTCAAAAAAACTAATTTATTTAACTTCTCAACACTGAATAATATATAACACTTTCGAATACAAGTCAAAACTGTAACAATTTCTTCTAAGTCCCAATAATAATTTAAAACTCGATACAAATGAAATACCGCGAGAGGTATTACCCCAGGGGGCAGTCTACTGAGACTGATGCCTAACTCTACTCACAGCTGCGTGAGCTAAACTCTTATCTATTTACAACCAACAATGATAATGCCGGGACAGTCACTTGTTTTTCTGACCATTGTACTATTTGACTATTTGACTAACTTACACAAGAACTTTGTCTGATCACAACACCGTTCTTCGTACGCGGTTGGCTTATAGGTATAAAATGATTATTGCAGTTATACTCTAGCTTTGCTTTTGCAATGGGGGAGGATAAGACTTGAGAGAATTCGGTTCTTTATATTTACGGTATGCTATAGTATTACAGATATAGTTCAGTATATACAGTAGGCCTATAGTAGCCTATTACATATCTACCATAGCCATTCTGTTCCACCCCTGCACCTGAACAATATAAAATAGTAAATTATCAAACATTCACACAATATTAAAAATTATATATTAAATTAAAAACATAAACATAACTGTAAAAATTCCTACTTTGACAGTTCTCATAGTGTATCAAAGCTTTTTGATGCTGCTTACTTCAAATTAGCTGGTATCTTAATGGAAAATATATAATAGTGTGTTACCTTATCACTTTTTAATGCTATTGAATATCATAGAATAACTTTATTGGTGGAATCAGCTGACAAAATTATTTAACTCCTTTTAAATGTGAATACGCATAAGGTTAACATGGGAAACTCCAGAGCCACTGAGGCGGAGCCTGAAAGGAGTTTTGAAATAACAATATGCATATATTTTAATCGGGAATGTGAGCTATCATCACCCCAAATTTCAGCTTAATCCGACCAGTAATTTTCGTGTTTACTTGTCACAAACATACATACATACATACATCCAAACTTTCGTATTTATAATATTCGTAGGATGTTCTTGTTAGAAGAATAATTTAATTACTGCATTCAATAAACCAAACTTAACTATATTTTCTAGGCCTATTAAATGTAATAGGCCTAGAAAATATAGTCACATTTAATCACATATAATGATATTAGCCAATATTAGCCTAGTTAGTAGTGTACCATAAGCACCGGTTAACATAACTTGACTTGACTAACATGACTTTTCATTTTAATTTACCAAATTAAATTTACTTATCATCAATTGGTAATTTTTTTAACACAACGCGAGCATTCCTATTTTGGTACTAAGCAAAGTATAATTTGAATCAAATGTAACAGTTTTAACTGAACTTAAATATACAATACTAGCGGAATACCCGTGCTTCGCTACGGTAACTTTCAAATTGGTAGAAGTTTTAAATGAATTAGTGTCGTATAAAATTCATATAAAAAGTTTGTATTATCAAAATTAAAAACAATCTGAAATTAGTTTTGAGGGGTTCTATTTTCATTTATTATCATAGAACCAACTTGTGCAGTTGAAACAGCTGACAAAATTCTGTATTTCGTATTAAATATAAATACTCATATAGACATGGTAAACTCCAGAGCCACTGGGGTGAAGCCCGAATTTCATTTTTGAGATAAGAATATGTCTATATGTCAATCGGGAATGTGAGCTATCATCATACCAAATTCAACCCTCTCGGTTTAGTATTTTTCGCCTTTACTTGTCACAAACTTCATCCATCCATCCAAACTTTGTCACTTATAATATTGTTAGAATAAGCACCGGTTAACAGATGACTTTTAACAATAACTGGTCTCCTAGTTATATAACCAAATAGTAAAGCACAAATCATAAAAATAAAGCTAAAATAATAGAAACAAAACTTCGTCTACCCCAGCGATCAGTGTGGACGTATGAACTAGACACGAAAATCAAGCTTCAAAATTTACAATGGGATGAGAAGTCTACGCCTTCACTCTCCTCACACTCTCTCTCACTCTCCCGCCCCCTCTTTACTCGACCACCCCTTTCCCCCAGTCCCAGCGAAATACCCGGTATGGTACTGGCGGGGAGAATAGGCTTATGCCAGGTAGTCTTCTCCACTCGCCTCGACACTTTAATGACCCCTGAATTTACGAGTTCGATAAGACGACTAGCCAGTTCTCCTACACTCGAGTAATATAACCTTTTTCATAACAACTACAATAATTTTTGGAAAACCTTAATTAATTTGTTATTCCCTAACGGTTGAGGTTGGGAACCTCAAATGTGCGTCATTATGTCGCCATTACCATGTAGTTTGATGCAAAATTTTATTTAACACTTATGACCGGACACCCTGTATAAGCTACCTTCATACAAAATTCTATTTCAATCGGTTCAGTGGTTCTTGCGTTATTAGGTAACAGACAGACACACACACAAACACACACCATCTCATTTATATATATTAGTATAGATATAGATAATTCAAATTCTACGCATGCTATCGTATTAAAATTTGTTTGGGGGCTATATGATTCATCGCTTACTCAACTTAATATTACATACCAGTAGTTACACTTACAGTAGATTATTATCACTATACTTCCTGTTGGTACACTTTCTCTGGGTTCAAAACTTAAATCCTTTTGTTGTTGGACAGTCTATAACATGTCGAGGTAAGGTCACTAATTATTTCCAGTTTCCACATAATTCTTACAGGTTCGATAGTGTTCATAATGCTGTAGCCTTGTTTATAAGTTGTGTAGCTGAGTGTTAAACACTAAACCGTCAATCCTGAGAAAGGGGGGGGGGGGTGTTTCACGACGTCCGATATAAAATATTTGACTGCTCTTGGTGTGTTGCTGTCAGGTGGCTGTGAATGGTCAGCACTACCTCTCCTACAAACACAGAGTACCTTTTAAGGATATCTCCAAAATACAGATCCTCGGACATATAACTCTGGACAACGTCATCTTCCAGACCTCTCCTGAGTACCCTTCCCCTCTGTCGCAGGTGGGTAGATTTGCCGTGTGTAGATAATTGATCAAATTGAAGTACCATGTCTAATATCATGTATGTTGCAGTGAAGTTTGCAATGGTGCACCACTTATAATGTTTTTGTATAATGTAGTAAGTTAGTAAAAAAAAATTTAATTGACACCATTATATGTACACATGTATTAAAAATTAATAAAGCTATTTTGAGTCTTGAATCTTGAATCTGAGTACGAATCTGCCTGTTGCCAAAGCGAAATTTGAACCGGAAGTGTAGTATCCAAGATGACGTCCAGACCCTGTTTGCTCCATATCTCTCTTGGTAGTTGGCCTATAATAATGGTTTAAACATCTGATTAGGGGTTTTCTGGGATGCCAAACACATTGCAACACTCAAAATTTACTTACATCAACTTTTGGGGCATATGTTCCAAGATAGGGTTATTACCAATCTAAATCGTCTTTGGTACTTAATTTTATATAATATGCAGTCATTTCAACATTATTACGAGTCATATTGGATTTATGCAAATATAAATTGTTATTCCATACGGCATTATCACTGCGTAAAAATATGTATAAGTAAATATGATACTTGTAAGTAAATATGATATGATAGCATTTAATGACACAGACAAAAATTGTAAATACTTTTTTACCTGTACTTTAATTTGATTACAGCATAGTAAAACATCCTGTCCTGATTAAATTCTTTACTTTTGTGCGTACTGTGTACCTATGAATGTTGTTAACACATTAGATTGCTTATATCTCAGTGTATCGCAGAAAAGACAAGAGCACTTTTGTTAATGAAAATGTTAACCGGAATAAAGTTTGCAATGGTGCACTACTATCCAGTGTGTGAAGTAGCTTTCAATATTACCTTAGGGCTATGCATCGTAGATCTATATAGTGTTATATAGTCAATGCCACAGCACAGCTGACGGTCTATAGTTTATTATTTTTGTCTAAGGTTCAGGCTAAGAAAAAGAGTATTTTTATCTGTTCTAAAACAATAAATCTTAATCAGATTTTTATTTGATCAAATACATTTGTATTTCAGGCAAAACCTGTGGAAGGAGGGCAGACAGATGTTGAAAGCGACACATCATGTTGGAACATCATGCTGGAGCCCAAGGTAATATGCTGATCGACTCCCAAAGTGGTGGAGACATCTTCATCGTTTTCCACAATCACTGCGTAGTTGTGAGTGACGTGAATATTTTCCTTGGTCACGTATACATCATCTCTGTCTTCCGCGGTCCCGACAAAATCCGGAATACCGCTCAGTGGAAACGAAAACATAATCATCTTCTCCCGCAATGGAAACCAAATGCTCTTGCGTATGTGTGGACATCATCTTCTCTGGCATTCACGGAAACAATATTGCCGTCTTCAGCATTCCCAGAAAAATTCTGGTTATCTCCCGCAGTTGTGTAGATATCATTATCGTCTCTCGGGATCGTGGCAAAATTCTGATCATCATGAAATGGTTGTTGTCACCTGCGATCGTGGCAACACACAAATATTATAACAGTATCAATCATAAACATAAACAAATTACGTCACTGGCCTGAATGCCTATACTAACAGATCAGAAGGTATGACAGTTCCTTTTAAATATTAATAATACCCCTGGAGCAGCAAACCTGCAGACTAAGCCAATTTAAATTTGTCTTTTTTGATTTTTACAAAAATATACAAGACCATATTTATTTTCCTTTAAATTACATTAGAGTTATCGAGTGCTTAGTTGCAAAATTTGTACCAGACAAGAAAGCGAGCTAATAAAAACGTTTTAAGAGGATATTGGTCTTACCGTGTCAATATCTACTTCCCTATAGAGCAATTTGCTAAAATCATGTTTATTTTCGGACCCATCATTTGTTTATATTTATATGATCCACTCTGCTTTCTGTTCTAATATTCTTGCAGCAACAGCAATAATTTTTGATTGGATGATCTTCATAGATACATTGGGTATTGGTATAGACTTTTGATGATTGATTCTCGATACCGATACCAATGTCCAAGTATTGATGATATCGAAAATCGGGATTCAGAATCGACACATCCCTAGTTAATATGTTGTATATCTTAATTTTTGTCATTGTATACTAAAGCAACCAACATGTTACACCCATTGACGAAGATATAAAAAAAATATCTTCAGTAATATTTTTTTAGGTTACCCCTATGTCTTTTTATGTTGTAGTAGGACCTCAATAAATTCAAACAATTGGCATGTTCAGTGATGTTATCTTGAAAATAAATACTAGTATATAATAGGTTACGTACCTTGGTCCGTCTTCAGTCTTATTTTAGTCAATGGATGACTAGTTTCGGGTACAAAGACCCATTGTCAAATCCTTTTCAAAACATCATGTAGAAGCTGGTCAAAAATCCGACGGAAGTCTTCATCATTATATAAATACAGGTTAACACATAAAGTATGTGGCCGGCCTATCAATCGTCTTATATGTTTCGTAACTTGTGTTTTTTAAATAATAAACTTTAATGATGAAGACTTCCGTCGGATTTTTGACCAGCTTCTACATGATGTTTTGAAAAGGATTTGACAATGGGTCTTTGTACCCGAAACTAGTCATCCATTGACTAAAATAAGACTGAAGACGGACCAAGGTACGTAACCTATTATATACTAGTACTGTATTTATTTTCAAGATAACATCACTGAACATGCCAATTGTTTGAATTTATTGAGGTCCTACTACAACATAATACCCCCGCCGCAGCAAACCTGCAGACTAAGCGAATTTCCATTTGACTGATTGGATTTACACTGAAATGTCTACTTAAAAATATAACATTTATTCTCTATTTAAATAGAATTAGTTTAACTAGTACTTAGGTTTGCTGCATCAGGGAGAGTAAAACTGTTTTTTTTTTGTAAAACGTTAATAGTTAGTAAGAAATAAAAACATTTTCCAAATTTGATCAACATATGTTCATAAACAAGCAAACTACAACAATTTACTTATTCTCCATAAGAATAACATGGGAATTTTAAATTTACAATTTTTGGGAATTTTCTCCGTAACCATTAGGCGCATAATAACGCTTCAATATACCTACTTAATTATTTATATACTTAATATACTTATATATAATTATATAATTATTATTATACTTTATATAATTATTATATACTTAATCATTTTTTTAAGCTCTACAAAATGGTTTGGAAAGAAATTGCTAAATTTTATGTTTTTTGGGTCAAAAATGGGAAAAAACCTATTTTTATCCCATAAAACCCCCCGTAAACCCCCGTTCCCATGGTCCGATCATGCTGGATCGCGAACTCGTTCGAATAAACGTAGGTTTACACGTTTGTACCAAATTTCATCAAAATCGGATCATTTTTCCTTGAGTTATCGTGCTAACGGACACATATATATATACAGGGTGGTCGCGAATAAGCGTTAAACTTTTTATTGGGTATAAGAGGAGCATAAATGGAACTCGTAAACGTGGTTTAGAAAAATATATCTCATACACACCCCGAGAGATGAGTTGTTTTAAGTTTTTTGGAAAAAAATTGACATAATTGCAAAAATGTTGCATTTTTCGGGTTATTTTAAAACTTTTATCAACATTTAACAGTACCATCGCGTTCTCCACAAAATTTTGTATAAAAATACATGTACTTCAACTTGCCTAAATCTGCATAGCTACTTATTAAATTGAATAGAAATAAAATTTGTGTTTTTCAAAAAAATATTAAAACATAAGTAAACATAAAACTTGTTTAAAAAAGGTTTTAAAGAGCAGCAAATACTTTAAAAAACTGGTCCATAATCTAAGCTTTCAAACAATACCATAAAACGTAATATTTGATTCGGATAAATGTCCGCTATTCAAGTTTGAATGGCGTAAAACACAATTTATCCAAAACATGTTTCACTACTGTCGCGTCGTAATAATGGTTTTTAGATCATTTAAAAAAGCACCATCCTAAAGGATTTTGAAATAAACTTTTTAGCAATACTTTCAAAACTGGAGTAATTAACTCAGCTATAAGGCCAATCTTATACCGATTCAAGTAAGATATGTATGATATGAAATTAAATATTAATAACAATTCATTTCGTAGTAGAGTAATTTGTTTGGCTCATCTTATGCTATGGCTCATCTTGCCCCTGCTCTTCTGCACTTCTGCTGCTCCAATGATCCTGTTCAAAAGTTCTTACCCCAATCTTCTAAATCCCCAAACAAACAAAAAATCCATAGGGATAAGATCCGGAGATCTGGCATGCCAAGAAACAGTGCCTCCACGTCCGATCCAAGTGGGAAGTTGAAGTGAAGCCATTCTCTCACTTGATTTGTTAAGTGAGGCGGATCGTTTATTTTAATCCATTATTTTATCTTTTTATTTTTCCATATTTTGTGGCTAACTTTTATTTTTTAATTTAAATGTTATCAACTGTCTGTACAAGCTATCCAAAATGTTGAACATTTTCATTACCTGAAACTAAATAATTTGTCTCATGTGTTCAATTTAATCCTCAACTACTGTAATATTTCCACTTTACCATATTTTAAGGCTATTTTATTTACTAAGTTGATGTATATCAAATATCTGTATCTTGTTTTTTAAGGTTTAATAGGGCACAGCCTTGTCGTTTTAGTGAAGTATGCAGTAGTGTAAATAAGAGAAAGTGACTAAGTATTTTTTAGTTTCATATCATGGCTGCACTGTAAATAATAAAACAAATTTCTCTACTACTAAATGGATTATTATTAATTTTTATGTCATTAATTTTCATATCATACATATCTTACTAGAATTTGTATAAGATTGGCCTTATAACTGAGTTAATTGATCCAGTTTTAAAAGTATTGCCAAAAAGTTGAATTCAAAATCCTTTTAGATGGTGCTATTTTAAATAATCTAAAAACCATTATTACGACGCGACAGTAGTGAAAAATGTTTTGGATAAATTGTGTTTTACGCCATTCAAACTTGAATAGCTGACATTTATCTGAATCAAATATTACGTTTTATGGTATTGTTTGAAAGCTTAGATTATGGGCCAGTTTTTTAAAGTATTTGCTGCTCTTTAAAACCTTTTTTAAAAAAGTTTTATGTTTACTTATGTTTTAATATTTTTTTGAAAAACACAAATTTTTATTTCTATTCAATTTAATAAGTAGCTATGCAGATTTAGGCAAGTTGAAGTACATGTATTTTTATACAAAATTTTGTGGAGAACGCGATGGTACTGTTAAATGTTGATAAAAGTTTTAAAATAACCCGAAAAATGCAACATTTTTGCAATTATGTCAATTTTTTTCCAAAAAACTTAAAACAACTCATCTCTCGGGGTGTGTATGAGATATATTTTTTTAAACCACGTTTACGAGTTCCATTTGTGCTCCTCTTATACCCAATAAAAAGTTTATTGCTTATTCGCGACCACCCTGTATATATATTATATAAATATATAAATATATAAATATATAAATATATATATATATATATATATATATATATATGAATTTGAACGGATTGTGTTTTTGGCCTCTAGGGACCTCAAAATGAAAAAAAAAATCGGTCCCGCGTCCAGGTCTTACCATGAGTACTACGGTAATAGCTTATTCCCTATATGGGATATTCGCTAAAAAGACATAGGGGTAACCTAAAAAAATATTACTGAAGATATTTTTTTTATATCTTCAACAATGGGTACCCATATCTTCTTTGTACCCGAAACTAGTCATCCATTGACTAAAATAAGACTGAAGACAGACCAAGGTACGTAACCTATTATATATTCGAATATCAGTCTTGGTGGCAAAGATGTTTAAAAATAAATACTAGGAAATGGAACAGTAGCACTTAATGGGTTTTACGCTATCATTAATATTGTTAATGTTATATCGTGTTTAATAAAGTATTTGTTTTTAGGGTATATTTGCTGTATACAATCTGACGTCTCAACTGCAAGCTCACTCCTCTGTTATAGTTGAAGGGATGATGAATGATTATTCTGATAGGTAAGATGCACTTTTAAGCAGTAGATTTTATATTTATACAAAAGTCATATTTTCAAATCATCAGTTCTTATACACTTAAAAAGGTGAAATAATTAAGGATTTATTAGATTGTCTGAGAAGCTGAGTAGGTAGTGCTTGCCTTCAAATCTGAATGTCGCTGGTTTTATCCTCAGCAAAGACAATTCTGGACCCTGGTGCCTTTTAGTTACTTGGCTGTTAATTATTGATGCAAACTACAAGTAGGATAGTTACAAGATCGGTGTTTTATTTTCCTTTACAAAAAAATAAAACAAAAAAAAATGTTAATGCCATTCTTGCCGTGGCTTCTTTTAAATTTTTGTCTACTGTTAAGGCATGGTGCTTAAAACAATTTTCAATTTCACAAATGAATTAATCTTTATTTAGATCACTAGAGTACAGTTCGGCCAATTCCAAAGCTTTGCTTCTCAATTCCACAGGTTAAGTGTAAGAGAGGGCCATGTGGCCCTAACTTTGCCTGTTTAAATAAATAATTTTCATTTCATTTCCTGTAACTGAATTTTCTAAATAAAAATAAAATTTTTTTAAAAACAGTTTGAAAAAGCTTAAGAAACTAAAAAATTTAAAGCCAGTTTCTTTTCCCGGGGAAAGGCTCCTGGACCCCCTGGTAGATCTTGCCACCCCAGTTAAAAGTCTGAAATGACGTCCATGGGGGTGGGGCCCAAGTTTACATGTGCCTAGGGGTTGCTGAGATCATAATCCGCCATTGCATCCGGTCTATAATTTCTAGCATAGCTGTTTTAAATAAGTCCTCTAAACTTGATAGTCCAGGCAACAAAAGGCTATACATAGAGGGAAATAAGGCAGTGCCATCATAGACACCTATGACCGCTTCCAAGTCATAAATATCTCCCGTGGGTCACTTTACAGGGACATCATCATCGACACCCATGACCATGTTGAATTGTGAACATTTCCTGTGGGCTATTATTACGGGGAAATCATCATTGTCACCCACGATCAAGGAGAAATTGTGAACACTTACCCTAATCTAGGGGTATATTGACACCAGGACAAATTGTGAACATCTCTCACGGTCCGTAAACGGGGGACATATAATCATTGACACCTGTGACCGCGGCGATATCAGGACATCTCCTTAGGTCCGCATTTATAGAGAGAAATTATTATCTACACTTGACCACGGGGACATAATAGCAGCAAACTGATGGTTTAAAAAATTTGTTCTGAAAACATGTTTTTTTATCCTTTGCGGGCCCCTATTGCTTGTGATACATCTGGCACTGAACACACTGATGTAACACTTTCTGTAAATTATATAACACATAAGATGCTGATGAAGAAATTATTTTAGTCAATAGGTGACAAAGCACAAGTAGTCTGGCTGGCTATGTCTTAATATTGTGTTTGACTTTTCAATTTAATTGTTGAATATTCAACATTTCTTTGAAAATTGTTTACTCAATACCGTATGTCACAGTCAGCACGTAAACTAATTTATGCATTTATACCTCGTCGTGGTCATTTAAGACAATTATTTGACAAAATAAAAGTCTTACAAAAAAATGTTTGGAACAAAATTTATGACTAATCATCTGCACTTTTCTCGCTGAAAGTTTTCATCTGATCAAAAAATAAAAATATCCTCGCTCACTTACTTTTTCATGTTTACATTAAGCAACCTTTTTATATTCTCCTTTATTAAAAATTACCCATCTGCACAAACTAAATGGTATATATATCGTATTAAACATCAGTTCACACAGAATTTAAATATATAAATTTCATCCTGTAAATATTTTTATTACAATTTAGACAAACGTGCGAAGCGACAGGGAACGCACCACTTCAAATAGTCTCGCGAACATCCGAACCTCTCTTCCAGCAGGTGTGTGTGCAATGCGTGTACGTGTGTTATCGTTTCCTGCACGGACTGTACCCATTGTAACTTGGAGTTATGAAACTCGGTGTTATAAACACTTGGAATTATGAAACTTGAGCTTGTTATCCTTGCAAATCTGCACGCTTGGAGTTATGAAATTTCATATTTTAAAGTACTTGGTTTTATTTAACCTTTTTTTTCTAAGGGAGAGGAGGTAAAATGCTTTTACGCACACAGGTAGCCAGCCTGTAGTGTGAGACTCCTGAGCTTGTCAGACAACTCACTAAAAAACCCCCTCTACTCTTTTGGATACAGACTTGGGATTGTTTGTCACATTACTTCAGGTCAGGTCAACATGTGACTAAGCCCTCAGTGCTCGCGCCGTTTCTGGCATTCAATTTCTTTATGACCTAGACTGCATCTCGGTCAAGCTCTAGCTTCTTTGTGCGGAGAATATCCTGGACGAAATGTGACATACATGGTTTTATTTAACCTTGGGGTTATGAAACTTGGACTTATAATACAGGGGTGCCCATCCCCCCCTAGACTCATGACGCACCCCCCCCCCCCCAATTGAGCAACAGCTCCCCCCACCATAAATGAGGTACACAACAAATGAGAAACATTATTCCCCCGCCCAGCATTATTTGTTCAACTAAAAGAAGTTTTATAATTTTTTTAGATATTGAAAGTTCAAACCAAAACCAGTTAATCTATATAAATAAAGATTTAGTTTTGTCTGTACAGAATTATACATATTTTGGGTTTTTTTTACGTTTTATACATTGAAGAAGTTGAAACACGTTATCTTTCTATTCTAATCATGTGCTTCAATATATTATTTTGTAAATGGTGTATCCATTGGAATAAATAAATAAATAAACATATCTTATCTCAATTTATGTCCGTCTGTCACAGCCCAGAAGACATTATACGCAGCCTACTCTAAAGAAAACTAGAGTACAGATTATGATTCTAATGGTTTAATTGTATTCACAGGATTGGCGAGAGCGTGCTTAGCCATTAAAATATGGCCTCACCATTTTGGAAATAAAATAACGGACGATCAAAAACCCAATTTTGTGTGATTTTTTTAGTTTTTTTTTCTCCATGTTTACTACATACGTCATTTATGAAATACTAATAACCTGTTAAGAGAACACGTCATATATGAAATTACGAACAGCTGTTTGGATAAAGATTCCTTTTTGTAGCTGTCACTGATATGTTTACATAAATGTTGTTTACGAATACTGTGTAGGCCCTAACCATTTCCGATCACGTTTGTAACCATTTCCGATCTCGTTTGTAAGCAAATCCAAAACCAAGTGAGATTAATAACCGTGTGGCTTTGGATTATATAACGGGTTTGATTTATCACGGGTACTAATATGTAACTGTAAATTAAATTAAATAACTAGCCATTTTATATCCAGGTCGGGAACCGGAGATTCTGTGTGTATCAAGTTGTACTTGAATTTTGATTACCGGGAAAAGACCGTGAATCAGTGTTGTACAGGACTTGAAAACTTATCTTTCTATATAGGTAAATAAAATTAGAGTTTTATAAGTCACCTCAATTTAAAGAATTTTTTATTGCCAGAATGTCCATATAGCGTTCGTAACCTCTGCTTAACGAATTGTCAGCGTCTTTCTCTTTATATAACGACCCCCCCTCCCTCCCTTTGGAAGGATCACAGCTCCTTTGATGAAAATGAAATGGAATAAACAACGCTTGCGCCAATAACAATCGTCTGCGCCGTTTTACTCTTCTGTCTGCTGTGCGCTATGTTATAACAGATTTCAGATACAACAGCTGGGGAATGATGACGATATGGATATAATGCTTCGTAAACTGTGATTGAGTGATTAGTAACCATGGTAACTTTATAGTAAGGCTGTGATTGGGCCATAAGTAGGCCTAAATATGGCGACTTGTTGAATTTGTGTATGAATTGAAGAGAAACCTAATAGAAGATCAAAGAAAAAGAATAACAAGATTGTTCATGTTACATGCTTTTTTAAGAGTGTTTTTACTATCTCTAAATATAATTTTACACTTTTTTATTACTTACTAGCTGGCCCGACAGACGTCGTCCTGTCCTATTGTGGTTTTATGTCACATGCTCGTTCATTTTCAAGATGAGCTCGTTCGCATGGCTCAATCACGTCCTGGTTGAAGTTCGTTCGCTACGCTCACTCACCTTTAGGTTGGAGCTCGTTCGCTGCGCTCACTTGCCCTCAGGTTAGCTCGTTCGCTACGCTAACTCGTTTGTACAATTGAACCTAGATAAATGATTTGAAATGTACAATAAAAATGTTACTGCACAATAATAATGATTGTGCAATATTAAATTTCGTTTATAAAAATGCAAATCGTGACGATAATGGCTGCTTACAGCGTTTTAATGGGTTTGTTATCTGTTTTTATACTATATTGGATTAACTGTATTTTTCGACCCCCCTGCCTATTAACTCAGGTCTCAGGTAATCGAGTATCTACACAATAGTGTAAAGTATTGTAGTCTATGCTTCTTGATTGTATTTTAACGAGCTTTATGTCAACAAAGCGTTCTGTGCTGAGTCGCGGTGTAGCTGGACATGTCTGTACCACGCGTTATCTTTATCTATCACAGCAGTTGAGCCATTCCGTGCCCTCCCTCTTAGATCTCACGTCTTGCTAATCTTGAATAATAACTTCCTTAACGAATCCTATAAACCATCCTAAAATCCTATTTTAACTAATTGAATTCAATAATATATCTATTATCATTAATTAATCGACTTTCTATCTGGTGACTTCATAATATTTTTTTGATTGTCGTCACGTTGAACACTGTTGCAATTAACTTTAGCCCCCCCCCCCCATTAGAATTTTTTGCAACCCCCCCCCCCCAAGAATTTCAATGACGCAGTCCCCCCCCCTGTGGGCACCCCTGTATAATATCTCGGTTCAATTCAATTCAATTCAAATTCTCTTTATTCATTCACAGTACAAGTTTTTATACAATGAATAGCGTCAAATAAATATAAAGATGAATTATGCTTTACTTAATGCTAAAACAATCATTATCTTTTCAAAACAAATTTTAAGCTTAAGAAGAATAAACAAAACAAAATTAAATCAAATCATCTTTCTAACTATCATGTATGATTTCTCTTGAATTCCAAAATTCATCCAAAGAATACAAAGACAATGAAAGGAGATAATCTTTCAATCTTTTTTTAAAAACGTCAAAACTTTTTTCCTCTATTATAACTTTAGGTAAATTAAATAAGAATTTGATGCCAATGAAACTACATTTCTTCTCAAAAAACTTTAATTTATGTCGTTGAACCTGCCTAGTATGCCTTAATTTATAGTGTTGAATATTTGTACTATTAGTTTGGAGGTTTAATTTTTTTACATGTAATATAGTTTCATAAATATACAAGTCATAGACTGTCATAACACCTAATTTAGAAAAGAACGGTTTCATTGATTGGTGTTTATTTTTAATTTTGAAAATAATTCGGAGTGCTTTTTTTTGATGATGAAGAATTTTATCCAAATTTTTCTGGGTAGTTCCTCCATAAATTGCTATACCATAGGATATGTGAGAATTTATTAATGCAAAGTATATGGTTTTTAAAGTATCAATATCACACACCCTTGACATTTGTCGCAGGGCATATCTACCTTTTGACATTTTGTCAATTACATGCTCAACATGCTTATCCCAATTTAGGTTTTGATCCAATATCAATCCGAGAAATTTTGTATACTCCACTTGACTCAAGTTTGAATTATCAAGGTAAATATTCGGGTTCAATTTACATCTTGATTGTTTTGTGGAGAATGATATAAAATTTGATTTACTGTAATTTATTAGGAGATTTTTGCTACTTGAGAAATCATTAATTGATAAAAGATTTAGAAAAGATTTTAGTTCGACTTCCTCTTGGGAATTGCCTGTAACTGTGATGTTGGTGTCATCAGCATAAAGACACACTGGACTTCCTCCATCGACAGCTAGTGGGAACCCCCTCATATAACAAAGAAATAAAAGAGGGCCCAAAATAGATCCCTGGGGGACACCATATTTAATATTTTTGTATTCAGAGTAAATATTTTGAGTATAAGAGTATTTATTATTTGGGTGGCAGAAATTATGCTGTATTTGGACACATTGTTGCCTTCCTTGCAAGTATGAACTGAACCACTTAAGCTCTTTATTATTTATATTTAAGCCGTAAAGAATTTCTATCAATTTCTTATGTGAAACAGAGTCAAATGCTTTTGAAAAGTCGAGAAAAATTCCAATTACCTTCTCATTTCTGTCAATGGAGTCAATTATTGATTCAATAAAATCAATACCTGCAGTTATCGTAGATTTTCCCTGTCGGAAGCCATGTTGCTCGGGATCCAACAAATTGTTTGATTCAAGGAAGGTTAAAAGCTGGTTATATACTACTTTTTCATAAATTTTTGAAAACACAGGCAATAACGAGATTGGTCTATAACTTGTGGGATCATATTCATCCCCCTTTTTATAGACTGGTACTATTTTGGCAACTTTTAATTTATGAGGAAAGATACGGCAAATTAAAGAGGAATTTATGATATGAGTTAATGGTTTTGATATAAGAGGAAAAGCATGTTTAACAATGGTAACTGGTATGTCATCCATCCCTGTTGAGAATTTATTATCTAATGACTTAACTATCTTTTCTATTAGCCTTTCATCAACTTCTCTAAATTTGAAGCTGCAGGTTGGTTGGGGTGGTTTTCTAAGGTTAGATTCAATACTTATAGTATTTTTATTAATGTTTGGAAGAACAAGGTCATCAACCACATTAATAAAAAAGTTGTTCAGAATATTACCTACGTAAGTTGGGTTTGATTCAATTTTGTCGTTGAACAAAATTTTCAAATTTTTACCAGGCTTTGTCTTAGTATTTACTTCAGAATTAATAATTTTCCAAATTGATTTCGATTTATTTGTGGATTTTGTTATTTTGTCATTGAAGTATTGTTTTTTATTGTCTATCATCAGAATTTTTAATTCTTTTTTTAATTGTTTGATTTTATTTTTTAGAGACTCAGATTTTAGTGTTCTATATTGTTTTTCTAAGTTCACTAAATTTTCTTTCTTCATTTTAATGTCATTGGAAATCCATGAATTAGAAGTAGTAGTTTTTTCTACTTGGAACATTTTAGGGAAACTAGTTTCAAAGGCATGTACAAAGATCGAAATAAAAACATCATACTTAGTTTCTACAGTGGCTTGATATACTTCAGACCAATCTTCTTTAGCTAATAGTGTTAAAAATGAATTTATATTAGTCTCAGAAAAGCTCCTTCTAAACACTTTATTTATACTCTTAATTTTACTTTTTATTCCATATACCTCGAATAATTGGCCATCATGGTCAGAAATACATGTTAAAATACCATATGCTATGGTTTTTTTGCATTCAATATTAGTAATGATATTATCTATAGCAGTTTCTGATTCAGATGCTATTCTTGTTGGAAAGTCTACTTTATACTCCAAATTATGTGATTTTAAGATATTCCTAAATAAATAATATGTTTTATCTTTGTTTAGAACATTAGTAATAAAGTCTCCAGCTATGACAATATTTTTAAATCTACTACTCAATATGCTACACATCAAATCAAATTTTTCTAAAAATATCTCAGTTAGACAGTGAATTGGAGATCTATATAAACATACTAAAATAAAAGAAAATTGATTTTCAGTGATTAAAGATAAACAACACTCAAATTCTTTTTCCTCTATAAGATCCTGGATTGCTTTTATTTTTATACTTTTACTTTTAATAGCTTTGCTTACTAATATTAGCACCCCTCCTCCCATTGAATTTTTTCTTGAAAAGTAAGAGCATTTGTTATAGTTTACAATGTTAAGAGACATAATTTCTGATTCAACCATTTTATGTTCTGATAGTGCTACTAAATCTGGCTGAATTTCATCCAAATTTATCTTTAATATATTAAGGCGAGATGAGAGGTGTTGAACATTTTGATGCAGAATTTTCAGAGGTTGAGATTCAATGCGGTTTTTTTTTCTTTGTAATATCTGATTTATAATTATTATGGTTAGTTTTGTTTGTAGAAACATGATTGTAATATTTAGCAAGCTGCTTAAGATTATGATTTGCAAAAGAATAATCTTGATTATCAAGGACTTGATGTGTAACATTTACATTAATATCTGCAAAGTTATTTTTACATGCTGAAACATTTTCATTGTCGCTATTACTTAGTTTAAACTTAATGTTAAGGTTGGGGTGCACACTTCACTATCACTATAATGGCCATGATTTTTCACACTTTCACTAGACACATGTACTTCCTCCCTTCTGCTTGACATCTGCCGGTGGTTGGCGAGTGGGTTGGTGACCTCCTGTACATCCTGAGTGGTCTGTGGTGTTGGCATAGGCTGAGACGAGCTGGTCAGAGGTTGATTGGGACATAGAGGTTCAGGTGCTGCTTGGTCTTTTAGATATTTAGATAAAATGCTGAGCTTCAAGTTAGCATTAAACTCATCATACTCAAGACCATTCCAAAGAGAACGAGATGACTTTTGGTGATAAGTTACAATATCCACAGAGGCTCCAGTAAGATGGCAAAAGTTGATAATGTTAGATGTAAAGACTTCTATGGATATTTTATCACGAACACACCCCATGACAGAGCAAATCAATTTTTCAAAACCTCTTTGCTTGAAGTCGCTGATCAAGTCCTGGAATGCTGTGTTGTAGTCAGGAACTGTAGGTTTGCTGTTGTATTTATCCTTGGTGATAATTAATTTGTATCAATATTAATATAATTGTATCGGTATTAATTTGTATCAGTTTACTTGGAAATCTTTAAGCTTGGGGTTATGCAATTTTGTATTTTAAAGTACTTGGTTTCAGTTTAACAGAGTTATGAACCTCACCCATGGGTAACTCGACAAACCTCAGACTTGTACAACCTCTAGTTAAAAAAAGTGCCGAGTTAGTGAGAGGTTTTACTGTATTTAAAATAAAACCATTAGTAATAACAATTTGAACTGATATCAAAACAATTTTTTTCTCGGTTTCCTGCTCCTTGGCCATCCAGTCTTTCCAGGAATTTTGTAGTGGACTTCTTGGTTGCATCTCCTTGTACAGAAGACTATACAAAGAAAATGAAGAAGTTTGTTGGTATATCTAGCTTGAATACCATTTTTGAAGAAAAGCAGCCTGATATTGCATTCCACTTTAGTCCAAGGTTTTATGAGCCAGACTCTCAAAATATGACCAACATCACGGATTGTGACACCCGTCTAGGAGGCACTTATAGCCATTATAAAACAGCTCAAGAAAAGTTTCCGTTCCTTCGAGGTCAGCCTTTCTACCTCGAATTCTACATCACCGAAGACGAGTTTAAGGTTAGTCTCGATTGGTCAAAAGTAGCAAGCATTCTTAAAAATAAATTAATGGGTAAATTTTACAGTTAAATAGTAATAAGCATTGATTATTCTACTGTTTTCATTGTGAAAATGGTACAGTACTTCAAAAATATGTATTTATCAAAGTAGGAACAAAAGGTTTTGTGGTCTGTTGGATTAAATTAGTTGTATATACGCCAAACGGGTTTTCAAAGCAACATACTTGCTCCTTTAATACAGGCTTCTTGTTTGACCAACTTAGTGTACATACTTCCCATAGGTACACTATATCTTGGTTCAAAACTTATCTTTTGTTGCTGGACAGTTTAATATGTAGAAGGTAGCGTAACTTATTATTTCCAGATTCCTCAGTGGCGGTTCCAAGGGGGCATGTTATAGGGGCTGACCCCCCTCCCTACCCTGAATTTATTTTTTGGTTTTCAGATTGGACTGTGGAAAACTAAAACTAAACATACATTTTGTCATAAAAATTCATCGAGGGTTTTAGACACAGTACAAGACATTGAAAATGGCTTTAAAATAGCAAATTTTCAAGAAGAGGACCCCCAACCCAAACCCCCCTCCTAGTCTCCGACACTCCCTTTTAGCCTCCCCCTTGACAAGGTCCTAGAACTGCCACTGAGTTTCCACATTCCTTAAAGCTCCATCCATAGTATTATATATTTGTGCAGCAGGGTATTTGGGATTTTTTTTTTGCCTTAAGGCCAATTTTTTATGTTTAATGTTTCTGGAAACCATACAAACATTTAATAAGAAAGTGCAATAATTTTTGCTATACAATAAAGTACGTAGGCTTTACAAATATGCTAGTAAAACATTTAATTTGTTATATTTAATAATAATAAATTAATTTAACCAATGGGCCCATTTACCCCAAGAAAAAGGGGTAACTGAACCACCATGCATTGGTATGTCACACTTGTATTTGGGGCAAGTGGACACTGGACACACATGTATACGAGTTTTATAAAAAAAAAAAACTACAAACATTAAATTAAATTTTATTTTATTAATTTTATTGAAGATGTAAGTCGACCCTGTACACCCAAACACACGCACACTTGGGCCAAATAAAAAAAAAACTGATGTCAACACAGATGTGAACACAATTTAGATATTTTTCTTCTTCGGAACTTAATTCCAGGTCAGAGTCACTGTCTTGTACATAGAACGTTTCACTTTTGTCAGTTAACATATGGGTATTCATGTTTTTTCCTTTTTTTGCCTTCTTTGTTAGAGGATCAATTTTATTTACAGTTTTTAAATTTACCTACTTTGCCTCTTGATTCTACAGAAGCCCAGAAGTACAGTTAGTAGTTAGTAGTTTTTAGTAGCAGCAGACAAGAAATACTGGACCCTACTGCCACCCTTGCCATCTTTGGTTGTGATTCTTGTTTTGCTTCTTGATTGAGTTTTTTTTTCTTTTTGCCATTTCTTCTTTTTCTTTCTCTTCTTCCTCTTTAAATCACCAAATATTTCTGTGTAGTGATCATTTTACAGTTAGTTACGTTACAATGCTTTTTTGTTTTTTCTCAGACGTATCTGTTTTTTTTTTTTCTTCAATGAGTCTACCCATAGTTCCTCAAAACTCTTAGGATTATCACCAACAGGCATTGATGTACTTGCCACCTTAAGTTCTGCAGCATTGGCTTGGGCTGTTCCAGCTGGCACTGCCACTGATGGGGTAGTTTTTACGTCCACTTCTACTGCCACAGTCATGGTAGTTACCTCCACTATCTCTATTGGGGTAGTCGGTACTTTTGCTCCCACTGTTTTAGTTATACTTCACACAGTGTGTGTGTTTTAGTTATGTTTTAGTTATAGTTGGACAGGCTTCTTCTTCTGGTGCTGCATTAGGATTTGGGAGATTTTTTTATACATATCTTAACCGGTCTTCTTGAATATGCTTTACAACATTCACTGTCTGTTGGGTTCTCTCCTCATTTTAATAGATGCCTGTGGTCTTGAATCCATTCATAATGTATAATGAAGGCAAATCTTTGGCTAAGTTTATTATATGAGCCACAAACTCAGTTTTAGGTATTTTCTTACGTGGATTGGCTATCTACCACTTGAACAGCTCCTTTGTTCCAGTTTGTTTTAAGGCCTTTAAAAACGGCGACGTCCAATGGCTACAAGACATGTGTAGTGTGTCAAGGGGCAACTTCATAATGGTCACTTGATTTTCAATGGCTGATCTTATCAAATTGGTCTACATATGAGTTGTGTGCCCATCATAGATAAGGAGCACAGGCCTCTCCTCGCCTATATTCATAAAAACATCACAGAACCAGTTGAAAAATAAGGATGTTTCCATCCACCCTCAGGAGGTTACTAATATTTGCAGTTTGTGTTATGAGTGAAAATTTAAAAACGTACGTTTTCATGTCCCTGGCCTTTTACTTCGTAGATACTGGATTTGTAGTTTATTATTATGTGTTTTAATATTTTTGGGACGGGGGCAACATGTTACACACATTTATTTGGTTTTGAATAGGTTCTAGGTATTTTTTCGTATTTTTAAAGTCCCGAAATTCACGACCATGACATGTCCCTAGGGTACATTTTCCAACTTTCACGCTGTTTTAGACTAATTATTCATGCCGAAATATATAAAGCCATATTTTTATGTCATCAATGGTTATTAAACTTACAAAAAAGGAGCATATTATAATTTTATTGTCATTGCAGACTGACTACCATGACAAAATAAGTCTGTCCCTCGATTTGGCGTCACAACCATTTGGGAAAAATTTTCAACTTTGGAGCACGACAGTGGCAAGCCTGGCGTCGATGGAGTCAGTTGGTTTTAGAGACTAGTTCGGGGTGTACGTCAGGATTGTAGTGCCGGTCGTTTTGAGTTGAAAGGAGGAGTTACAAGATTAATAAAGGAAAGATTGTGTTTTTTGTAATTTTGGTGTGTCCATGACCATACGTAGTCATTCGATGAAGTAGACATGGTGTTAATTTTTGTTTATAAGATATTTCAATTGCTAGATTAACCTAGAAGTCCACTTTGTATCCTCGAACATGAGGTGCAGGGCTACCGCCAGAACAAAGCCAAATAACACGTAATTTCACAACCAAAGTTTCACGACCATCGCGGTTTTTTTCACGACCAATCCAGCCTTATGGATTATAGTGTGTTTGGTCGTGACAATAACTTTAATATAATTGTAAATTGAACAGTTTAGTTCAATTGAAACACATAGTTTTATTATAACTAACAGTATAATTGAAGGATTGTTTAGAAAGATTTAGATTATTCCAGACAATTCACGACCGTACCGCTTGTCCCTGACCATCACGTTTATGATTTCTATCATAAAAATTTCAAAAATTAAAATATCGTCATATTTCAGTGTTTTATACACAAAAGAAGCACACCCCTATACAAACATAACGATTTTTCGGGTCTCAGGTAAGTTTTTTTCGGAGTTATACAAACTTAAAAAGATTTTATTGGCTTTTTTCTATTTTTTGGGTTTTTCTTATTTTTTTCTAGAAAGACCAAATATACCAAAAGCTCAGTGACCTTTTTATTGTATAATGGTCATAAAAGTAAATTATTTTATAGCAAAACATAGTTATAAAAATAATATTAACTATTTTTAATATTCATTTAAACGTCCGTTATGGTCGTGACAGGATTTTGTGTTTTTCTACTAAAGATGCTCTTTAAAAAGAAAACTACCAAAGATATTGCATTACCATAGACATTTTATGAAACTTCAAATGTTAATGAAATAAAAAAAATAATAAAAGTTTTGAAAAAAGGGGAAAAAAATTTGCAAAGTGCTTTTCCTGAAAACGTACGTTTTTAAATTTTCACTCTTATGTTGTTTTGGTTCAGCCAATATTCCTTTACAGGTTTTCCTTTGAATACATAAAGAGGTGGGAACATTTGTCCATCAGCAAAACAGCATAACAGAACGGATGTGTTTTTACGCCCAGAAGTACAGTTAGTAGTTAGTAGTTTTTAGCAGCAGCAGACAAGAAATACTGGACCCCACCGCCACCCTTGCCATCTTTGGTTGTGTTTCCTTTGCCCTAGGTCCCAATAATACGATGTTTTAGGGTAGATCTTGGAAAAGTGTAATGTAAAAATGCTCCACAAGTGGTTTTATTCCTATTTCTTACATCTTCAATGGCCTTCTCTAAGTTCTCATGGGTATACGTTATAATCCAGAAAAAAAAGGTTTAACCTCCAAAAAATCCAAAAGTCTTGAAACTTTGCACACTTATTTCTAGGTACAGTAGAACCTCGATAGTTTGAAATTTTTTGGACTTAAGTGATGTTGAATTATCGAAATGTCAAACTAAAGGGAGTAAATGGAGTTCAATATACAGGAGAGTAAAACACAAGTCTTATATAGAAATCATCCAAATGTATTAAATACAAAAAAACTTAACAATTTCACTGTTCATTAGTTAATTCTCAAATCAACAATACAGTATATGACAAATTAATGTAAGTCAGCCTACATCACAATTGTAACCATTAAATATCAGCACTTGACGAAATAGCTCAGCCTGTGTCGAACTACAAGGAGTGTCGAACTATCGAAGGTTTACTGTACATAGCAAGAGCATACCAAAAGTCCCAACAAATATGAGGTGGGTGAGCTCTAGCGGCAATTGGCAAAAACAGGGCACCTTTATTGATTTTTGGCTAAAATCTTGATAACCGTTGGTCAGAGTTAAAAGTGACCACATATCAAATGAAAGATCATTAAATTTTAAATAAAAATGCCATTTACACTTTTATTTTATTCCTAATGGTTACAGAGCTAAAATAGGGCATTTTTCTCAAACTATCGGGGTGTGCAATGGACTTTTGAGTTGAATCCGGCCGCCATGTAGTGTAAATACTGTAAATATTAGTTTATTAATTCTTAAAAGTAAATTTTATTTGACAAGATCAATCCAGACATCTGGTCAACGATCGCCAGTTGGTAATGGTAATGGTAATGGTAATGTGAACAATGGTGCAAACTTAAGTCAGACAGTTTGAGAAAAAAAACTCCATAATTTAAAGCCCTACAACCATTAGGAATAAAATAAAAGTGTATATGGCATTTTTATTTAAAATTTAATGGTCTTTCATTTGATACATAGCCACTTTTAACTCCGACCAACGGATCTCGAGATTTCAGCTAAAAACCAAAAAGGTTGTCCTGTTTTCGCTAATTGCCGCTAGAGCTAGCCTCATAAGTATGGGGACTTTTGGTATAATCTTCCCTAGGTACCTAGAAATGTGTGCAAATAAATTTGAAAACTTAAAGATTTTTTCGGAGGTTGGATCATTAATTTTATTTTTTGACTGGACTATTAAGCCAGCTCATCTCTGTGTTTTTCTCACATATGATCTCGCCATTTTCTGGGAAAAAACACACAGTTTTAGAATATGTTAAGCTTATGTATGAAATTTGTGTATTGTGAAAGCCTAGATATAAGCTGAGCTCTTGAGCCAGATACTCTTCTGTTTGTTGCATAGCCTCAAAGTCTTCATTTTCTGAATTAAGTTACTAATAATACAGGGTTTCCATAAAATAATAGTGGGGTTTAATGATGAAATAAAAAGAAAACGAGAAAAGATAAAAAAAACTATTTATTTTGTTGAATTCCTGACATCAACAAGATTTTATACATAGCAAATAAACTTCAAAATGGCCACCATTTCTTGCTGTACATACGCCCAGACGATGATCTATTTCAACCCCCACGTTGTGCAACATTTATCTTGTTACAATGGAAACTGCATCTCTGATTCAATTAGATGGGCCAAATTTGGAATTTTCGGAGAATAAACTATGTTTTTTACATATCCTAAATGTCCGTTTTACTAGGGTCATTGACTTTAGTTCACTTAATAACATCACACACTTAGCCTTTTCTTGAGGGAAAACATGTTCGTAAAGAAAATACAACTTAAGTTTATTTAAATGAATAAGTAGGTTGTCGTCGATTAGCACAACAATCAACACAGCTGTTTTATTTAAGACAAACAAAACTGTTTGAGCTACCAGATGCAGGGGTACCAATATGAAATATTTATTTGTCTTATAATAGTTTCACAGACAGTTAAAGCCCCACCATTATTTTTTTAAACCCTGTAGCCTATATATTTACTAATAATATCTGGGCCCACCCTGGACCCATTTACCCCAACTACCTGGCCCAAATACACCGTTATGAAATATTTCTTGGGGGAATGGAACACCCAAACTAGACAAAAAAAAACAGAATGATGAATCATGCTGACAATTCGACTTTTACTCTTTGTTATATCCATAAAGAGTATTATAATCTAATGCTAAAATCAACTGGACTTACTTTGAGTGTGTAGAAAATAGTCAAATAACTGAGTACGCCACAATGTTGTATACATTAAATTCAACATTATAATATATGGCAGCTATTAATCACAGACAGGTTTCTTGAAAAATGTATGGCCCATTTACCCCAATGGCCCAGACAACCCACTTCACTAATGCTGTAGCCTTGTTTATAAGTTGAGTAGCTGAGTGCTAAACAGTAAATCCTGGTTCAATCCTGAGAAAAGGCAAATCATTTAAATGTTCAAACTGGACCCAGCTGTCCTTGCATTGTTGTGTAGGCTAGACTTACCGGACCGTTTGTAAGTTAACATACCTCTATTCACTGGACTATTGGTGTGTTGCTGTCAGGTGGCTGTGGATGGTCAGCACTACCTCTCCTACAAACACAGAGTACCTCTCAAGTTCATCTCCAAAATCCAGATCCTCGGAGAAATAACTCTTGACAACGTCATCTTCCAGAACACCACTATGTACCCTTCCCCTCTGCCGCAGGTAAGTAGATTTGCCGTGTGTAGATAATTGATCAAATTGAAGTTTAAGAGCCACTGGCTGGTGATAAGTGCCACTATCATAAAAAGTATAATCTTATGTGTCTTTATCAAACATATGCAATTTAGTCACACTCATGATTGTTGGCTCTTGGTCTGTTAGTTTTTGAAATACCACAATTCCTGCTGGAAGCACTATTTGCGCTTAGTGAATGTCGGAGGGGCAAATACAAAATTATTGATCCCTTTTATTTCACAGATTATTGGTGAAGTACGTTTATCAACGCAGTGCACAATAAGCTGTTCCAGCTGCGATGCAATCCTATGGTCACTCGAAAGCCTGGCCCTCTATTAAAAAAAAAAAGTTGCGGCACCAAGTGAGGCACCCTCCTAGGCCAAGGCTCCGGCAACTGCCGTGTCCGCTGTTAGGTTAATACTACCTGCCCGTGTAGCAAGGGAGGAAACTTTGACCTTAGCATGAGCAAAACAGATGCGGGGTGGTAGGCTGCTATTGCGACACACCATAGACAAAAAGAATTAAATATAGACAGTCAGCCGTGCTGCAGTTACCATAGGTTCTGGCACATACTGCTGGAGCGCCATGAAGTTACGGCGTACGTGCTACGTAACTACACGGCGCTCCCAGCGGTGTGCACCAGAACCTATGGTAACCATGGTAACCACAGCTTGGCTGACAGTCTATATTTCATTCATTTTGTCTACGGACTCATGCACCTGATGCCAGACGCCAGTGCAATGTTTACGGCGCAACAGAAGGCACAGAGTGTAATCTGTGGTTCACAGAGTTTATATCGATTATTAAACTAAATTTAAATCTACTTGATGATAAAAGCAAATTGACGCTGGTTTATTGAGTTTCGTGGCACCGTAGTGTTTTGAAAAGACATTTCACCTGGCCATCTAAAAACGAGCGATGACATGGTCAAAAATCCAACAATTATGCATCCAAAGCCCCAAAAAATCGATAGCCTAATGAAGTCTTCAGTAGAACAAACCTAAATCAACACATTATTAATAAAATAAATAAATAAATGACGTATTTATTAGCCAGTGTCGTCATAAGCCAGCTTTATGATGTTATCTGTAAAAGATAACTTTGTGCTTAAAA
Organism: Macrosteles quadrilineatus; assembly: GCF_028750875.1. NCBI lineage: Eukaryota > Metazoa > Arthropoda > Insecta > Hemiptera > Cicadellidae > Macrosteles > Macrosteles quadrilineatus. The sequence continues at coordinate 348,410 of NW_026542666.1, read as the reverse complement.
AGATTCAGTTAAGACATCAGATAAACCTGCCGATCACCCTAAGCGTATAGACTAGCCAGTTTGTAAGATTGATAAGATTGATCAAAATCTGAATTTCAATTAATATTTCCAAATTACTTACTTACTTACTTAAAATATTTTTGAATACTTGTATTCTTAATCCTTGACTGACTATTGTCAGATAGATTGCGTCATGTCTTTTAAGAATTTAAGACTTTTTTTTAAATACTACAATAAAAAACTAATATTTTATCAATTATTTCTACTTAATATCAATTATTTTCTTAATATCAATTGTTTCTATTTTGATACAACTTTGTTCTTTTCCCTTTAGATATTTAATTATCTTGAGTAGGCCTAGTCCCTGAGCTATGACCGTTTAAAATCCCGGCATTCTTTTATAAACACCCTGTATTTATATATGTGTCTGTTAGCACGATAACTAAAGCAAATATTATCCTATTTTGATGAAATTTGATAAAAATGTGTCCTACCTTCATTGGAACGAGTTCACAAAACAGCATAATCGAACAGGGGTTTATGGGGGGTTTAATGGGATGAAAATAGATCTTCCCATTTTTGACCCTAAAAACACAACATTTTATCATTTCCTTTCAAACCTATTTGTAGATCTTAAACAAAAAAATAATGTTATATATTGAAGCGTTGTATGCCAAACGGTTACAGAGATAATTTTAAAAATTGTAAATTTTAAATTCCCATGTTATTCGGTTTTAGTTTGCTTGTTTATCGATATATTTTAATCAAATTTGGCAATTTTGCTTATATCATACTTAGCTATTAACATTTTAATAAAACGACAAACCTTAATACCTTCCCTGTAGCAGCAAACCTAAGTACTCACTAAAATTAATGTTTTTTAAATAAGAAATTAAGTTTTAAGGAAATATTATTTTATAAGTACCGTAGTAGGTGTCCATTTGGTCTATGGATTTCCCTATTAGGAATTAGATTTAGAACTAGAAATCAGCCTAGTCAGTAGGTTTGATGGGAGTTGGTGTATTTTACAGAACAGTATTGACATATTTTAAAATTAAATTTTCATGGTTTACATGTTCAAGAGGGTAAAAGCTTATGTTACTAATATAATTATTGTTTTGAATTAACTTTTACTAGTGTATAAGTTTTTTCTTTTAAATGCATTGGAAGTTTTTTTCCAGGGAGTGTGGATATGTGCAGAGGATTATGTAAGTTAAATTTGGTTACCGTATTATTCTTTTTGGTATTAATTGTCGTAAAGTAGTGGTTATATAATAAAAGAAAGTTTTGTAAAAGTAAACATTATTAACAGCTGAATATAGTTCTATTTAAGTTTATGAAAACGAATACATGATAAACAAACTGGGTACCGGTATTCTTGGTATCACATATCAACCCTTTATTATGATAAATTGTTGATATGAATTAATTATTATATTATTAAATTATAATAAATATAATAATTCAGATTATAAATAACTTTATTTTCATTATTATTTTTTAAAAGTGCAATTTATGGCCAAAAAATATAAACTGATGACACTAAAATGTCAATAAATTAATCTATTATGCCTTTTAGTCTACCTTTTGTAGATTTACCTGTATATTATATAGAAAATAAGGTTCAACAGGTTTACTATTATATTTAATCTTAAATTTTGCAGAATAAGGAACAGCATGGCGAAATAATTCGTAGTCCTGTAAGTATTTTCAGAAGATTTTTTGTTTTGATGAAGTGATTTTGTAAAATGGTAGATATTAGGCTCGGTTTGGCTAAAATTTTTTCAAAATCAAACCATTATTGGTACAATATTTACAGGTAAAAATTTTAACCTGATATGAAGTATCTGAAGTAAACAAATCTGGCCCACACAACCCTAATAGTATCATTTGAAAATAAAATAGAACCATCTATTAAGCCCCCCTTAAACGGGCAAGCATGTTGGCGGCGAACATGCTCACCTGTCTATGGGGTCTGCAAGCCTTCGTACCGGCGAGAATGTTGGGCTCGTAAGACTCGGCGAGCCCAAGCCCCAACAAAATGTCTGAGAATGTCTTCGAAACAGTGTTCAGTCATCCTCAATTAATTTTTATAATCATTATTTTCGTGTGATTCTAGTTCAGCCAACAGAGATATGTGACTGAATCTGTGCCTGTTTTCAAGCCAATTATTGCAACATACTTTTTGTGGCTTGTGGTTTTTTCTCATCTTCCACACAAATAACCCACCGCAAATAATCACCACAGCGTCAGCATCCATTTTAAACACAACTTGACTGTCACAGCGCAAGAGAAGCAAGAGCACTGGGCGGTGGCAGCGAGCATGTTCACTAGCATGCTCAATTGTCTGTTGGAATCACCGAGTATGTTTGCGAGCATGCTCGACCATATGTTGGAAACACTGAGCATGTTGGCCAATAGTCTCTCGAACATACTTGCCCGTGAGTGGGAAGCTTTTGGTAGGGTCCTAGTTTCAATGGTTTATTTGCCTATCTGATCGTCGAAAATAAAAGGGTTTCATTAAGTCATCATTCAGTTAAATCAGCATAAAGCTGGGTTTTCCTAGGCGCGGAAGCGGAGAGCGGAGAGAGGAACGCGGAGAGCGGAATCAAAATTAACATGGTGTTCCGCTCCGTTTCTAGGAAAACAGTAACATTAAATTACCTAAGAGAAGTGGAGTCCGCTCTCCGCGTTCCTCTCTCCGCTTTCCACTTCCGCGCCTAGGAAAACCCGGCTTAAAGGAGCCCCTCTGCATAATATGGTCCTGTTTAGTTTGAATCTAATTTTTAACCATACTATGTAATATTTTTCACACAAGGATGAATTAGAATATGAGAGATGCTGTGTCTACAGTAGACCACACAAAATTGTCCTTATTGAATTTACAACAGAGCTATTTAAAACAGAATTTAATCTATATATAACAGAATTTACAATAGACATTTGAGAAAATTGTATCAATTCTTATCCAGCCAATTGGCGTGTTGAAGGTGTTCTTACTATATCTATGTAAACCCTAAGGATATGCGTTTGTATGTAACTTATTTGGATGGAAGTTATCGAAAGGTGGAAATATAGATTTTTATAATTTTTCTTTCTTCCCCTATACATAGTAGCCTATATGGAGAAAGTATTGGTTTCGTCAAAATGTTCGAGTTTGAGTTTTAAGTTGATATATCCATAGTGGGTGCCCCTAAAACCAAAAATTGGTTTTCAAAGTGATATCTGTGTGTGTGTGTGTGTGTGTGGATGTTTACAGAGCTTGAAATCTGATTTTGATGAAATAGCTACTAATCCATGGTATCTCCTGGGTGTTTTTTTCAACATTTTTATTGTTAATGTTGGTTTTCTATAAAAACTCATCAAGTAAAGGAAAAATTGGATTTTCTCAAAAACGGCCCAAATGATTTTGATAGAAATTTTAGTACATAGTCCTTTAAACTCCAAACAAAATTGTACAAATTCCATTTCCGTAAAAATTATGGTTCCAAAGTTATTGTAGCTTAGGTATGTCATTTTCCAATAAAAATGCCTTAAAAACAAAAAAAATTGATTTCAGAATAGAGGCCGGTTTTGATTAAAATTTATTATGGTCTTTTTTTATGGTCTTAAAAAATTTTAACTAAATGGTACAGATCCCATTTCTGTAAAAAGTACGGTTCAAAAGTTATTGTAACTTATGTTATTTGTACTTCCCATGAAAACACCATAAAATAACAAATTATCGGATTTTAGAAAAAAAGCTGGTTTTGATCCAAATTAATTTGTAATAGTCCTTATAATTCTAAACAAAAATAGTGCAACCCCCTTTGTAACAATTAAGGTTCAAAAGTTATTGCAACTTTTGTGATTCATCCCTATAAAATATCATAGCTAGTTACTCCCACAGCTTACTCATGTTAAAGGTTGTTGACAAGCTTATGGGAGAAAGTATGTGTCAGGTTGCTGATACCGTTTATTTTACTGTGTTTTAAGGGTGTGCCGCGACTCATGCCACAACCTGACTCCACTAATGAAGTACAAAAGGCAAGTCATCATTTACTAACTTTAGTATAGGCCCGAAACTATTTGCTTACATATTAAAAACTGAATGTAAATGCAAGATGAGTAGAAATAGGTTAGATTACCTTACCTTTGTAGTTCAGCTGATGACTAAAATCAGCTGTTTCTTTTGCTAACATTCTATGAAGTGATTATTTTGTTTGGAGAATGTTCAAGATGTTTTTTGTTTAACTTGTATGTTAACAAATTACACAATTAATGAAAATATATTTTTATAAAAATAAATATTTCCTGAACACAGCCTTTCCATAAATCAATCTGTCATCAGAACTCTCTATGCTAAGTCAAGAGGACACTACTCCTATTAAAAAAAAATGTTTCTCAGTAAAAGTTAGATTCTTGTACTTTTCATGAAAGTTCTTCTATGAAAAATAGAAGTTCTTCTTCTATGAAGAACTAAATTACAATTTACAAAAATATTAACACAATGATATTTTACATTTATTTCCAGTTTTAGTAGAAGAATTAACAACCCTTTTGTTTGTTTAAAGGCTTTGGCACCAGGGCAAACAAAGGCGTCTAGAAATCTTGCACTTCTTGTAAGTATACAGGAGAACTCACAAATAGGTGTACACAGTTAATAGATTTTTAAGATATATGATCTATAACACAACTGTAATAAACTGTATACAAACTTTTATAAATAGTACCTTGTTTCTCTTTAAATAATTCCCTTGAGAGCCTTGCTATCTACTTTAATGAAGCATAAAATATTATTGCTAATTGCATTCCACTTGTAAAAAATGTAGCAATCAACACAGTCAAATGATGGGACCTCTTCTCGGCCCTATGTTATTTCTCCATAAGATAAGAAAAGGTACCGTGTCGGGACTGCAAAATTTGTGAGATATTTTGTTCTCTGTACATTAAACTTTGTTGTAGTTCTCTAGATTCCCACTAGAATGGAGGAAAATTCATTTTTTGAAGTCTCTTTATAAAGTGAATATTAGAAATGGGGCCTCTTGTCGGTATGGCGAAATAACATTGAGCAACAAGAGGTACCTTTTCTCAGACCGTGCAGAGGCTAACAAAATTATTTATTTATTTAAACCTTTTACGTCTTCAATTCAATATGTTAACCGATACTATCCTGTTCTATGATAAATTATGTATAACAATCAGTAAAAAAACTAATTTCGATATTTTCGACCTTAATTACTTATATCGGCTATACTGAAAATTTTGCATCACCGACAAGAGGTCCCTTTTCGCTTTCCACATTTATATTATTTTTTCTTTATACAATTTTCAAAAAAAAAATCATTCAGGCTAGGAAAAATTGTGTTTTTGTTTATTCTGAAATAATTAATCTTAACCAGTTTTTTTTATTTGATCCAATTTGAATTTTAGACTGAACCTGTGGAATATATTGGACCTACCCAAGACACATATCAGGATGTGAGTATTACATTATGAACCTTCTCATATCATAGGCCCAACCCAATAGGACGAATAATAATAAAATAAGAATGAATGATAAACTGAATATGGGTTGTGTAGCGTATTCTAAAGTCTATTTTAGAAATAATAAAGTGGACTGTATATAATATGGGTTATTGATTTAATTTTGACAACAGAAAATAATTATGGACTTTTGGTTTAATTTTTAACACTGAACTATAGTTATGTTACCACTTTGACATTATTAAGGTCTTGTGTTTTACATCAAAAGTTGTAAAACACTGTGCCGAACAACTGGCAGCCCCACTTGTCAGCATAATAAACAAATCTTTTAGCCTTGGACAATTTCCCTCCGCCCTAAAAATAGCAAAAATATACCCAAAGCACAAAAAAGGCTCACGCACTAAACAAGAAAACTACCGCCCTATCTCATTAATATCAACCTTTTCAAAAGTAATAGAAAAGGTCGCTCTGTCAAGAATGCTGAGTCACTTGGAAAGCAATGATCTAATCACTAAAAACCAACATGGTTTTCTCAAAGGGAGATCCACCACCACAGCTCTAACTAGTTTAATCGAACAAATCATTGACCATCTAGAAGCACGCAGATATGTATCAACTGTCTTACTTGACTACAGCAAAGCTTTTGACTGCCTGGGCCATAATCTCATCCTAAGCAAACTCACAGCCCTAGGAATAGAGGGAATGGCCAAAGACTGGGTGGCAAGCTATTTGAAAAGACGTACACAAATTGTCGAAATCCAGCAAAACACAAATGGGAGAAAATCTGTACATAGGTCCACACAACTTTCGATTAACAGGGGAGTGCCCCAGGGCTCAGTCATGGGCCCATTTTTGTTCATCCTTTTCACCAATGATTTTCCAGATTTTATTAGGAATGACAATTGTGAAACAATAATGTACGCTGATGACACAACTCTTCTATTTATGCATGACTTACCACAAGAATTACATAATTAAATCTAAGGCTTACCTTACGATCCAATTTAATATATAGTGGAGACCTAGGTTTCTACGTCGAAACGTTATCGTCAGTCCTTTGTCTCATAGGTTAGCTAAACATTTTGTTTGCCATCTCTTGCTTGAGATATTGTCGATTTGGTGTAATTTGTACATACATTGGTCACATTTAAATATTTACAAAGACATATATAGAAACAACACAGATACATGGCCATGATCTTCGTCTTCATCAAACCTAACCTCCGAAATTGGGATGTGATGACTTTCGCTTCTAGCAGCATGGTCTTATCACTCCATAGAGTTATGTATTTTGCAAACAGGTGTTTGATAATACTGTATTGTATTATTTATTTTTAATTTCAATTAATGTATCAAACATGATGTTAGCGGCGAAGTTTCTTTGGTCATTTAGTATGAGGGATGGGTCTGTTTTGGTAGCGTTATATATATGAAAATGTTCTATTGTATTTAACTTGTTGCTTTTGGGGGCTTTATGTAAGATCTCTAAGTTGGCATCTATTGAGGTGTAGGAATGGTTTTCTGAAATAAGATGTTCGGAATAGGTTGATGAGCTGGCTGAATTCTTTCTGGGGAGATGTTCTTTGAAACGCTGGCGGAAACTTCTGCCCGTTTGCCCGATATAAAATTTGGGGCAAGAGCCACAAGTTAATTTGTAGACCCCCGTACCTTCGTAGTTGTCTACAGTTGTCATTTGCTTTTTATTTAGCAAGCTCCCGAGGTTGTTAGTCGATCTGTAGGCAACTTTGAGTCCCTGTTCTTCTAAGATTTTATGGAATGAATTGTTTATTTTTCCGTGGTAGGTAGTAGTCACAAATTCCTTGTTAGCTTTGGGCTCTTGTTTTCTTTGGTTTCGTTTTTGTTTCATTAAAATCTTTGAGATAAGGGTTGGGTGATAACCATTGTTAACCGCTATTTGTTTAATGATGTTCATCTCTTTATTATAGTTCTCTTCATTAAGTGGGACATTTGTAAGCCTATAAATCATACTATGGAATGCTGCGAGTTTGTGTTGGGTTGGATGGTTTGAATGGGCATGTATTACGTGGTCTGTGGCCGTTGGTTTTCTATAAATATTAAAGCTGAAGTTGTTTTTTGTTCTGGTAATGGTTAGGTCTAGGTAGTTGAGGGATTTTTTAGATTCTATTTCTAGGGTGAACTTTAGTTTTGGATGGACGTTGTTCATGTATTTCAGAAGGACATCGAGTTGTCTTTTATTGCCTTGGAATGCGACTATGATGTCGTCAGCGTATCTGTGGTATTCTAGTATTTTAGAGGTATGTCTGTTCTTCTCATCATTCAGGATTTCGGAATTTTCAATGTGGTTTAGGAAAATTTCGGACATTACTGCTGATAGGGGGGAACCCATGGCTAGACCTGTGTTTTGGGAAAAGAATTCGTTATTATATTCAAAGTAGTTTTGTTCCAGGACTGTTTCTATTAGATTCGCAAGGTCGTTGATGTAGGCGGTGTCTCTAATTCCCTGTTGTACTAGATTTTTTCTCAGTATTTCAATTGTTTCTTTTATAGGTATGTTTGTATAGAGGTTCTTTACATCAAATGATGCTAACAAAGCTGTTTCAGGAATTTTGGTGTTTTTTAGTTTATTTATCAAATCTAGCGAGTTTTTTAGGGATCTATCATTGCTCAGTTTTATTTCTTGGCGGATTATTCTGTCAAGTAATTTTGAAAGTCTGTAAGATGGAGAATTAATGGAGTTTACCAGTGGTCTAATAGGTTCTCCAGGTTTGTGGAGTTTCGGCAGTCCTCTGAATTTTGGAGCATTTGGTTTGATTGTTCTGCTAACTCTTCCTAAAGAAACCCAAAATCAAACCAGAATCCTCACTCACAATAAATTGATGAAACACATTAAAAAACCAAAAAACAAAACAGCACGATCCCAACTCCAAACTTTGAAAAACATAAAAACCAAACTTCAGGAATCAAACGCAACTATAACAAAGGCAGACAAAGGAAACACAGTGGTAATAGTAAACAATAATGATCACCATAACAAAATAATGAGTTTCTTCGATGAAAACAACATTATAAAGTTACAGTCAGACCCAACAAAATCCTTCCACGAACGCATAAAAAAAGTCATCAACAAATCGACAATATTAGCAGACAACCAAAAATATCATTGCAGAACAATCAAACCAAATGCTCCAAAATTCAGAGGACTGCCGAAACTCCACAAACCTGGAGAACCTATTAGACCACTGGTAAACTCCATTAATTCTCCATCTTACAGACTTTCAAAATTACTTGACAGAATAATCCGCCAAGAAATAAAACTGAGCAATGATAGATCCCTAAAAAACTCGCTAGATTTGATAAATAAACTAAAAAACACCAAAATTCCTGAAACAGCTTTGTTAGCATCATTTGATGTAAAGAACCTCTATACAAACATACCTATAAAAGAAACAATTGAAATACTGAGAAAAAATCTAGTACAACAGGGAATTAGAGACACCGCCTACATCAACGACCTTGCGAATCTAATAGAAACAGTCCTGGAACAAAACTACTTTGAATATAATAACGAATTCTTTTCCCAAAACACAGGTCTAGCCATGGGTTCCCCCCTATCAGCAGTAATGTCCGAAATTTTCCTAAACCACATTGAAAATTCCGAAATCCTGAATGATGAGAAGAACAGACATACCTCTAAAATACTAGAATACCACAGATACGCTGACGACATCATAGTCGCATTCCAAGGCAATAAAAGACAATTCGATGTCCTTCTGAAATACATGAACAACGTCCATCCAAAACTAAAGTTCACCCTAGAAATAGAATCTAAAAAATCCCTCAACTACCTAGACCTAACCATTACCAGAACAAAAAACAACTTCAGCTTTAATATTTATAGAAAACCAACGGCCACAGACCACGTAATACATGCCCATTCAAACCATCCAACCCAACACAAACTCGCAGCATTCCATAGTATGATTTATAGGCTTACAAATGTCCCACTTAATGAAGAGAACTATAATAAAGAGATGAACATCATTAAACAAATAGCGGTTAACAATGGTTATCACCCAACCCTTATCTCAAAGATTTTAATGAAACAAAAACGAAACCAAAGAAAACAAGAGCCCAAAGCTAACAAGGAATTTGTGACTACTACCTACCACGGAAAAATAAACAATTCATTCCATAAAATCTTAGAAGAACAGGGACTCAAAGTTGCCTACAGATCGACTAACAACCTCGGGAGCTTGCTAAATAAAAAGCAAATGACAACTGTAGACAACTACGAAGGTACGGGGGTCTACAAATTAACTTGTGGCTCTTGCCCCAAATTTTATATCGGGCAAACGGGCAGAAGTTTCCGCCAGCGTTTCAAAGAACATCTCCCCAGAAAGAATTCAGCCAGCTCATCAACCTATTCCGAACATCTTATTTCAGAAAACCATTCCTACACCTCAATAGATGCCAACTTAGAGATCTTACATAAAGCCCCCAAAAGCAACAAGTTAAATACAATAGAACATTTTCATATATATAACGCTACCAAAACAGACCCATCCCTCATACTAAATGACCAAAGAAACTTCGCCGCTAACATCATGTTTGATACATTAATTGAAATTAAAAATAAATAATACAATACAGTATTATCAAACACCTGTTTGCAAAATACATAACTCTATGGAGTGATAAGACCATGCTGCTAGAAGCGAAAGTCATCACATCCCAATTTCGGAGGTTAGGTTTGATGAAGACGAAGATCATGGCCATGTATCTGTGTTGTTTCTATATATGTCTTTGTAAATATTTAAATGTGACCAATGTATGTACAAATTACACCAAATCGACAATATCTCAAGCAAGAGATGGCAAACAAAATGTTTAGCTAACCTATGAGACAAAGGACTGACGATAACGTTTCGACGTAGAAACCTAGGTCTCCACTATATATTAAATTGGATCGTAAGGTAAGCCTTAGATTTAATTATGTTCAATAACGATCCAGAGGCTATATCTCCAAACAAGAATTACACTCCAACATCTTATCCTCAACAGACAAAGCACTGCAGTACTGCCTTCAAAATGACCTGGCCATTAATCCATCAAAAACAACCCAGTTAAACTTCAGCCGAAAACATGAACAAATCCAAGAAATTCCTGAAATAACCGTTGAAAAAAACTCAAAACTGCTGGGTCTGACAATTGATGAAGACCTCTCCTGGAACGACCACATACACAACCTGACCAAAAAACTTGCATCTGGTGTCCATGTAATAAAGAGGATGAAATGGATAGGAGGTCTGGAAACAGCTAAGACAGCATACTATGCTGTAATAGAATCGCATATAAGGTATTGCTTAATATCTTGGGGAGGAACATCAGAAGCAAACCTCAACAAAGTGTTGGTACTCCAGAAAAAAGCTGTCAGGGCACTCTCCGGCCTTGAGCGCTTAGACAGCTGCAGGGAAGCATTTAAATCCCTTAAGCTCCTAACAGTGACAGCACTCTACATCCATGGAGTTGTCCTGTACACAAAAAAACTTAACCTTCCCAGAAATGAGAATTTGCACTCCTACCACACCAGAAAAGCAGCTGACTACAACCTTCCGATCCACCACACTACACAATACAGCAGAAAACCCTCTTATATTGGCCAAAAAATCATCAACTCTCTTCCAAACAACCTCAAGAACGCAACAGGAAACCAATTCAAACAGCAACTCTGGGACTGGCTTGTGGACCGACCGGTGTACTCCCTTAAGGAATTTGTTGACCAATTATGAACTTTCAACACAAAAGAAAATGTAAACTGTTAAAACAATCTAAATGTTAAACATTCTGAATCTTTCTGACGCCATTGTATTTCTTAAAGAAATCACAAATAAAGAAAATTGTCTATTGTCTATTGTCTATTGTCTTGAAAGAAGATCTGGTCGAATGTTGTCTAGTCCAGAAGATATGTTTCATGAATGTCCAAATGTTCTCACAGTACACAGAATTTAGAGTCAAATTAAAAAGGGTTTATTAAATGCACACAAAAGGAAAAGGTAAATGAAACAAGTCAAAATAAAAGGAGAGAGAAATGTATGATGTTACACAAACAAACGATATTAAGAGAGAGAAAATTGCACTTTTTGAACCAGAAATGTTTACATTTTTAAAATTTTTTATTATTGTATTGTTGATGACATGTGGGGATTATTTTAATATACTCATATGGTCAGCTGGCCTTTTACTGAACAGTTTGTGTTAATAAAAATGTCCTGTATAGTACACAAAGCTCTAATAATAGTTTCCTCCAATCCATACAGATTGGCAAAAAGTCGCAGGACAGTTAAATAACTGAAAAATATATTTAAGATTTAGACACAAAACTAGCTAAGATATATTAAAAAAAAAAAATACAAAACTTGATGCAAAGATGGTGTCCATTAAAAATTCTCACACATTTTTTGGTGATACCCTACTGTCTTAGGGGAACAGCTGGCTCTCCTATGAAGAAAAGATTAAATATAATATAAGATTTAAATATAAATATAATATAATATAAACATATTAACCTATGCTTACATTTGAAATTTCTTCTGCCTCCTAGCTACAATTCTTATTGAAGAATATAATACACAGTTTATCGGTGGGGCACACGGGAGGGACTTAGGCTAACATATCTTGTAGTGTCAGCGTTCGCCGCTAGAACTGCTAAGTTGAAAAAATTTAATTTTTTTTTAATTTTAGTTATAAAATTAACTTTTTAATTATAAAATTAATTTTCAATTTTTAAAATTAAACTGTCATAACATAACCTAACCAACCAGACTTACTGATAATATAAAAACTATATAAGATACAAATCTAATTAATGATTACTTATAATTTTTAATTAATTATAAAATTAATTTTAAAATTTAGTATTATAAAATTAAACTGACATAACCTAACCAAACCAACCAAACTTGCTGATAAGAAAAATTTGTTGACAAAAAGTTTGAGGTGCCAGCGGGATTCGAACCCGGGACCTCTTAAACACCAATCCGATACGATACCAATTATGCCACGGACGCCGCTGAAATCACATCGTTTCGTTACGGTAATCGTGTTGCCTCAAGAGAAGATATTAACCACTAGAGATATGACGTCACTACGCCTTAGCCTTAGTCCCTCCCGTGTGCCCATTCCCACAGTTTATACATTAATCATCAGCTGTTTTATGTTTGTCAGACATTTGTTATTATTTTTATAACCTCACTTTCAGTATGTAATCTAGGAGTTCCTGTTTATAAACACTTGGTTTTGAACAAAGAAAAGTATTTTGGTTCTTTTTATACCACAAATTATTATTTATAAATGTATTTGAACATTATTTGTATGTTTTGGTGTAAATTTTGTATTTTCGAATATGTGTTAGTTTTCCTGCTAAGGGATCTGAAGGAAAGTGGTAATTGACTTGAAGTTTGAGTATGGAATGTGAAATAATACCCATAGTAGGGAAAGAAACACTGTTTGTTCCAATCAATAACATTTATTCTCTATGGCCACCAGAACATAGGGAAATCTGCTTGCAAGTTGTACAGAAAATTGCTCATGAGTGAGAAATATACAAAGATTTTATCGCAGGTGAACTCAAATTCAGTGTTTGATGTTCAGCAGTACTTTACTTTCTCAAGATGGCGAGTACGCTGGATACGTTGAACTACAATGTAAATTTTGTATTTTTGGATAATGGGTTTGTTTCCCTGAGTGATCCGAAGGAAAAGTGCTAATTATTGAGTTCAAAGTCAATGGATACGTGCAACTACAATTTTTCAGTGAACTATACCCTAACTATTTTTTTCGAGTACACAGGGAAGTTGCTTGAGAAACTGTGACTTACGATTTCGGTTCTGGCGAAGAAGTGTGTGGCTTGATGTTTAATGGCAATGTAACTCGGGATTACAGTGTTATAAAACTTTAAGTGTCATAATCCCCAGGGTGTGAAGAGTACAAAAAGAAAAAGAAAAGGTAAAAAGTCATTAACTGTGGGCGTAAATAGACAACCAAAACAAAAAATATGTAGAGAACCATTCAACTAAAAAAAAAATAGCAGTGATGGTGTTAAATGTGCTCTGGAAGTCCCTACAAAAACACAGACTCTTTTGAATTACGGTCGTTAAATTGGATTTGTCACTACAGTAAATCTATGAATTTCGAGTCAGAACAGACTAACAGGGTCACAAATATACTCTCCTTATGTTGGCTCAAGGTGAAGGTAAAATTAGCTCCTTATCGACATTCTGAGTTCATGGAAAATCTAGTCAACGGGGCTAAAAGTATTAAGTATCAAAATAAACAAAAAACTATCAAAAACTATTTGGATAATATAAGATCATACAATTCTGCATTTTCAATGGCGAGTTCTAAGTCTTACTTAGACAAATCAACATCATTCTGTTAGTCTATTTAAGAGTCGGGACTCCTTTTACCATCGGAAGGACCGTTAATACCCTCTAACATTGAACCAAAGTATGCCCAACTTAATGTACACGAAGTAAACACAGCTGTTACTCATAGAATGGAGCAAAGATCCGTGATATGCAAGCAACTGCTGATGCATGATTTAAGTGACTATCTTTATTCCACACAACGAATGTAATGAACAAATAAATGATCTCCATAGCATAAGTAGCTTATTAGGTTATCAGCATCGCCCAGTTAGTACACTATTTATTTTTCAAATGAAACTCAAATTAATATAAGATATTCATTTGGTTAAACTAATATATTGGTTTGATTAACATAAATAGTTTATACAGGCAAACTATCAGTTTTATTTCATTTAAAAAAAAAGTAACCCCTAAATAAAATTCAAAGATTAAAAGTGTTTGTTATGTCTTTTATTGCTGACAATATTCTCGTGGCGGAGCACGGGCAATAAATTAACTAGTGCCTATTAACTTCGTACCAAGTTGTCCTAGCTCTATATAGGTATTGATTACTTTTTAAAAATTCTTAGGCTAATGTGAAGCAAGCTTCTTATACAAAAGTTAATAAAAATTAAAGTAAAAGTAGTTTCTTCATAGATTCAAATCTTACCAAATTGACATTTTTTACTAAATTTGTGTCTTTTAAGCACATCAAAAACATAACATCCAATCCAAAAATTAACAACATATTTTTGTTGTTATTTTAAAATCACTTTTCCTTTATCTCAATTAATTTTCCATTGCTCACGTGTGTTTAAGTTCTGTTACAATGCATTCCCACAATTTTAAATCAGCAATTTTTCTTGTTATCATTATAACAATATAAAAAAGCACAATTATTGTCCTATCATTTGTTAAGGATGTTTTTTGCATTGTGTAAAAAGTCTTGTTCATAACTTAAACCAGAAGTGCTTTAACTACAGTTTGTTTGGCTTTGCTTCTTGTTTAAGGTAAAGTTTTGTCATCTATGCTTGCAATAAAATGTAAATATTAATCGGTTAAATCAATTAATCATTGGTAAATATTTTACTACAGGATTCCCCAGGAGGGTGTCTTGGCACTACTATGGTAAGTACTGTAATTTGTTTGTCTATATTATGTACTTGATCTAACATAATAAATGTTAAGATTTTCTATGAAGTAGATCACGATCACGATCAGAAGTAGGAGCTTTGTATTTATATTTAGTAATATACAATAGTTTTAATAAAGGCTACATTTAAAATTATTTATACTAGTGGTCCTCCAGTGGTCGAAAACTGGACAAAAAACGTGTAGTATGTAGAGGCTTCACACTGTAAATAAAACATAGGTTTGGAATTTATTCCATTTGTTTTGATTTTCTGTTTATATTTTGACACTAGCATGACAACCCATAAGGCCAATTTTAATTTTTTTATTATTTTAAATACATTTTTGTGCTTAATTTTGAGCCTATTTCAATTTATAAAGAGATTCTGCACATCTACAAAGAACATAATCTATCTTTCTAACGGTATGCGTAGATTTTCCTTGCGATGCACACAAGCTGAGAAAAAGGTTTTAATGAAACATTAGTGTATAGGCCTACCTGTTGCTCGAATTCGAGCAACTGCTAAGTATTACATGCATTTAAAACTAGTAACAGTCATAATTTCTGATCACTTTGACTCAAAGATTATGGAACTACTCAAACACTATTTCTATTTCTTCCCCTTGGTGGTGTTCTATGACTTTCCTATGTTTCCATAGTTTACAAATTGGCTCTTTCAATTATTACTAAGAAGTGCAGCACAGTCTTAATTCAGTTTTCTTTTTAGTAACTTATATCAAATTATCCAGGCTCTCACTTTTTCCATTCTAATATTTACGCCAACCCAAATTCAAATAGTAAATATTTCATTTCAACCAAGTCAGTAAATGTTTGTAGCAAACTGTTAAATTAAGCAAACTTATTGACTGTTTACAATTAACATATGTTCTTCTCACTTTTGATTTCTGACAACCAGCTGCGGAGTTTCATAACAATGTTTGTTTCCCATGTTAATCTTATGGTAAAATATGAAACTTTAAAGGGCCCCAGGGCCTCACTCTCTAATTATTTCCATAAAAATAACGTTTCCTGCACAACTTCACGATACGCTCTTTCCAATGACACCAAAAACATGTCAATCGGTTCAGTGTAGTTTCGGAGGAGTAATTGTTACAAAAATAAAATAATAGATATAGCTGCTTGCCTATTAATTTATAGATATACTAGCTGCGTGCCCGTTCTTCGCACGGGGATCTTATCGTAGTCAGTTAAAAGCTTCTTACATTAAGCACAGCAGTTGGTTTGCATACTTTCAGATATGCTGACAAAACTATTATATAAACCTTCGCAAATACAGTATCTGACAGTTTCAAGCCAAAACTAATGCTTCGCAATTAAATGTCACCCGGATCTTGTTGGTCCATATGTTAAATCCAATGATTAAACTAAAAAATGCTTTATAAATCTATGAGGCATAGCCCTGAGGTAGGCCTATAATTGAAAGTTACTTTCCACAATGGTTAAAAGTATTTAAGGTACTACCTCAACCTCACAATTTAACACTTTATTTGTGTTAAGGTGGTCTTGCCCTTTCCGTGAAACACTGAGAAATTAGATCATTAATGAATTAACAACAGACATACACAAAAAAATACAGAACTTAATTAGGGAATTTGCTATGCTTTAAGCATAACAAAGTACATATAAAATTATTATTTGAAATCTTTGTTAATGTTATAAAATTTTATCATATCAATTTATATTTGCTTGGACCGAAGATGACCCGAAATGCTGTCAAAATGCTACATGAATCGGCTTGCTATATGAAATGAAGTACTATAGACGATTAAGATTGGTAATTTATAGTAAAAATTACCAAAATAGGCCACGAACTATTGATACATAAACAACGTTTAAAGCATATTAACATTTCATGATGGTTTGCTGAATAAATGTTTTACTAAAATGCATTATTGTTTTCTTAGCAATTAACTAACATTTTGGAATCCAGACAGAAGAAGCAAAACTTATACAGTTAAGACATCAATTAAATTGAATATGCCTGTAATAAAAAGGTGCAACACCAACGATAACTAATTTGTAAATTACAGTGATGTGTTGGTACGTAAAAATGATTCTTGCTGCTACTACCGGTTCAAAGGAAAAGAACCAGTACCAAAAACCAACGTTTACAGTTAAGAACTATAGTACATCCGACTAATTATATGCGTTAATAAAGGTTATTGATCCCTTGGTTTTGGATTTTCTCGTAAAAAGCTATCATCAATCAAAGTTATTTCCCATTAATTGCTTTATTTGTAAGAAACTTTTAATGTAAACTTATCTGTGTCAGTTTGAAAAAAAAACAATCTTATACAACAACTTTTTGTTATTTAATAGATTACGTATTCCCTAAACAATGATTGGTATATCTCTTAACATCGGAAGGAAATGTGATAAAAATCACACAACGTTGGGGTTTTGGAAGTTTGTAATTTTATTTCTTAAGTAGGTAGGCCGCGTGTATTCTAGGGAAGAGTACCGGTATAAAAAATCGTCGTAGAAAAGGTTGTTATTATTGGGTAGGCGTACGTACCCAAGAGATGGGCTACGGGCCTATTGGCTGTATGGTTCAGCGATTGCATCACACGGTGAGTAGGAACTATCGACTATATATACAGTAGAGTCCCGATAATCCGAACTTCGGTAATCCGAAAGTCCGCTTAATCCAAAAACGTTTTTTTTTTTTTTTTTTTTTTTTTAAAGGATATTCAAAAAAATGTTAAAAGTTAAAAACGGTTATGCTTTATTAATAGAAAAAACAGTGAATAATAGAATGGCAAGTACAAATTACACAAGTACAGTAGCCTACTTTTCAAATGTATAGTACAGTAAAGACAGTGTTTGAAACTTACATATAGTGTTGAACTGAATGTCTTAAGTTGGTTTAAAAAAGTCTGTTACAATTTTTTGACGAAGATTAAAGGATCTCTCTTTAGAAGCATAATGACGCCAACGCCTTAGAAACAATGTATCGGCTGGGGTCGAGACGGACTGTTGTTCAACGTAACGTAGCGCTAGATCAAAGGCAGCCGCCGCGTCCGAGTGGGATACTCTCTGCTCGCTGCCGTCGTCAGCTTCGCCTTCACTCTCGTCTGAGATGTTTTCTGGTTCCCTCAAAACCCTTTCAACGATCTGCTGATCACTTAAAACTTCATGATCATTGTCGTCAGCTTGTAACCACTCATTCACGTCATTTGCATTAGTGTCCTCACACCCAGGAATGTTTTGTAACAGCTCCTGCACCTGCACAACATTGTTTCTTTCTTCGTTGATTCAAGTTGTCCTGAAAAGTTAGGCTTGGCCACAGTTTACTCCAAGATTTTTTCAACAGTTGTTCACTTGTAGATTCCCATGCTTCTGCTACCCAATAAATGACGTCTTTAATGTTTACCATCTTGAGCTTTTGAAGCAACGAGAGCGTTTCGTCCTGATCTTCCAGTATTCTTCTCAACAACTTTTTCCTATATGAGAGCTTCACATGCTGTAGTACATGTTAATCCATTGGCTGGATCAAAGGGGTCACATTCGGTGGTAAAAACACGGCCCTTATATCTCCACTTATTAATTCGTCGTCTGACGGGTGAGAGGTTGCATTGTCGAGAAAAAGTAATGCTCGAACCGGTAAGCCATTTTCGTTACAAAATCGAGTGACTTCGGGAACAAAGTGGTCGTTAAACCATCCCTTAAATAGTGCTGAGGTCATCCAAGCATTTTTGGAGTTTTTGTAGACGACAGGCAATGCATTTATATTTAGGTTTTTAAATGCCCTTGGTTTTGCTGCTTTGCCGATAACCATTAAAGGGAGTTTATGATTTCCTGCAGCATTACTACAGGCCAAAACTGTCAATCTTTCCTTGCTTATTTTTAAACCAGGTGCACTTATTTCTTCTTTAGAAGCCAGACTTTTTTTAGGCAATGCCTTAAAATTAAGCCCAGTTTCATCAGCATTGTAAATTTGCTGCGGTGAATAGTTTCCTTCAGCAATCAGTTCAGCAAATGTATCTGAAACGTATTCGGTTGCAGCAGCCTCATTTGACGATAGACGTTCACCCGTAATGGCTAATTGTCGTATGCCGTGACGCTTCTTAAAACGATCAAGCCAACCTGTGCTAGCAGAAAAAGATGTGTCTCCGTTCAATAATTCATTTAGCTGTAGAGCTTTTTCTTTGATCAAGGGTCCACTAATCGGGGTACCTTTTTCTCTATCTTGAGAAAACCAAACAAACAAAGCACTGTCGAGGTTCTCCAGTGGTGTTGTTTTCGCTGTATGGCGGGATTTTGTACACTTACTTGTGGAAGCAATACAAAACTGTTCTATTTTCAAACGGTTTTTCTTCCAGTCGGTGATCGTAGCATTCCCCACACCAAACTCAACAGCCAATTTTGACGCACTTTCACCATTGTCCAATCGTTTTAACACTTCAAGTTTGTCTTGCAATGTAACCGAAGTATGTTTACGTTTTGAAGCCATTTCTTCACCACACTCACAACCTCAAAAGATAACGTTACAAAGTGTACATAAATGTACGCGCTGCCACCTATCGGGGAAAGCTGAAACTACTGTACTGTACTACAGTAGCACCATCGTGTAACGCCGGTAATGCAGACACGAAAAGTGACCCAGTACGTGCTGCCACCTATCGGGGAAAGTTGGAACTACTAGCACCATCGTGTAACGCCATTAATGCAGACACATAAAGTGACCCAGTACGTGCTGTCACCTATCGGAAAAAGCCGAAACTGCTAGCACTGTTGTGTTACGACACTTAGTTGCACTTCGTCAAAGTATTATGTACTGTAATATCCGAGCAGCTGGGCGAGATAGACTCGTTGTTAGTAGGCCAGTGGGCAATCTTAAACGTTGTATTTCATAGTTACGTGCATTTTAGTAAAAATTTCGCTTAATCCGAAATATTCGGTAATCCGAAATGGGTCCGGTCCCAACCATTTCGGACTATCGGGACTCTACTGTATAGTCTGTTGGTAGGAACAGAAAGTGACACATTGGAAAATCAAGTTTAGCATCATCCGTAAACCTCTGTTACAATCACCCACTGCAGTTGTGATTTTTTACTTTACTCTATACACAACCGCCCTTGAAGCACCGTCAATGAGTGGAAACATTGTTTCTAAGCTATAGGCGACGATCATTACTAAGCGAAGCTCTTATACGTCGACTCTTATGCATTTCGTAATACGTAAACTCATCCTAGACGGCTGAATCAATCGTTTTCAAATTTTGCATGGTGATAAAGACCATATCGGTGAGTGCCAACATCTATATGGCGATAAAAAAGTCTCTCAAGAATCCGCCCCACTGGGTCTCAAAGTTTCAGTTTCAATGTAATCCTTATGGAAGCAGTATTTGACACATAAACAAAGACATATGATCAGCTGTTGACTTTTAAATGCAGTAGATAAAGAAATAGCTGATAGCATTAATCCACAGATATTAGAACAGAAACGGTATGGATCATAAATATAATCAAATGAAGACACTAGCTTAAGGTCCGTGACGTAGGAAGTGGTGAAGGAAGTAGTAAAGGTGAGCAGTCTGGAGTGTGGAAACTGTTTATGACGATAAGATTTAGGCATCTGCATTCCTAAAATTCTATGGAAAGGGAGGAAAATGGGTCCGTGACGTAGGAAGTGGTGAAGGAAGTAGTCAAGGCGAGCAGTCCGGAGTGTGGAAACTGTTTATGACGATTAGATTTAGGTATCTACATTCCTAAAATTCTATGGGAAGGGAGGAAAACGGGTTAGCGACGTAGGAAGTGGTGAAGGAAGTAGACAATGAAAACTGTCCGGAGTGTGGGAACTGTTTATGACGATTAGATTAAGGTATCTGCATTCCAAAAATTCTATGGGAAGGGAGGAAAACGAGTCCGCGACGTAGGAGGTGGTAAAGGAAGTAGTCAAGGCGAGCAGTATGGAGTGTGGAAACTGTTTATGACGATTAGATTTAGGTATCTGCATTCCTAAAATTCTATGGGAAGGGAGGATAACGGGTCCGCGACGTAGGAAGTGGTGAAGGAAGTAGTCAAAGCGAGCTATCCGAAGTGTGGAAACTGTTACTATTGAGCAAAGATTATACTGAAGATTACTCGATACATTGTAGGCCTAGTAAAGGCTAGCAGTGCGAAGTATTGGGAAGTGTGGGATCTGTTTATGACGATTAGATTTTAAGGTCTGCAAACCTAAAATGCTATGGAAAGGGAGGAAATTAGGTCCGTGACGAAGGAAGTGGTGTAGGAAGTAGTAAAGGCGAGTCGTCCGGAGTTTGGGATCTGTTTATGACCAATACATTAAGGTATTGGCAATCCAATAATGCTAAGGGAAGGGAGGTAAACAGGTCCGTGACGTAGGAAGTGATGAAGGAAATAGTAAAAGCGAGTTTTTCGGAGTTTGGGATCTGTTTATGACGATTAGATTAAGGTATCTGAAATCCTAAAATGCTATTGAAAGGGAAGGAAACAGGTCCGTGACGTAGAAAGTGGTGAAGGAAGTAGTCAAGGCGAACTGTCCGGAGTGCGGGAACTTTTTATGATGACTAGATTAAAGTATCTGCATTCCTAAAATTCTATGGGAAGGGAGGAAAACGGGTCCGCGACGCAGGAAGTGGTGAAGGAAGTAGTCAAGGCGAGCAGTCCGGAGTGTGGAAACTGTTAATGACGATTAGATTTAGGTATCTGCATTCCTAAAATTCTATGGGAAGGGAGGAAAACGGGTCCGCGACGTAGGAAGTGGTGAAGGAAGTAGTCAAGGCGAGCAGTCCGGAGTGTGGATACCGTTTATGACGATTGTTCTCCTAATACATCATTTATCAAATACTGATTATCTGTTTAGAGAGTATATACCATTGTAAAAAAAAAAATACCCCCGCCATTAGTCCAACCATTCAAATGTCCCGCCTAATTGGCACTCGCAAGTCCAAGACCGCTCGCTGCAAGCAGGCGAGTAAAAGGAGTCAACCAACTCGCTGTCTTGTGCCTGGCTTCGAACGGACATCATGGGTCTCTAAATTGGTGGGAAATGGGGGGTCGCCCCATTGAGGTATTGTGTCGTAGGGTAGTAGTAGTAGTATTAATTAATATGTAATTTCATCTCAGGTAACCAAATTCCCTATGTCATTTATTCGGACGCGTTGCAGAAAGTCAACAGTCCCGGAAGGTCAAATAATTTATACCTGTGCCGCTAGGTCAAAAACTACAATGTTTGCAGTGTCTGTAGATCAAAAATCTCAGTAAGTCAAATAGTACAGTCCGTGCTAAAAACGTAGTCTATGTTAAAGCAATTGACTTATTGGGAATTTGACCCAATGCAACAGCAGTTTTAATATAACGAAATAAGATAAAATATAAGTTCAGTTTCGCTGAGTCAACAGTGCCGGAAGGTCAAAAGTATAATCTGTTAAAAACAACGATAGTCCTCTCGACGCATGACTTCAATAATTTCGTGTTTTGGTGTACTTAAAGTTGTGCTAAAATTTTGAAAATTGGCACAGAGCTTCTTGGTTAGTCCTACTCAATGACTATTTCGTTGGAACTTTAAACTATTTACCGATCTAATTAATAAAAATTGATATGTATGGTGAAATAGTTTTAAATCGTGATTTCTAACATGAAAAAGTTAGCATGCGAGATTTTTGTTTGTTTTTGGGTTAGAGAGGTTTTGTCTGTGGCAAAGTTGTAGCCAAAAGTGTGATGCGTAAAATATATTTTTTTGAATTTTTTACAATTAGTGGTTCAATAGATAACTTGGGTTGAAGAGGACGGCAAATCTAGCATTTCGCAACGCATGGAAAGAACTACATCATGCGATGCGACTGCTGAGTGGACTTTTAATTTACTATTCTAAGGACAAGAAAAAGATGAATATACAGATCACCAGTACATTCATATAATTTATAAAACATCTTTCTGTATTACCAGCTTAAATTTTTCACTTATAAGAATACATCATAAACAGGGTGTTAAAAATAAGCGGAGAGATACTTTACCTAGTAATTCCTTGGGTCAAAATAAACAGAAAATCAAGGATAACATTTTTTCCAAAATCGTTTCGTTAACCAGATATCCACCATTTTGTATTTTTTACATACAAATATTTATCTTTGCACTTTTCTAACCGATGTTTATGAAACTTGGTTTGTATGTTAAGGTAGGAGAGACCCATGTTATAAAAAAAGATTCATCTCGATTCACCCTAAAATTTCAAAATTTAACACTTAACTACAATATAATATACTTTACTACGCCACAATATTTACGTATCACAATAAATCTTTAACAAAATAAAACGTTAACATTTTTAAAATCCAAAGTAAATCAATATAATCTTTCTTTTTTGAAAAATATATTTAAAAAAGGCGATGGTAAAATAACGACAGGCGAGTTTCATGAAACTCTGACCAAACTTGACCTCTGCTGCTATTAATTGACTGTATGTACTATTAATTAACAGCTGTGTCTAAGGATTATGTCGGCCTTAGTCACAAACAGGACAACAAGATCGCTCCACTCATCCCACACTCATCTCCATTCATACTAGGCTTAAAATGCATACATTTGTATGGTCGCCATTTCAAAGCAACATGGCTACATTATCAATGACAAACGTGGAAACCCTTATACGAGTGTGAGTAAGTCCGAAAACAACTCTAAAAAACAATAAGCAATAAATTGCAAGAACCGTTGCTTATAATCATTGGGTATACACGTATGTACTGACGTGTATACTCAATGCTTATATCGAACTGTTATATGTACATCGTGAGAATTTCCATTAGTTGTTCCATTTAGTTGTGTGTCCATTAGTATAATATTTTAGTTGACTCTTTTAAAGTCGGCGGAAATTGTGACTGTTATTACCCTTGAAATAATGTTTGTGTAGTACTTTGCAATCCTACCAATGCTTATAGAATCATACGATTACAACATTCTGGTTAGAATATGTCGCATAGAGTGGTGACTAATGTATCTTTTTGGTTTGCTTGTAAAACAGGAGCAACAGAGATTTTCCACCGACTTAAACAATACGATACTCCAAAATTGTTCATTGCAATAACAAAATATCACACAGTTTGATGAATACTTGTGTGTAACAGTACACCTGTATTCTATCTATTTTACCTTTTATTTTTCCAAGACTTTATAGAAAATCACGCATTACGTGATCAGTGAAGAAAGGCTGTATAGTCCAGTCATTGAGTAGTGGAGGTTCAACAAAATTGATTCAAAAGGTTTTTCAATGGATTTCATTAGTTTTATACCTCCACAAAACACAAAAAAAGTCTACCAAAATCTGACTTGGGGAAGTACCTGAATTATGGTATTTAAATTAAAATAATAATTGCTCCGTGAAAAAAAAAACAGATAAAATATTGTTGCTATATATAGGGTGTAGTATATCGTTTTTAATGTTTTGAAGGGTGGGGAAACTAAATATGCAACTTAAAATGTGATTTGACGTCATTTGACACCACAATATGGCCGTCAAAATATTTTTCAAGGAGGAAAAACTAAAATAAAACTCACATTTAGATATAGTTAGATAAAGTTGTGTGGAGGTATGAAACTAATGAAATCCGTTGAAAACCCTTTTGAATTAATTTTGTTGAACCTCCACTATATATTTCTCTTTAATTACCGGACTAGTATCCCATGTGTTTTATAGGTAAAGAAGACAAGGGCGGTCCTAGACATATATTTGGGGGGGGGGGTCACCGGGGGCCTGGGGGGTATGGAATACCCCCCAAAAAGGAGGGGGAGGAAAATATATAAATAAACAAATATAGGCTATACAGGGTGATCAACTCAAGGAGGCCACCATTGGTATATCGGAAACGGTAAGAATTAGAGAAAACTTAAAATGGGGAACATTCCTTTATTTTTTGTGGCAGTTAAAAATATGATTTTAGTTTTTTGGCCAAATTTGAAATTTCTTATCGAACACCCTATATTTTATCATGTTTTCGGATGGAATAGGCAATTAAAAAACTTTTTTATCCTTGACATTTTTTCGATAAACCCACTCGTTTAGGAGTTACAGCTTATGGAAAAGTGACTTCCGGTGTACATATTATATCATGTAACTCCTAAACAAGTAAGTTTATAGCAAAAATGCGAAGAGTAAAAAAGTCTTACAATTGCATCCACATTCCAATAAGACCATAAAATTCATTATAAATATAAATTATATTATTTTAAAAATGGCGGCAAACTTGAAAAGTGGAAATTTTTTTATTTTATAGTCTTTAAGGAATGTAGAGGCAATTCTAAGACTAATTAACTTTTTGCAATTTTGCTCTAAACTTACTTGTTTAGGAGCTACATGATGTAAAATGTACACCGGAAGTCATTTTTCCATAGGCTGTACTCCTAAACGAGTGGGTTTATCAAAAAAGTGTCAAGGCTAAAAAAGTTTTTAAATAGCATATTCTGTCCGAAAACATGATAAAAAAAACTAAAATCATATTTTTTACTGCCACAAAAAATAAAGGAATGTCCCCCATTTAATGTGTTCTCTAATTCTTACAGTTTCCGATTTCCCAATGGTGGCCTCCTTGAGTTGATCACCCTGTATATATGAATTTGAACGTGTTTTTGGCCTCTAGGGACCTCAAAACGAAAAATTAAATCGGTCCCGGGTCCAGGTGTTACCATAAGTACTACGGTAATAGCTTATTCCCTATATGGGAAATTCGCCAAAAACCTAATAGTTATATAGAACAATATTACATTCAACCAGCTGTTAGTTAAAACAAATTATATGGGACTAAAACAAATCGATGATTACAAAGATTCCTTTAAAAAATAATTTGAACATCCTACTACTGTATTTTACTATGCATATTTAATTAATCTGCCATCCTCGTACCGAAGAATTAAATGTATCAATGGTCAGCATTACACATACATAGTATAAATAAGTCAACCATAAGTATGTATTTGAATTTTCTTCCAAATGCTGAATTTGTGTCACAAATGCTGAATGTTACAGCTGTTAAGTTAAGCAAATTATATTGTACTAAAAGCTAGCTAGAAGCATTGACTTATTGGAGAAGGTTAGCATCGGCTGCTAGACTTTTTAAAAACTAAAACTTAATTTATAAAAAACTGGGACACTAATTTTAAATTATGGCTTTGAAATTATCTAGTTCTCAAAATTGTCTTTCTTTCAACACAAAACTAATGAAAATCCATCGACTGGTTGATTCAGAATCGTGAAAAAACCCCATTTACGTTTTAATAATATATATGATAGTTTGGACAGGTTTCAACCCTTCCGTGGCCTAATACATTTACACAGTTTATATGTAGACTACATTATCCTATACTCTAATACGAGCAATGTTTGCTTGTATGTATGTATGTATGCTTGCTTGCACAAAGATCTCGAAAACGGTTCCGACGATTTTCTTCAAATGTTGTATATAGTTTATTTCTGGCCTAAAAACGAGTTTACTGCAATTAGAACTGCCATCAAAAATCTAATTACGTAGAAAAATGAAATTAAAAATCACATTTTTTTAACATTAGTCTTATGGGTTGCTAGGTAACCATGTTGGCTGAATTAAATAACAAGGAAAAAGTAAACAAAAGACTTGTAGCTTGTAATTTGTCTATCCACAGTATACTAGCAAAACAAAATACAGTACAAAAGGAAAAACATCAGTTTGTTACTATTGAGCAAAGATTATACTGAAGATTACTAGATTCTATAGTCAAGGGTAGCAGTGTGGAGTGTGGGATCTGTTTATGACGATTAGATTACGGTATCTGCAATCCTTAAATGCTATGGAAAGGGAGGAAAACAGGTCCACGACATAGGAAGTGGTGAAGGAAGTAGTAAAGGCGAGCAGTCTGGAGTGTGGGAACTGTTTATGACGATTAAATTAAGGTATCTGCAATCCTAAAATGTAATGGGAGGGAGGAAAACAGGTCCATGACGTAGGAAATGGGGAAGGAAGTTGTAAGGCTAGCAGTGCAGAGTGTGGAAACCGTCTGTGGCATTTATGTATCTGCAATTTTAAAATAGTATAAAGAAGGAGGGCAAACAGGTCTACGACATAGGGAGTGGTGAAGGAAGTAGCAAGGGTGAGCAGTCCGGAGTGTGGGAATTGTTAATAACGATTAAAACAAGTTATCTACTATCCTAAAATGCTATGGGAAGGGAGGGAATCAGGTCCGCGACGTAGGAAGTGGTGAAGGAAGTAGTAAAGGCGAGCAGTCTGGAGTGTGGGAACTGTTTAAGACGATTATATTAAGGAATCTGCAATCCTAAAATCCTATGGGAAGGGATGGAAAGAGGTTCACGACGTAGGAAGTGGTGAAGGAAGTAGTAAATGTGAGCAGTCCGGAGTGTGGGAACTGTTAATAACGATTAGATCAAGTTATCTAAAATCCTAAAATGCTATGGGACGGGAGGGAATCATGTCCGCGACGTAGGAAGTGGTGAAGGAAGTAGTAAAGGCGAGCAGTCTGGAGTGTGGAAACTGTTTATGTCGATTAGATTAAAGAATCAACAATCCTAAAATCCTATGGGAAGGGATGGAAAGAGGTCTGCGACATAGGAAGTGGTGAAGGAAGTAGTAAAGGTGAGCAGTCCGGAGTGTGGGAAATGTTTATGACGATTAGATTAAGGTATCTACAATCCTAAAATGCTATGGGAATGGAGGGAAACAGGTCTGCGACGTAGGAAGAGGTGAAGGAAGTAGTAAAGGCAAGCAGCCCGGAGTGTTGGAACTGTTAATGACGATTAGATTAGGGTATCTGCAATCCTAAAATGCCATTGGAAGGGGGAGAAACAGGTCCGCGACGTAGGAAGTGGTGAAGGAAGTAGTAAAGGCGAGCAGTCTGGAGCCTGGGAACTGTTTATGGGAACTACATTAAGGTATCTATAATCCTAAAATGCTACGAGAAGGGAGGAGAGGATAACAGGTCCATGACGTAGGAAATGGTGTAGGAAGTAGTAATGCTAGCAGTGCAGAGTGTGGGAACTGTCTGTGGCATTTATGTATCTGCAATTATAAAATGGTATAGGGAAGGAGGGCAAACAGGTCCACGACGTAGGGAGTGGTGAAGTAAGTAGTGAAGGTTAGCAGTGTGGAGATTGGGAGTGGATTAATGTATCTGCAATACTTTTCAGAGTAAAGTAATAATTTTTCCCGAGCAAAGCTCGGTCCCCAGGTACTAACTCATAAAATAGTTCTACAATTAAATGGATCTCCTTTTACAAACGCATATAATAACCAGAAATGTTCAGATCGTCCTTGCGTGTATTTTATGCCACAAATTTTGACGAAAGGCTTTTCATTACATAAACTATACCTATTTACAGTGTTGACCAAACAGTTGGCAAGAAGCATTAATAGATAAGCTATGTACCAAATATGATAATTTTAGCTCTATTCTAATTATGAAAAAACACGAAGTAACTAAAAGCTAGTTTTGTTGGTGTAGTAAGCGTTGCAGGAGGTCTACTTTACACTGAATCGACGTTCACTTTTATTGCTTTTGATCTTCCGGCACTGTTGACTCAGCGAAACTGAACTTGTATTTTACCGTATTTCGTTATATTAAACCTGCTGTTGCATTAGGTCAAATTCCCAATAAGTCAATTGCTTTAACATAGACCACGTTTTTAGCTCGGACTGTACTATTTGACTTACTGGGACTTTTGATCTACAGACACTGCAAACATTGTAGTTTTTGACCTAGCGGCACAGGTATAAATTATTTGATCTTCCGGGACTGTTGACTTTCAGCAACATTCCCATTTATTCTGTCATTTGATAATTGATTACTTATTCAAATGTTAGTTCACGTTGTGTCCAATTGATCTTTATACTAAATATTCAATATGTTGAACAATCCACGTATTTCAGTGTTATAATGCTTTAATTAATCAAACAGTCATCAAAGCTGGCTCTTAGGGCCTGTGAATTGCGGTAAATTGTCTCCTCTGATTAAAATAATGTGCCTAGTTATCGTTTCCAACATGAACGGTTTGGTCAGAATCATAAATCACATGACCAGATCACCAAAGTGTGCATCAAGGTATGCCACAAGGGTTTGTTAAAAGAAAAACAATGACAGAATCCCGAGGTAGATATTTCACTTCTAGCCTATATGGCGGGTATTCCAAAATTAAATTTTTTTTAAAAAGCACCCATTTTAGCGAATTTCCCATATAGGGAATAAGCTATTACCGTAGTACTCATGGTAGAACCTGGACGCTGGGCCGATTTTTTTTTCGTTTTGAGGTCCCTAGAGGCTAAAAACAGCATCCGTTCAAATTCATATATATATGAGTGAAAATTTTAAAACGCACGTTTTCAGGAAAAGCACTTATAAAATTTTTGTTCCGTTTTTTGAAACTTTTTTATTTTTTTTATTTCATTTACATTTGAATTTTCATAAAATGTCCATGGTAACGCAATATCTTTGGTGATTTTTTATTAATAGAGCATCTTTGATGGAAAAACACAAAATTTTGTCACGACCATCACGGACATAAAACTGAATATTAAAAATAGTTCATATTATTTTTATAACTATGTTTTGCTATATAAATTAATTTACTTTTATGGCCATTATACAATAAACAGCTCACTAAGCTTTTGGTATATTTGGTCTTTCTAGAAAAAAAATAAAAAAACTCAAAAAATTGAAAAAAACTAATAAAATATTTTAAGGTTGTATAACTCCGAAAAAACTTACCTGAGACCCCAAAAATCTTTATGTTTTTATAGAGGTGTGCTTCTTTTATGTATAAAACATTGAAATATGATGATATTTTAATTTTTAAAATTGTTATGATAGAAATCGTAAACGTGATGGTCAGGGACAGCGGTACGGTTGTGAATTGTCTGGAATAATCTAAATCTTTCTAAACACCCCTTCAATTATCCTGTTAGTTATAATAAAAATATGTGTTTCAGTGGAACTAAACCGTTCAATTTACAATGATATTTAAGTTATTGTCACGACCAAACACAGTATAATCCATAAGGCTGGATTGGTTGTGAAAAAACCCGCGATGGTTGTGAAACTTTGGTCGTGACATTACGTGTTATTTGGCTCTGTTCTGGCGGTAGCCCTGCACCTCATGTTCGAGGATACACAGTGGACTTCTAGGTTAATGTAGCAATTAAAATATCATATCAACAAAAATTAACACCACGTCTACTTCATCAAATGACTACGTACGGTCATGGACACACCAAAATTACAAAAAACACAAACTTACCTTTATTAATCTTGTAACTACTTTTTTTAACACAAAACGACCGGCACAACAAACTTTCGTACACCCCAAACTAGTCTCTAAAACGAACTGACGCAATTGACGCCAGGCTTGCCACTGTCGTGCTCCAAAGTTGAAAATTTTTCCCAAATGGTCGTGATGCCAAATCGAGGGACAGACTTATTTTGTCATGGTAGTCAGTTTGCAATGACAATAAAATTATATTATCCTCCTTCTTTGTAAGTTTAATAACTTGATAATTATCCTATACTCTAATACGAGCAATGTTTGCTTGTATGTATGTATGTATGCTTGCTTGCTTGCTTGTACCAAGATCTCGAAAACGGCTCCGACGATTTTCTTCAAATGTTGAAAATAGATTATTTTTACCTAAAAGCGAGTTTACTACAGTTAGAACTGCCAACAAAAATCTAATAACGTAGAAAAATGAAACTGAAAGTCACATTTTTTTAACATTAGTCTTATGGGTTGCTAAGTAACCATTTTGGTCGAATTAAATAACAAGGAAAAAGTAAACAAAGACTTGAAGTTGTAGCATGTGTTCGTAATAAGCCAACTACCCACAGTAGGCCTATACTAGCAAATTACAAATACAGTACAAAAGGGAAAACATCACTTGTTACTATTGAGCAAAGATTATACTGAAGATTACTCGATACATTGTAGGCCTAGTAAAGGCTAGCAGTGCGAAGTATTGGGAAGTGTGGGATCTGTTTATGACGATTAGATTTTAAGGTCTGCAATCCTAAAATGCTATGGGATTGGGAAGGGAAGGAAACAGATCCGCGACGTAGGAAGTGGTGAAGGATGTAGTAAAGAAGGGTTGCCTGGAGTGTGGGATCAATCTGTTTATGACGATAAGATTAAGGTATTTGCAATCATAAAATGCTATGGGAAGGGAGGGAAACTTGTCCGTGACGTAAGAAGTGGTGATGGAAGTAGTTAAGGCGCCGGAGTGTGGGAACCGTTTATGACGATTAGATAAATTAGATTAAGGTATTAGCATTCCTAAAATGCTATGGGAAGGGAGGGAAACAGGTCCGTGACGTAGGAAGTGGTGAAAGAAGTAGTCAAGGCGAGCTGTCCGGAGTGTGGGAACTGTTTATGACGATTAGATAAGGGTATTGGCAACCCTAAAATGCTATGGGAAGGGAAGGAAACAGATCCGCGACGTAGGAAGTGGTGAAAGAAGTAGTAAAGGCGAGCAGTCCGGAGTGTGGGAACTGTTTATGACAATAAGATTAGGGTATCTGCAATCCTAAAATGCTATGGGAAGGGAGGAAAACAGGTCCGCGACGTAGGAAGTGGTGCAGGAAGTAGTCAAAGGCGGGTAGTCCGGAGTGTGGGAACTGTTTATGACAATTATATTAGATTAGGTTATATTTTATTAGATTAGATTAAGGTATCTGGAATCCTAAATGGTGATGGGAACGGAAGGAAACAGGTCCGCGACGTAAGAAGTGGTGAAAGAAGTAGTAAAGGCAAGCAATGTGGAGTTTGGGAAAGGATTTATGTATCTCCAATACTAAGACTGCTTTCAAAATAAACTAATGATTTTCCCCGAGCAAAGCTCGGTCCCTAGGTACTGATAATGAATAAATTGATGACATAAAAATATGGCTTTATATATTTCGGCATGAATAATTAATTAGTCAAAAAACAGTGTGGAAGTTGGAAAATGTACCCTAGGGACACGTCATGGTCGTGATTTTCGAGACTGAAAAAATAAGAAAAAAATACCTAGAACCTATTTAAAACCAAATAAATGTGTGTAACATGTTGCCCCCGTCCAAAAAATATTAAAACACATAAAACTACAAATTATCTATGAACAGTATCTATGAAGTAAAAGGCCAGGGACATGAAAACGTAAGTTTTTTAATTTTCACTCATATATATATTTATATATTTTTATTTATATATGTGTCCGTTAGCACGATTACTCGAGCAAAACTGATCCGATTTTGATGAAATTTGGTACAAACGTGTTAACCTACGTTTATTCGAACGAGTTCGCGATCCAGCATGATCGGACCAAGGGAACGGGGGTTTATGGGGGGTTTTATGGGGTAAAAATAGGTTTTTCCCATTCTTGACCCAAAAAACATTAAATTTAGCAATTTCTTTCCAAACCATTTTGTAGAGCTTAAAAAACAAATAATTTAGTACATTGAAGCGTTATTATGCGCCTAATGATTATGGAGAAAATTCCAAAAAATTTTAAATTTAAAATTCCAATGTTATTCTTATGGAGAATAAGTAAACTGTTGTAGTTTGCTTGTTAATGAACATATTTTGGTCAAATTTGGAAAATGTTTTTATTTCTTACTAACTATTAACATTTTACAAAAAAAAAAACAGTTTTACCCTCCCTGATGCAGCAAACCTAAGTACTTGTTTAACTAATTCTATTTAAATCGGGAATAAATGTTATATTTTTAAGTAGTGACATTTCAGTGTAAAACCAATCAGTCAAATGGAAATTCGCTTAGTCTGCAGGTTTGCTGCGTCAGGGGTATTGGAATATCCGCCATTTTGCCTAGAGGTGAGATATTCACCTCTGATTTCCGTCATTGTGTTTCTTTTGACAAACCCTTCAAAATGAGGGGTCACTCAATAGGGGTTATTATTTGAAAAAAATAAGTCACCGCCTACCCTCTTCCCTGTTAGGGGGGTTAAAAAATATTTTTGATGTAAAAAATTGCGGAACCTTTGCTAACAATTATTGCCACAAACAGAATATTTCTATCTATTTCGGTTTTAAAAACACAGATTTGTTTCAATACTTAATTTACACACTGTATATATGAATTTGAACGGATGGTGTTTTTGGTCTCCAGGGACCTCAAAACGAAAAAGTAAATCGGTCCCGGGTCCAGGTCTTACCATACTACAGTAATAGCTTATTCCCTATAGGGGAAATTCGCTAATATAAAAAAACAGTTGTTTCGGGACCTTAAAACGAAAAAGTAAATCGTTCCCTGGTTCCAGGGTCCTGTTTCATAATAAACTACCAGTTACTAGCTCTTACTTGTAATTTACATTAGGTTTGCATTGGGCAACCAGCTGGTTTACTGATAATATTAGTTTGTAGTTTATTATGAAAAAGGCTCCAGGTCTTACCATGAGTTCTAGGGGAATAACTTATTTCCTATATGGGAAATTCGCTATAAAATTAACATTGGCATCGTGGTTTGCCAAAGAACTATGTTGGTTAAATAAAATTACAAGGGAATAGTAAACAAAAGACTAGTAACATGTGTTTATAACAAGCCATCCACAGTATACTAGCAAGTTACAATTTATACAGTACAAAGGGAAAAACATAGGTTGTTACTTATGAGTAAAGATTCCACCAAAGATTACTCAATTTAGGCGAAAATAGTTCTGATCAAATACTGATTATTTTACTTGGCTCTGTCCTACCAAACTTAATCCCTGAAGTATTGAGGCATTGATAGCAAACTTTGGTTTAGCAGTGATATACATTTTTATTCAATTATACAGGGAGCGGCAGAAATATCTGACGGTTTTCGTACAGTCCGGCAGCCGAGTGGAGGGGGGTGGTAGGGAGCGGCTCATTCTCAAGGCCAAGTGACCCCATTTCAATGTCAGTTGCCATGGAGCAGTGGACCGGTATACATCGCGCGTTTGTCGTTAAGGCGTACCGGTATTTTAAAAGTGGTGATTCTGTTGTTGATACACAACGTAAGTTTCGTAGGCATTTTAATGTGGCTCGTGGGGAACCTATCCCATCCTGAAACACCATCAAATTGTGGGTGGATACCTTTAGATCTACAGGATCAACTGCAAAACGTAGGCCTACAGGCCGTCCAAGGTCAGTGAGGACGCCGGAGAATGTGGAGCGAGTGCGATAAGCTGTGCTAACGAGCCCGCATCGCCCGGTGAATAGACAAGCTGCTGCTCTTGGCATGTCTGATCGCTCTATTCGACGAATTTTGCACTCCTTCACTTTCACCCATATAAAATAGCCATCTTCCAAAAACTTCAGCCTCATGACCACGCTAATCCTCAAACATTTTCAGAGCAGCCCGGGCTATGCTATGTATATTATATTATATTTATTATATATATAAATTATAAGTTTAATAACAATTTTTAATCTACTGTATTAATTGAAACAAACTTCATGCAGTAGTTCATTTTCCTACTACTGGATATTGAAAATTTAAATTATTAAATAAACTGTTCCAATATCCTTTGATTCTTGTTATGACGACTGTTTTCGTGATGACAGTCATTTCATCAGGTCAATCCTCGTAGAACGACTTGTTAAGTATACTTAAAGTTTTTACTAAATACAAAACGCATCATAATTACAGACAGAAACCATCGCGATGTGTGCACGCTTTCAGTCGCTGCCGGCTCAATACTTTGTAGCTTCATGGCTGTAAATACTTTGTAAATAATGTGTTTTGTGTTAGGTAAAGACTTTTAAGTATACTTAACGAATCGTTTTACGAGGATTGACCTGATGTACTGTCATGTGTGACCTGGCATGTGATGTCTATGTCTTCACGAAACCTGTCGTCACATTTAACAGGTAGGTAACAGTTAATTTAATGATTGAAACAAACTGTCAAAACAATGTTTATGCAAGTATAGGCTATTAAATAAATATTTGATAAATGAATGATTTTCACCAGCGACTGTAAAATAAATAATGTGTTGTGGATTACCAAAATACCAGGTTAAGATTTTCATTATAACGAATTGAAATTCCACCGAAACTTAAATAATAAAAGCCAAAATTAGTTGTAAATAAAAAGTGAGATTCCTTTATATTGGTTTTTTAAATTAAAAGAACTATACCAAGCCATGGCTCGGCCCCTCAGGACTACTTATAGGTTTCAACTGACTACAAGACCCCCGTCCGTAGATATATATTTGTCAAATGCATTAAATATTTTGAAAAAAATATATATATTTGAAAATTTTATGTTTTTTTAGGTAATAACAGGAACACCTGAGTTTGAGAGAACCGACCAGACTTTCAACATTAATGTAAGTTTAAGTTTAGAATTCAGTCTAGTTTGAAAGTCAGTACTTACAGTACTTTCTTTTTATACACAAGCGTGGATTCAGGGGGGGGGTAGGCCAATAATTATAATATTTTGCGTTTTATCCTGAATACATTTAAGCTTGTTCGTTGAAAACCAAACAGAAGCTAGGTTTCGTTTATGGCTTCATTGGTCATTGTATTTAGAGTATGAATGTCGTTAAGAGTGGCGATTAGGGTAGTATCGTCTGCATATGATGCAGAGTCAACCCCAACATTTCGAGGCAAATCATTAAAACACATTAGAAATAGAAATGGTCCAAGGACTTTGCCCTGTGGAACGCCAGAGACCACCTCTCTTAAAACTTAAGCCAGATTGCATCCCACCAACTAAAAACGTACTGCTTTCTATTACTTAAGTATGAATGAACAAAACCTAACTGAGCATCCTCCATGCCATAAAATTTGAGTTTACTAAACAAAATGTTATGAGGAACACAATGAAAAGCTTTTGTGAGGTCGAACAATGTGAGAGAAACAATTTCTTTGTTCTCAAAAGCATTTATTGTTTTATTAATGACTTTTAGAGCTGCAGAAGTTTGACTTTCCTTCCCAGAATCCAAAATTGTCAATATATTTTTGTTTACAAAGTGCTCATATTTAATAGTTCATAAACCACCGATTCAATGATTTTTTATAAGATTGGGGCAATAGATATTGGTCTATGATTTTAAGAAAAAAGTATTCCCTTTCTTGAAGACTTGTATCACCTTTGAAATTTTTATTTTTAGAAACTCAGGAAAACTGTCAGTCTTTAAGGATTTGTTTGCACAAAAAGCCAGTGGTTCACTTAAATTAAATTAGATTAAATGTATAGTCCGTTTTAGAACATAATTTGACAGCCAATAAAAATCCATGGTTTTTGAGTTTGAAAGCTTAGAAACTATTTTAACTATGTCATCTGATGATACTTCTCTCCAATTAAAAGACAAAATGTCATGAGGATTTATTAACGACATCAATGCTGTTTTCCAGCTCCCTAACTGAATCAACAAAATAATTATTTAATTAGTCGGGCATCTAAGTCCAACTCTATCTAAACAACTCTGAGGATTATGAAAACATGTATGGCATTTCAAATAGAATACGTTTCATCGTTCAGGATAAGATAAGGTGTCTTTGTTTATCCTGAAATAATTAATCATAATCTGAATTCATTTGATCCAACTTTTTTGCATTTTAGGATGAAAGTGTGGACGGAGAACAGACATATGTTGGACCTACCCCAGGCACATATCCCGATGTGAGTACAGTATTACATTACAAACCTTTTCATATCATAGGCCCAATAAGGAGGAAGAATAAGAAACTGGTGTTAATAAAAGTGTACGACACAAATGTCCTAATAATAGTTTATACTCTAAAATTTATACAGGGTGGAAAAACGTCCCGGGACAGTTAAATAAAAAACAAATGTTAAAGATATAGCTACAAAACTTAACGCAAAGTTACTGGGCATAAAATAATAATAATAAAAATCATTTTAATGCATTATTCGGTAATATGCTACCTCCTTAGGGGGGAGGCCCTATTAGGAATCAGAAGAAAATCATAAATAAAATGTAAGTTTAGGTTGACATACGTATCAAATTAATAGTAGTAAAATACAATGCCGCAAACCCAAATTCAAATGGACAGCCGAGTCAAAATGACAGCTGTTCAAAGACTCCTTGAATTTCCAATGCTAAGTACGCTTCCTCCGTATAGAGGGGCACCCGCAATAAGTAGAAGTAGTTGCTTCATAGCTCTAAGCTTTTAACAGTTAACATGTTTAAATTATTTTTTATCTTACCTTAAGCACATCCAAAATATCATATCCAATCCAAAAATTACAGTATGTTGTTTAGCATATTTCTCATGGTCAGACCTGGACCCGGGACCAATTTACTTTCTTGTTTCAAAATCCAAAGAGGTCAAAAACATCATCCTTTCAAATTCATATACATATATGTGTCCGTTAACATATTCATATTTGTATACATCCGTTAGCATGATAACTCAAGCAAAATCATCCGACTTTGGTGCAATTTGGTACAAATGTGTAAACATACTGTACTTTCATTTGAACCATCATGATCAGACCATGGAAACAGGGTTATATGGATGGCTTTGTAGGGTAAAAAAAGGTTTTTTTTCAATTTTTAACTCTCAAAACATAAAATGTTCTAATATCTTCCTAATCCATTTCAAAGAGCTTAATTTAAAAAAAATATTTAATTTATAATTCTAATCTTATTCTTACGGAGAATAAGGAAACTATTGTAGTTTGCCTGTTTATACATTTCAAACAAACTTAGCAAACTTATTTATTTTATATCAAGCTATTAATATTTTACTAAAATATACACTTAATGACCCTCAGCAAACTTAGGTACTCGTTTATTTAAATAAATTTAAGTGAAAGTTAAATCAGGCAAATGGAAATTTGCTTAGTCTGCAGGTTTGCTGCAGCAAGTTTATTGTCGTTTTGAATTTACTTTTTCTTGATCACAATAAAAAAATTATTCTTTCCCTAAAAAACAAAACTTCTGTGGGTTGGGATGAAGTACCAATCAAGTTAATTAAAGCTGCTGTAAATTTAATTTCTGAACCCTTATCTATTATCATAAATCAGTGTTTAACAAATGGAATCTTCCAAGACAAACTTAAATACTCACAAATAACTCCAATTTTCAAAAAAGGCTCTAGGTCAGATATCAACAATTACCGTCCAATATCAGTTTTAAGCAATTTTTCAAAAGTCTTTGATAAAGTTATAAATAACCAATTAGTTTGTTTCTTTGAACATAATAATCTGTTTTATCAAAATCAATTTGGTTTCAGGAAAAACCTTGGAACAAATACAGCTCTTGTACACTTTATTAATGAGGTATCGGAGGCTTTGGATGGGTCAGGGAATGCAGCTGGTGTCTTCTGTGATCTATCCAAGGCCTTTGATTGTGTCGATCATTCGCTTTTGCTTCAAAAACTACATGACTATGGAATTTCAGGAAGTTGTCTTTCCCTAATTAGATCATACCTTTCAGATCGGAAACAAAGAACTGTAATTTCTGATGGAGGAACCAGGCATTTCTCACATTGGAAATGTATACCTAAAGCTTGGGGTGCCTCAAGGCTCCATTTTAGGTCCCCTTTTCTTTTTAATCTACATAAATGACCTCCCTAAAGCTATTAATAGAGATTTGATTCTGTTTGCTGACGATACTACTGCAATCATTAAAGAAAATAGTAGAGAAGAGCTTCTTACATCTCTCACAGAAGTTATGAAAGAAATGGAAAATTGGTTTAAAATAAATGACCTTAAACTTAATGTGGATAAAACCCAAATTATCAAATTTTCAGCCAGAAATGAAAGAGAATTAAATCGTTTTTCCAATTTAGTCCATTCAAATAAATTCCTAGGCATTCATCTAGATGAAAATATTAACTGGAAGGTGCATCTAGATGTTATAAAGAAAAAAATTAGATCTGCATCATCTGTCTTTGTCCACTTGAGAGAATGTGTCACCATTGAAGTACTTAAAATGGCTTATCATGCATATGTAGAATCCATCTTGAGGTATGGTGTGATTTTTTGGGGACAGGCAACTGATGCAAAAACTTTTTCAGACTTCAGAAAAGAATCGTCCGAATTATGACATAATTCCCACCCCAGAAGTCCTTGTAAATTACATTTTTAAAATTTAAAAATCCAAACACTCACAGGACTATACATATTTGAATTATTAAACTACATACACAATATAAAAAATAACCTCCCGGATTCATTCAAATTCACACACAACTATAGTACAAGAAACGAAACAATTTTCAGATTACCAAATCACCGTTTGACCTTATTTGAAAAAAGTCCTTTGTATGCAGGTTTAAAAATGTATAATAAACTACCGGTATATTATAAAATAATGAGTTCAAACAAGTTTCAAGAAACATAGAAAAATGGACTCCTTGAACGTGCGTTTTATAAAATAGAAGAATTTTATAACCATCCCTTGAGTTAATTTTTTGTTTTCAATTTTCTTAACTAACGTACTGTATTAATATTATTTGGCTAGGTATTTTTTTCCTGTTACTTTGTACTTTGTATTTTTCTAGTCTAGACTCAATTTTGACAATGCACCTGTTCTATATGTTATCACATATCTAAAAGAATGTTATGTGCAAATAAATAATGTCTAATGTCTAAAAGATTATGTTTTAACTACTGAACT
Organism: Macrosteles quadrilineatus; assembly: GCF_028750875.1. NCBI lineage: Eukaryota > Metazoa > Arthropoda > Insecta > Hemiptera > Cicadellidae > Macrosteles > Macrosteles quadrilineatus. The sequence continues at coordinate 308,861 of NW_026542666.1, read as the reverse complement.
GCCAGACCGGTAACATAATCTCCACGACTTAATCTTTTTTCATCTACCGTTATCACATTTCCCCAAAAAAAACGTTTTTCGGATAGCGAATAGAGTAAAACTAAGTTATTTAACTAACAATTAGAATCAGTAAATGTCAAAAAAATCTTCCTATACTTCCGAAAGTACGACCAAAGCTAGGAAACCTCTGTCCCGCCTCGCTTCAATGTGCGGTGACAAGAAAAAGTCTTCGCTCCCGCCTGCACCTCGCCTCGCTTCAATGTGCCTTATGGGGTAAAATTAGGTATTTCTAATTTTTGACCCTAAAAACATGAAATTTCACATTTTCTTTCCAAACCATTTTATAGAGCTTAAAATAATAAATCATTTAGTATATTGAAGCGTTATTATGCGCCTAACGGTTACGGAGAAGATTCCAAAAAATTTTTAAATTTTAAATTTCCATGTTATTTTTAAGGAGAATAAGTCAACTGTTGTAGTTTGCTTGTTTGAGAAGATATTTTGATCGAATTTGGAAAATATGTTAATTTCTTACTAAACTATTATCAGTTTACAACAAATATGTTTGTTTACCCTCCCTGTTGCAGCAAACCTAATGTCTTGTTAAACTAATTCTTTTTGAATAGGGAATAAATGTGAAATTTTTTTAGAAGACATTTGAGTGTAAATCCAATCAGACAAATGGAAATTTCCTTAGTCTGCAGGTTTGCTGCAGCGGGGGTATTTTCTATTCACAAGGTAACTTAAATTCAAATGTTAGAAATATGATTAATTATTGTTTTTAACTTATTTTCTACTATAGTGTGTAATTTGACTCTTAACTGCATTTTGATTGGTTTTTTTCAGGGAAATTGGATATGTATGGATGACTATGTAAGTAAAATATGAAATGGTTATTATTCCATTTGGAATTAATTATCATAAAGTAGTGGTTAGATAGAAGTAGTAAAAGTAAACATTATTAACATCTAAATATTTCTATTTAAGTTTACAAAAACAAATACATGATAAACATTTAAAGTATTCTTGATATCACAGATCAACCCTCAATTAATTATGAATCATTCAGATCATGATTACATTTATTTCTATGATTATGTTGCAAAAAGTGCAATTTATGTCCAAAAAATATTTACTAGGCCTAATACTACATTTCAAGTTTTCAGTCACGAGTAGATTTATATGATACAGTAGAACCTTGATAGTTCAACATCGGCTGTGATGACGTGACAGGTTGGCAGCGGCCGATGACGGGTTTCTGAGGTAAAAAGTAGGGCCTTCTTAATGTTTTTATGCACACAAAAACTCAATTTGTATGCACACAAAAACTCGATACTTTGTGCAAACAATCAATCTATTAGGCATTTTTTTTTGTAGATTTATATTATATAGAAAATAAAAGTTTAACAGGTTTACAATTAATTACATTAATTTTTAATTTTACAGAATAAGGAAGAACATGGCGAAATAATTGCTACTGTGAGTATGTTCAAAATTTTTTTTATAGTTTTGATGAAAAGGTCATGTTAAGTTAAGTGGTGGATATACTCAACACCAATTCAGCGGCGTAACCAGGTTTGGAGCACCTTGGAGCAGAAATTGCTTAAGCAGTCCCTTAACTTTAACCCAGAACTTAACTTTGACCAGAAGTGCTTTAACAACAGTTTGTTTAATTTTGCTTCTTTTACGTAAAGTTTTGCCATCTATGCTTGCAATAAAATATGTTAATATTTATTGGTTAAATCAATTATTTATCACAAACGTTTATGGCCACAGCATCAACCTTTCTCTAAAATATGTAACAGATACATTGACTACATTAAAACCAAATATGGAGCTTAGACAAGTTTTTGACGGTTACCTAGAACATCCGCAAGGTGGAATAAAAAGTTTCCAAACGATTGAAAAGGGCGATGAAATTTACTTCTGTATTTCTCTTTGATGAAACTCTGACCCCAACCACAACGAAAGAAAACTCCTAGCCAACCCTAATAACTAGGATAGACTTATTTCCATGATAACAAGGAAGACGATATCATAAATCATATCTTGGAACAAGCATCTGGAGATGCGGACACATTGATAGGGACAACAAGCGCTGGTCATTGGCTAGCTTTAATGAGCATGTTGTCGTTTTTGGAGAGGATGTTGACTTATTATTATTATTATTAAGGGAAAGGGAGCTCATAACCGCGACCCACCGACACCTCGAGCTCGACTCTGATTGACTACCCCAGGTTCGGTGGTCCTACACGTCACACAGAATGATGACACCTCATGTCAGCAAAACAATCAGGCCATGCATTCCATGCCACGATCCAAAACAACCTAACGTGATGTAGCAATCGATGCACTCAATACTTTGTGACACTCAACAAAACCCCAAATAAATTGCAAGACAATGCTAGCAAGCGGAGTTGCGACACGATTGCCAATATTAACGGCAATACCCAATTCTGGGCTTTGGGCTGTTATCCATTATAACACTAATAAAAATACAATCAATAACTGCCTGACCGTAACACCAGTTCCAATTGAAAAATTCGCTATGTTTCGGTCTAGAAACCTTCAGCAATATACCAGCTTTCTTTTGAGTTATTGATTATTAAGATTGGAAGTATCTGAAGCACGCTGTTAAATCATGAATCAACAGTATAATAGTAACTATTTCAGGACTTATCTGCAATCTTAACTTATTTGAAGGTGTAAGACAGGATAAACTTGAATGAGTTTGCGAACCAGCATGATTGGACCATGGGAACAGGGTTTAAAAATATATATATATATATACAAATATATTTGTTCAGGGTTTTATGGGGTTTTCTCATTTTTTACCCTTAAAATACAAAATGTATACATTTTTCTCCAGACCTTTTTAAAGAGATTAAAAAAACAAATAATTTAATATATCAAAGTGTTTTCGTACGGTGATTGGTTACGGATAAAATTCAAAAAAATTTTTAATTTAAAATTCCCATGTTATTCTTATGGAGACTATTGTAAAATGTTGTAGTTGGCTTGTTTATGGATATATTTTTATCAAACTTGGCAGATTTATTTATTTCATACTAAGCTATTGTTATAGATTAAAGAGGTTCTGAATTCTGTTCCATTCCCAAACTAATATAGTTTAAGATATAGGTAAGCTACTTACTTCATTGCTCAGTTCAAGTATTAATACATACTAGTAAACACGTTGCTCGAAATCGAGCAATTGCAAAGAAGTAAAGTATAAGTTTTGTAGTTTTGTAATATGTATGATTGTAAATTAAAATAGTAAATATTTAAATTTAAATTGAAATTTAACAACAAATTTAAACAATTATGGTAACTCCAAGCCTGTGTGTCCTCCACTTGGATAACAGTTTCTATAGTTGCAAATAGGGTTTCAGCATATAGATTTGTCAATTACAGAAGAAGTCCTTCTCGTATGAGGAACCAATTTTTTTAGATCGGTGATGCTACAGCTAGGTGGGTTCCAAATCAAAAGGTCATTGCATTACCACATTGCTAAGAACTGTTGGTTCAACATAATCAGTAAATGTACCCAATGCGGTTCATTGAATTGAGAAATAAATAACAGCAATTAAATTATAAAGCTGATCAAAATGTAAACAATTATGTTCTTCATAAGGATAACATGGAAACTTTAACAACCACTGGGCCAGAGCCCTAGGGACTTTTTCAAAAATGTAAGGTCAGTTTGCAAATCTACGCGACACGCTCTTTCCAATGAGACGTCAATGGATAAAATCGATTCAAATATGGCGGAGGAGTTCAACCGACAAAGTTTCATATAGCGTATTAAGATTCATTACTTCACACATATTCATTGCCGAATGCAGATGATTAGGCCTTAAGCAAGTGCAAAGCGTAAAAGTAGGTTTTATAATAATTATTCTCCTCTTTGAGAATCAAAAATAATCACTTTATAATGAAATGTATTGCAGGAAGAAGAGCCATGGACACCAACAGTTAGGCCAGAACCACCGCCACCAACAATTGTTCAACCACCGCCACCTACAATTGTTCGACCGCCGCCACCGACAATTTTTGAACCAACGCCACCGACAATTGTTGAACCACCGCCACCACCACCGACAATTGTTGAACCACCGCCACTGCCACCACCACCGACAATTGTTGAACCACCGCCACCGCCACCACCACCGACAATTGTTGAACCACCGCCACCGCCAATTGTTCGACCAATGCCACCCACAATTGTTCAACCGCCGCCACCGAGCGTGGTTCATCCGCCGCCGCCACCGAGCGTGGTTCATCCGCCGCCGCCACCGAGCGTGGTTCATCCGCCGCCGCCACCAACAATTGTTCAACCACCTCCACCGCCAATTGTTCGACCACCGCCACCTACAATTGTTCAACCGCCGCCTCCGACAATTGTTGAACCACCACCACCAACAGTGGTTCATCCAACAATTGTTCAACCTCCGCCACCAACAATTGTTCGACCACCGCCACCGCCAATTGTTCGACCGCCGCCACCAACAATTGTTGAACCACCACCACCAACAATAGTTCGACCACCGCCACCTACAATTGTTCAACCGCCACCACCGACAATTGTTCGACCACCGCCACCGACAATTGTTGACCCGCCACCACCGACAATTGTTCAACCACCACCACCGACAGTGGTTCATCCAACAATTGTTCAACCGCCGCCACCGCCAATTGTTCAACCGCCGCCACCAACAATTGTTCAACCACCACCACCAACAATAGTTCGACCACCGCCACCTACAATTGTTCAACCGCCACCACCAACAATTGTTCGACCACCGCCACTGACAATTGTTAAACCGCCACCACCAACAATTGTTCAACCACCGCCACCGACAATTGTTCAACCGCCACCACCGACAATTGTTCGACCGCAGCCACCGACAATTGTTGAACCACCGCCACCTACAATTGTTCAACCGCCACCACCGACAATTGTTCGACCACCGCCACCGACAATTGTTCAACCGCCACCACCGACAATTGTTCAACCACCGCCACCGACAATTGTTCAACCACCGCCACCGACAATTGTTCAACCGCCACCACCGACAATTGTTCGACCACCGCCACCGGCAATTGTTGAACGGCAACCACCGACAGTGGTTCATCCAACAATTGTTCAACCGCCGACACCGACAATTGTTCAACCGCCGCCACCAACAATTGTTCAACCACCGCCACCGCCAATTGTTCGACCACCGCCACCGACAATTGTTCAACCGCCACCACCGACAATTGTTCGACCACAGCTACCGACAATTGTTGAACCACCGCCACCTACAATTGTTCAAACGCCACCACCGACAATTGTTCGTCCGCAGCCACCGACAATTGTTGAACCACCACCACCGACAATTGTTCAACCTTCCCCACCAACAATTGTTCAACCACCACCACCACCAGTGGTTCATCCACCACCACCGACAATCGTTCGACCGCCGCCACCGACAATTGTTCAACCGCCACCACCGACAGTGGTTCATCCAACGCCACCACCAACAATTGTTCAACCGCCACCACCAACAATTGTTCAACCGCCGCTCCCAACAATTGTTCGACCACTGCCACCAACAATTGTTCAACCGCCACCACCAACAATTGTTCAACCGCCGCTCCCAACAATTGTTCGACCGCCGCCACCAAGAGTGGTTCGTCCAACGCACCCGACAGTTGTTCAACCTCCAACAGTAAGTTAGCATAGCAAAATGTAGGAATTGGTTAACTTCGGAACTCGCTAACTCGGTCGAGTGTCGGAACTGGCTAACGCTGAAACTGGCTATCCTTCCCAGTCAGGAATTGGCTAACTCCAGAACCCGCTAACTCGATTTTGTCCCGCGGCGGAAGTCGCTAACCCGGCCGTGCCCACTGCACGGAGCGTTGCCAACCTTGTACGACGAAATAATCGTACACAGACGTATTTCAAAATGTCAGTGTCAATCTTTATTGTACTTGTTGTTGTTTTTTGTTATCAAATCCACTTTTAACAGCTACCTAGCTTAAAGTAGTTAAAAGGCAATAAAAATGGTTTTTTTTTGTATATAACTATACAACGCCCAATTAAATGTTGATGATTTCGATCTTAAAAATGCCAGTATTATAGGAAAATAACAGAATATGAAACATATTGTAAATATAGTAGTGCCAATTAAACCACTATGAAATTAAGCTAAATACACGTGAGTTCTCAAACACGGAAAACAAATTTAATCAAGATGTCGTTGTTAATGACTAATTTCATGTATATGTTATGTTCACTGATTAATATTTTCTGCTATAACTTATTTGTGAAGATTAAATATCACAGGTTTTAATATTTCATTTCATTTCAAACAATTTTTATTCTTTTAGTACATATTTACAGTACATTGAACAGTGTCGAAAAGTGATTCTTTATTATAACTTAAAACTGTTTTCTAACTCATTTCTACCATTTTTTACCATTATTTATACTATTGCAATAGAGATTCTCAACAAAACAAATAACAATCATAAATAAATTAAGAAAGCAGTAAAATAATCTAAACATCCAAAAGCCCTTAAAGTCCCAGAAGGTTTTTAATTAAACTCTGGGTCAAGAAATTCTTGTATATTATATAATGCTTTAGTTGTTATAAAATCATTAAGTTTCCTTTTTATATTCTTGGATTCGGCTCGTCTTAAGGTTAATGGTAATTTGGAAAAAAATTATGTACCAGCATAAGTAGGTAATATTGTTAAAGAATAGTAAATAAACAGTTATTAAAATGTGTACTAAAAAGAAACTGACTTTTATTTGACTTTGATGATTGGCAATTTAATAGTAGTAATAAACCAAAACCATTAATCACTAACCACCGTGACTAATTCATAACTAATTCATAGACTTAAAATTAAAGGCTCGTCGTTGAATCTTCCAACTTACATGTAAAAATTGCTCATATGTTACATTACAATTTATAGAATAGCTGTAAATCTAGGCCTAATAGTTAAAACCAAACATTGTAAACCTAGGCCTACTAGTAAAAGCTAGTAGCTTAATACTAAAATTCGTTGAATTTTTTAGAAAAAAATGTTCCATGTTTTAATAACAGTTTGTATATTGTGTAAACCTAAGCCCCACTAGTAAATAATAGGAGAAGATATAATATTATTCTTATATTAAAACGTGACAGGGATATTTTATTTCACGATTCTGAATCAACGACTAGACAGATTTTCCTGATTTTAGTGTTGAAAGAGATATAAATTATTTATATTTAAGTAATAAGACCATAGATAAAACTACCTTAGTAGATTTCTCATCTCATGGATCAGCTGAAGACAATTTTATTGTTAGTTCTGTCCGGTGCACCGTATGTAGAGGTCATGTTTTGTTTACAGTTTGTTTCTTGTTTTCAGTCATTTAAAACCTCGTTTAGCCAAAAAAAACGTTCTAACCATAACTAATAACTCGTCGCCTAGTTATATAACCAAACAGTAGAGAACAAATCATCAAATTAACTATAAAATAATAGAAATACAATTTTGTCGACACTAGCGATCAGTGTCATTGGAGATGAACTAGACACAAAAAACGAGTTTCAAAATTTACAATGAGATGTGATGTCTAATTGTGTTGGTTAGTCTATAATAGGACTACAATGGATTTTTCGCCCTAATAATAATCATAATAATAATAATAAAAATCATACATCTGAATATACATTTATTTAATCGACTACATTGCTCTTACTCCTAATTATTCGTAGGATACGACATTATTGTACCGAGACGATCGTAGGTACTACACTTTCGGCAATACTGGCCAACAATCTTCGTGCTTGGCTCCTATTGGACGGCATGCGAGGCTTCTGATTGGGAGTTAGCGAGTTTCTCCGAGGGACCGAGTTAGCGACTTCCGTACTAGGACAGAATTTGCTAACCCGGCTCTAGAGCGGGTTCCGGAATTAGCCCGTTCCGAAACCGAGCAAGTTAGTGAGTTCCTCTCATCGACCAAATTTGATGATAGGGCGTTTAACATGGGGTTAACGAGTTCCACAGATAGCCAATTCTGCAGACCCAGCATAGCTCAGTTTGACTGAAACTTTGTTTACTTTTTTGTTTTTTTTTTAATACTTTTTTAAGGTTTTCATACCTTATTGACAAGATATATACTAATAATACTAAAAATAATAATAGTATAAAAATAATACTAATAATGGATAATATATAATTGAAATAAAAACTTAATTATATGATATTTTTATAATATAAAGGGTAAATTGTAAATACATTATTTGGCATTTTTACCATGAAATTTACAGTAAATCCATCATAACTAATATTTTCTGTATGAAACATCTATCACTTAAAAAACCGAAAGTCCATCGTATTTTCAAGCATCCATGAATGAGTAAAAACATTAAGATCCCCTTTGTAAAAAGTTTGAATTTTCACATGGAACTATATCACAAAACTATGATTTAAACAAAAGCAAAATTTTAGATTACTAATCTGTAAAATCAGTAATCAACATATTATTTTAATAAGCATTATTGACATATTATTGCTAAGCCTTATTGTTAAGAATGTTTGTATTTTTATTTGCAGGATCCTTGTCCACCAGCAATACACGATGTAAGTTAATATTATAATCCACTTACATACAGAGTACATTTTAATTATTGATATGTACTATCATATGTAGGTAGGTAGTTTACTGGTTTTTAGAGGACCAGAATCAATTGTTTACTATTGAAAATATTGTTTGTAAACATGCTTTATCAACTGTAACATCAACTAAATTCAATGCATACTTTATACTGATGATAAACCCAGGTCTTAATATATAAATACAAATACAATTAAGTAAATACTCGTCCAGAGATTTAAAATCTGACAAATTCCTCTAAATGTAATATGAATGTATGGTTTAAACATGGAATTTTAAGATTTAACCCTATTGACATCGAAGTTTATTGATGATTTTTACTGAGTACTTTACAAAACAACTGACTAGCCCTTTTTGGCTTTTAAGATTTTCTGGGGTTGCTATTGAGGTTTGACTATTAGTAGACTTAGGATAGTTTTGAATGTAATAATAAAATGTAAATACATAGTACCGGTACCTAATTTTTGAATGATAAAGGGGGCATTTTATACTTAAGGGTTATTACTGTTACTTAACTGTTGAATGAAGTTTTTTATTTGTTTAATGTAATCATAAAAAAATACATCACAGGATCCATGCCAGTACATTGGAGCAACATCCAAAGGGAGTACCGATGAAGGCCGTAAGATTGTAAGTACAGTACAGGTTTATTAGTAAGTTTAATAATAATAGGTTAACGTCCTCAATCCAAGTCGTCTTTTAAAATATACATATTTTAAAAGATATTATTTTAAAAGACGACTTGGATTGAGGACGTATACAAGGTATTTAACCTATTATTATTCAATCCAGGAGGCAAACATGGATAGTAAGTTTACTTTTGATTTGTTGCCAATTAAGTAAGTTGTTTTCAAAAATAAATTCTAATTTTCTCCATAGCACAATTCCTATACAGTTTAAATTGTAATGTATGTTTTTTTTTTCAATATAATTAGAGTAATTTTTATTTAGTGTTTATCAACACCTTTACGTTTTTTTGTTTGGGAATGGTCCAAACCATGGTCTTGTTACCATCTAATGTAGAATATAGCATAGCATCATTGAAAACCGAATGACAAACAAATGACTACTGGATCCAATACCTTCAGATTTAAAGGTGAATACTATAATCAATCACTTGGCTAGCCGAATTATTTCCTGTGTAAAGACATTCTAACCAAACAATGCTGACATATAGCCTATAAATATTGACTTTACCGTGAGTGCTTGTTATCTCAACAAATCATAGATGATACTAGGGGAAACCCGTCGAAATCGACGGTTATTTTCAAGGCTTACGTTAATTCATATAACTGCGATGAATTGGGTTAGATATACATATTTTGAGCATTTAACATTGTTCAAAGAGTAATAAGTGTAAAAAAATAACAATATTGCGTTAGTTGCCAAATTTGGTTGTTCATTGAATGATTAAAATATTTCCTATCCTGTACGTCATCGGAGTTATTATTAGTATGTTATATGGTATCTCTTCCTTTGGTAGAACCTTTAAATAGTATTTAAATCGTATTGGTGGATCTTGTAGTTAAACACTTCCGCGACTTCATCAGTGTTTGAGAAAAAATATATGTTTGTTGAGAAGACACGTTCTAACTTCAAAGGGAGGTATATCCGTTACAGTGTAAGTTTGATTTTCCTTCGTCACGTCGCGTCTGTTCATATCGTACTTCTGTGCGAATGAATGAACCCTCTAGCATAGTTTTGATAAATTGACTATGGGGTTACTGATAAAGCTGGAATTCCTTGACATGGGGGATGTCAGTTAGTTGTCTCGGCCTTATCAATAACATAAAGTTGTCAATATAATCTCTCTACGGAATGTTAGGTGTAGTGGAATACATGAAGTAACGTTGGCTTTTATTCTTGAACTGTTAGGGGCCTCCTAGTTCATATGATCTTGGCGGCTTCATTGGTAACAAATAATGCAAATGACATAGCAATGAAACATTTCCCAAAACCAAAAATAGTGTAAAATGGCTGTTACGTATATATATTGACGTTTACATATTGTTAATCAACGTATATCATAAATACCTTAATCCTTTAATACGTTTTTTTATGGCGACCATTCATAGTAGGTAAGCCAAGGATGAATGGAGATGAGTTTACGATGAGTGGCACGATCTTGAAGTCTTGTTAGTGACTAAGGCAGACATTCCTTACATACAGCTGTTAATTAATAGCCCATACAGCGAATGGCAACCAAGGGACCTACAGTTTATTTTTTTTTTGCATTGGTATTTATGAATTGGTATAATTATCAGGATAGCACTGCGGGTAGTCGTAGTACTCACTCGTGTGGACGTTAATCCACACCAGGGAGTATCGCATCCACAGTGCATTCTTATAAATATCCACAATTCGTGACTTCCTAGTAGCTGGATTACAGGACGACGCCACCCGTCCCAGTCAAAGGATTATGTGATCTAGTTTAAAAGGAATACCGGTATGACCTTTCTGTCATGACAGTAGCTGCTTAAATAGTATTTTCTCTTTGTACCATATTTTACAGCCAAAATGTCGTGTTATTTTCAATAATGTTACTAATTTAGTGCGCCAAAGTCCGTAATATAGGCAGGTGCAAATAATTTGTCAAGATAGGTACCATTTTAGGCAATGTTTCTAAGTTTGGATTTTATTAGACACAATAAGAGCAGATATTTCTACATAAATATTTGATATTTTGTAGAATAATATGATAAAATGTAGGCAATAGTGGCGAAAAAGGCACACACCAACCCGTACAATAGATATAAGATATTTCAATAAGAAATAATATAAGAATTGCTGTGATAAAAGGATTTTCCACTGATTTCGTAATGGAACGTTATATTGCAAAACATAGCATGATAAAGAAGAAAATCAATTTTAAAATCAGAAAATAACATTGCAAATACTTATTTGGTAGAATTCAACTCCCAATAAATATGTGTTGTTTGAAATACAATTTAAAAATGAACAGCTGTTTCATTAAATTAAAAGTATTATTCTCATGGCCAAAATGTAAACAACTCTGTGGAGGGATCTTTAAAGGCTTCTGGGGCAGAGTCCTAAGGGATTTTGTTTAGTTTTTCTTTTGATAATCTACAGACCAAGACCTTTCTTTTTGTACACCTCTACCAAGTTTCTACGCCCAACCGTTCTCTCAAATTAGTTGGGTCAAAGTTTCCAATCAAATCTTTAGATTCCCTTATGTTAATCTTATGGGAGAAACTCCAACTTTGATGGCCTGTGGGGCAAAGCCCGAGGATTTTTACTACATGAATTGGTGAAAGGGGGCTTCTACACAAAAAATACTTTATTTTGACACGTCGTTTGTAAAAATCCGTCCATTATTAACGGAGGAGTAGTGTTTTGTAGAAATCGCCTTCACGTATTATATATAAGGATTAAGAAAATAATTTTCTTCATTTTTTTACAGAATGAGCTTAAAGAACTTGGAGTTATCTGTAAGCCAAATGTAAGTTTTCAACAAATAAGCAGTTTCTTAAAAGATTGTTAAGTCTAGCTTTTAAGATAGAGAGTCCTTACCACTGTATAATCCAGCTATTCAAATGTGTAAAAAATCCCCCATACATTAGACAATTCGGTCAACCATTGATGAGCAATTAAATTGCAGGCAATCATATAGCCGGTCGAAACGTATTTTGGACTCCAGCAACCAGTCAGACGATATCATGTGGCAATCAAATCAAGGGTTTGTTGATCAGTGTGAAAATGGAGCTTGAATTCACAGAAAAATAAAACATTTAAATATCAATTAGCAGCTGTTTTAAATACAGCAAAAAAGGAAACTGTCAAGATTATAATACTACACCAGATAATGCCAGTCAGACATCAGCGCATGTGTGGGGAGAATATCACTCGAGATGATTGCTCGGTCCCACACACCTGGCAATCGTGTCACCCAGCAATCTCCGAATCGCCGGCAATTCGGTGTATTGACAGGGAAAATTGAGCAATCAAGGATGTCAAAATTGCAGGCAATCCAATTGAAACACCCCAATCAGGTGATATTTAGGCAAAACAGTCACTGGCAATGTAATTGCTCATCGACAAATCTAGTCTTTTGTAGGATGGTGGACTTAAAGATTAACTCAGAGTAAATCATACACTGTTAATTTTGATATTTTTTGCAGCCCAACCCTTGTGAGCCTAGAGATAAGGGGAAACCTGTAAGTTGATTTCAAGCTAATATTCTGTTATCTTTGCACTGTTATTTAGTTGTATGTTACGATAATAGTTCAAGTAATACATTCAAAGATTCTTAAACAAAAAACACACAATTTATTGGAGGTGTAAATTACGATGAGTCATATGATAGATAAACATATTAAAGTAGACCCCCCCCCCCTTAACCAATTTCGCATTATCCGCCCTTGATCGTAAAATATTACAGTTTGTTTTAACCGACCTTGCTTTGAGAACAGTTTGGTATTACCACCACTTTCTAGGAATCTCAGCATTTCTGCTCCCATACTTGGTGATGGTAACCCAACGATGTAAAGAACTACTGAGTTGCTTATATTGTTGTGGTAACCTTACGCTTATAATATCTCCACAGGATGTGACTAAGATTAAGTTACTTTGTATTCATCCCAGAAAAATTTGTTTCTGACAACAGCCGCTATTTTTTTAATATAATCTAAAATTATCTTATCGTTAGAGTAAACAAACAAGCAACTTGTAGGGAGGGCAGGGGTGGGTTAAGGACTCCAGGGTCAAGATAGTTTATAGTTTAATTAGGCTGTAAATAAATATACTGTCTTGTAACAAAATGGCTGTGTGTATCTTTAATTTTGACAAAGGATTCTGTACTGTATTAAAACAGATTTTGAAAGCATCAATTAATATTACAGTACTTAAAGTATTAAAATTAGAATTTTTATTGACTTGCCAACAACTAATTTATTCCACTAAAAGTATTTGACTTAACCGTGTCTTGTGTTTATGACTTTTCTATCAATACGAAAAAAGGAGACAAGTGTAGTTTATTTTATAAATAATCCAAATACGACTTCAAAATAATGATTAAATATTTCCAAGTGAATAGCACTTCATTTTGTTTTATCTTTTTCGGGATTACACATTTTAACCGACCTTTTGATTGAGTTATCCGACCTAGGTCTGGTCTCATTGGGGTCGGTTATGAGGGTACCTACTGTATTCTATAATTTGACTAATTATTATTAAACCTGCAACACTAACAACAATGTTGCTAGTGATGTACTTAAGAGATAACTGCAGAGACGGCTTGAAAGATAACTGAAAAGTAGCGAGCATAGATCTTCTATCTATTCAGGGGGCAATTGTATGATTATGAGGGGTGGGCTTTGTTAAACCACTTTATTTGAAATACAAACGTGTTGTACTTGAAGAATGCACCAGTAACGTGAGTGACTAAATAACTAAGCTCTTTACTGCTTATTGCCTATATGTATTGCCATTTTTTAGGGATATGTGGAGTTCCTAGTGTCCAGTTTTGACAAAATAGAGGACGGAGCTTTTGAGGAAGTGTTTACTACGAGAAAACAACTCCACGAACTACAGATAAGCATCGTAAGTTATAGTTTTTATTTTATAGTGGACAACAACTTCATAATCTTATGCAAACTTTATATTTCCAATTATAAGTTTTATGTGTGTACAAATACCAATTCTGAAACATGTGGACGGTAAAAAAACAGACTGTTCAATAGAAAGTTTTTTAAGAGGTTGACGGCCTTTTTTAACCTTGCATTTGCCCGTCCACATAGACTTAAGATCTGAGCGAGGAACGTATCCAGCAAGACAAGGGGTGAGCCGGTACAGTACAAAGGTGAACTGTACTGATAAAATGTTTGTGGCAGTGATCAGGGTCCGAACCCACAACATCACTGCCTTGGGCCAGAAGTCTGTGACGCTACCTATTCACAAATGATAAAAAAATTATTTTTCACCACACTATGATGTTTTTAGCACTTTTATGTTTTACATAATGTTAATTGGTGGCTGAAAGTTACGTTTTGCTGGCCATGCCAGCTGTCATCGTCATTTGGAGACCGAGCAGGTTTTTACATCCCTAGGGCCACAAAATCAGCTGCCCACTTACTTTCTTAAAACATTAATGCATATTCATATTAGATACACAGGCAGTAACCATAATATTGCAATAGAACTGTTTTATTATCACCGGTTGCCTAGCAACTTTTTATTTTATTTTGCTGATGCCTCAAATTATTTCTTCACATAACCTAAAAAGTTGTAGTTGTGTTGACTATCAGTGTGCTTTATTATTGTGGTGAATAGTGGTAATAGGGTATAGCGTGAAAAAATAGCGTTCCTACCACTGGCTGAAATGGTTTTGCAGCTCTCGATCGATTTAAGTTCTCGACTTCGTCTCGAACCAGCAAAACCTAATTTTCGACCCTAGGTACGAAATATACTATCATTGACTGATGCCGGTACAGTATTGTGTTTTTCATTTCTAGCCAACACATGAACTGTATAGATAAGATGCCTATTTTGTGTTGGTTTTTACTGTATGAGATTCAAGATTTACCACCTGGAGGGAATTTATACACAAATTAATGGTGGGATTTTGAGTTTCTCATTATCAAATCACTAGTTCTCAAATACATTTAACCATTTCTTAAATATAATTTACTGCTCTTAAATTAAATATATGCCTTCTCAAATACAACTGACTGTTCTCAACTTCGTTTGATGTTTTCTAAAATATATTTGATCTCAAATACAATTGATATGTTCTGAAATAAACCTAACTGTTCCTCAAATAACATTGGAAAAGGTGTAATGTATTTGAAGTTACCCGAGGCAGGTAATCTACCCGCCAACTCGTCTTGTGAACCTAGCTTTTTTTTATTAAGAATTATTTCTCTTCCATGCTAATTTTTCACAGGATGCAATGAGAGCCATTGAAGAATGCTGATCAAGTTTGGCAGGACCAGAAGTAATGACTGAGCTGAAGGCTATTTGGTAACTACATTCTATGATTATTTACTCCGTACCTGTGAAAGATCTTTTAGGGAATTGTGTAAAAAAGCAAGTGTTGGTTTAATCTATTTGCAACTATATTGGGGACTCACAACACACAATTGTACCAACTGACTTCATTGTAAGAAAAGAACTGATGTTGTCGGCAAGTTAGAAGGCATTGTCAACCAATGTCCCAGGGACAAATTTATGTATCTTAAATCTATGACAAAAGAACTGGATTTAATCAAGGCCCCACTAGAAAATCAGACCATGCTGCAGTGCGGGCAGCGCAAAACTACGTCACAGTGGTGGATAGTTGTACTAAATTCTTACCAATCTGACGAACTGCCAGCTTATTTACCTAAAACATATGGGATATGGCAGTGAATCTAGCAATGAATCTATCCACTAGTGTGACGTCATATGGATCCTGCAGCATAGCTTTTTTTCTAATGGGGCCTTGATTTAATCAACTGAAATGAGTAAAAACAAATACATACTTTTCTACATTTTTTCAGGTGGAGGTGTGAAACGTCATGGCAAGTCAAGGAAAATGTTAAAAAATTAAAAAATTCCAAGTCAAGACAAAAATGTCTTTTCTTTATTTGTTATACATCAGCCCTTCCCACAGTATATGTGATGTGGAAAGCAAATAGGAACCTCTTGTCAGGGATTTTAGATTTTGAGTTTTATATATATATTTGAATTCCTTATGAAATTCCGAATCACTTGGTGCAAGTCCCATGCATCTACGATTTCTTTTGTTAACACGTTTGCTACTGCAATAGTACGAAATTTTGCATTCACATGGACCAGCGACGCACATATGCGACGGCCGGTTTCCACCCATAGACTGCCGTCGCATATATGCGACGGATAGTCACATTAAAATAGACTGCCGTCGCATATTTGCGTCAGGGTTCTAGTGTTATTAAAATGCTTATATCTTTATAACGGTCTATTTGAAGCCACTGAATTCCTTGCAGTGGTCTACAGAGATGCCTGACGCACTACTGCGTCGCTTGGTCTGTGGATATGATGATTGGTGACGTCTAATGATAGTTGGAAAAACTTGCCTTTACTTTTCTGCATCACTGTATGTATGTATGCAGTATGTATGCTGCATTATCCTATGTAGCTTTTATATTTGTTCAGTTATAAACTGTTCTTTAATATTCTGTTTTATTTACTTACTTCCACCTCAAAACAAAAACAAAAATGAGCATGCGACGTTTGGTCTATTTCAAGAAAACTACGATAGTTTTCACTATTGTCTTCGCTGTAGACCGGGCGTCGCAAATATGCGACATTACAAAAGGTTTTAAAAAATACAAAAAAATAAGAATAAATTATTTACAAACACGATTGTAGCGTATTACAATGTAAATGATCACTGTTTTACAGGTTTTCGCCCGTGATCTGTGTGTACTGTTATCCAAGTGACAGCCGGTCCATGCGTAAGATTCAAATGTATACCTCGGTCTGAGGCAATGACCGCGGCGACGCATATATGCGACGCTCAGTAGCGAACGTGTTAAAGTCATAGGACTTTGAAATTTTGTTATGGAAAAGGGCCATTTTGAGAAAAACCATTTTAAAATTTTCAAATACGCATAAAAAGTTTTTTTTAGCGAATTTCCCTATAGGGAAGTAGCTATTACCGTAGGTGGCACGGTAAGACCTAGACCCGGGACCGATTTACTTTTTCATTTCGATGTCCCCAGAGGCCAAAAACACCATTCGTTCAAATTTTTATATATGTATATATATATATATATATATAGACTTATATATATATATATATATACGTCCATGAACGCGATAACTTGAGTAATTTTTGTCCGATTTTGATGAAATTTGGTTTAAAGGTGTAAAGCAGGATAAACTTGAATGAGTTCGCAAACCAGCACGATCGGACCATGGGAACGGGGCTTTACGGGGGGTTTTATGGGGTAAAAATTGGTTTTTCTCACTTTTGACCCTCAAAACACAAAATTTCCCGATTTCTCTTTAGACCTTTTTAAAGAGCTTAAAAAAACAAATAATTTAGTATATAAAAGTATTTTTGTTCGATTATTAGTTAACATGGAATCAAGGCCCCACTAGAAAATCAGACCATGCTGCAGTGCGGGCAGCGCAAAACTACGTCACAGTGGTGGATAGTTGTACTAAATTCTTACCAATCTGACGAACTGCCAGCTTATTTACCTAAAACATATGGGATATGGCAGTGAATCTAGCAATGAATCTATCCACTAGTGTGACGTCATATGGATCCTGCAGCATAGCTTTTTTTCTAATGGGGCCTTGATTTAATCAACTGAAATGAGTAAAAACAAATACATACTTTTCTACATTTTTTCAGGTGGAGGTGTGAAACGTCATGGCAAGTCAAGGAAAATGTTAAAAAATTAAAAAATTCCAAGTCAAGACAAAAATGTCTTTTCTTTATTTGTTATACATCAGCCCTTCCCACAGTATATGTGATGTGGAAAGCAAATAGGAACCTCTTGTCAGGGATTTTAGATTTTGAGTTTTATATATATATTTGAATTCCTTATGAAATTCCGAATCACTTGGTGCAAGTCCCATGCATCTACGATTTCTTTTGTTAACACGTTTGCTACTGCAATAGTACGAAATTTTGCATTCACATGGACCAGCGACGCACATATGCGACGGCCGGTTTCCACCCATAGACTGCCGTCGCATATATGCGACGGATAGTCACATTAAAATAGACTGCCGTCGCATATTTGCGTCAGGGTTCTAGTGTTATTAAAATGCTTATATCTTTATAACGGTCTATTTGAAGCCACTGAATTCCTTGCAGTGGTCTACAGAGATGCCTGACGCACTACTGCGTCGCTTGGTCTGTGGATATGATGATTGGTGACGTCTAATGATAGTTGGAAAAACTTGCCTTTACTTTTCTGCATCACTGTATGTATGTATGCAGTATGTATGCTGCATTATCCTATGTAGCTTTTATATTTGTTCAGTTATAAACTGTTCTTTAATATTCTGTTTTATTTACTTACTTCCACCTCAAAACAAAAACAAAAATGAGCATGCGACGTTTGGTCTATTTCAAGAAAACTACGATAGTTTTCACTATTGTCTTCGCTGTAGACCGGGCGTCGCAAATATGCGACATTACAAAAGGTTTTAAAAAATACAAAAAAATAAGAATAAATTATTTACAAACACGATTGTAGCGTATTACAATGTAAATGATCACTGTTTTACAGGTTTTCGCCCGTGATCTGTGTGTACTGTTATCCAAGTGACAGCCGGTCCATGCGTAAGATTCAAATGTATACCTCGGTCTGAGGCAATGACCGCGGCGACGCATATATGCGACGCTCAGTAGCGAACGTGTTAAAGTCATAGGACTTTGAAATTTTGTTATGGAAAAGGGCCATTTTGAGAAAAACCATTTTAAAATTTTCAAATACGCATAAAAAGTTTTTTTTAGCGAATTTCCCTATAGGGAAGTAGCTATTACCGTAGGTGGCACGGTAAGACCTAGACCCGGGACCGATTTACTTTTTCATTTCGATGTCCCCAGAGGCCAAAAACAACATTCGTTCAAATTTTTATATATGTATATATATATATATATATATAGACTTATATATATATATATATATACGTCCATGAACGCGATAACTTGAGTAATTTTTGTCCGATTTTGATGAAATTTGGTTTAAAGGTGTAAAGCAGGATAAACTTGAATGAGTTCGCAAACCAGCACGATCGGACCATGGGAACGGGGCTTTACGGGGGGTTTTATGGGGTAAAAATTGGTTTTTCTCACTTTTGACCCTCAAAACACAAAATTTCCCGATTTCTCTTTAGACCTTTTTAAAGAGCTTAAAAAAACAAATAATTTAGTATATAAAAGTATTTTTGTTCGATTATTAGTAACAGAGAAAATTAAAAAAATTTTAAATTTAAAATTCACATGTTATTCTTATGGAGAATATTGTCAAATGTTGTAGTTTGCTTGTTTATGGATATATTTTGATCAAACTTGGCAAATTTATTTATTTTGTACTAAGCTATCAATATTTTACTCAAAAACACACTTTATTAGTTTCCTTGTAGCAGCAAACCTAGGTACTCGTTAAACCTAATGTTATTAAAATATATTTAACTGAAAATCAATTCAGACAAATGGAAATTTGCTTAGTCGGCAGGTTTGCTGCGGCGGGGGTATTTTATTTAAGAAACGATTTTGGTATCAAAAGAAAGCTTATAATGGACCCCATGGGAGTTTCCACTTTGGAGTTAAAACCAATTTTTGTCTTAACTCCCGGTAGTTTTCATTTAAATAATTGTTTTATTGAAGTATGCCGTAAAAATCACATTTCAGGAAAGGGACCTCTTACCGGGACAGCAAAATTTGTGAGATATTTTGTTCTCCGTACACTGAACTTTGTTTTAGTTCTCTAAATTTCCTCTAGAATGCAGGAAAGTTAATTTTTTGGACTCAAGTCCGTTTATAAAGTGAATATTCGAAATGGGACCTCTTGTCGTTATGGCAAAATAACATTGAGCGACAAGAGGTACCTTTTCTCAGACCGTGCAGGGGCTAACAAAATGATTTATTTCAACCTTTTTTTTTTTTTAAAAAAGAGGTTGGGGGCCTCTTTTAACCTTGCATTTGCCCGTCCACATAGACTACAGATCTGTGCGTGGAACGTATCCAGCAAAGCAAGGGGTGAGCCGGTACAGTACAAAGGTGAACTGTACTGATAAAAGTTTGTGGCAGTGACCAGGATCCGAACCCACGACACTGCTGCCTTGGGCCCGAAGTCCGCGACACTACCAACTGAGCCACCGACTCACAAATCTCACTCATTTACATCCTTAATTTGATATTTTAACCGATACTATCCTGTTCTATGATAAATAAGGTACAACAATCGATAAAAAACCAAATTTAGATATTTTCGACCTTAGTTACTTATATCGGCCGTACTGAAAACGTTGCATCGCCGACAAGAGGTGCCTTTTCGCTTTCCACATCACAATACTAATCATGCCATTATGATACGATTTACAAATTACTGTAATCAAAACATCAAATTCAATATCCAGTGGCCCTAGATGTGATATTGCTTTTGGTTTAGTTGTCTGAATGATGTTAAGACAAACCTCCATAGAAATTACAGTACATACAGTATTAAACTTTTCAGCCTTTGTCTTAACCTGGGATCTATGATTTTCCGAGTAAAGCCTAGTTACCAAGAGCTTAAGGGTAGATAGTCCAATGTTTAAGTGGAAACCAGGTTACATTGTGTCATACCCTCCTGTTATACAGGGCTGCAATCCCCTGCATTTTCAGCTAAATGATATGTTCCATTGATATGGCTATTTTACGTCCATTCATGTCCAAACTCTTTAAATGTAAGGTTTACACTTATCAATCAAACCTTTAAATTTCAATTTTTTATCCTGTTATGTTTTAATCTCAATTTTAAACACCGTTTTCAATGATAACAAACATGTAAACAACACTGATGTTCCATATGAATTAGTGCTGCAGCTGGTTTAGTACGCTGGGTCTGAGGCTTGGAGGAGGCTATGCAATATCAGCTGTCAGAAAAAAAAGTTTACGCCACACTACTTTATTTTGATGAACTTTTCACACATGGATTCAGTCCAGCCGCCAGCTTAATCACATGGGGTTTCATTGCGTACTACTGTACTGTAATGAGTTTTACAGGGATTTTTAGTTCTTTAGTTGGTGGTCATATTTAAAGATTTGTAAAGATTTCTTAGTATGGTGTAAACTATCGTACGTAACTCGTCCAAAATGTGTTTACCTGACTCGTATGGTAAACACTTATTTTCAGGACTAGTAAAGTAATATAATATTACCTCACTGTAATTGGGGTTGTGACAATAACTTGGAGACAATAACATCAGTTTTTCATTGAAGATGTAATTTAAAAAAATTCTACTGTTATAAATATGTTACTACAGTAGACTCCGTCTTATCCGGACTCCTCGGGACCGAGGCCAGTCCGGATAACAATATAAAAAATCATGAAAATAAGTTCATGAAAATTTATATTTTGTTAAACTTTAGGTAGTATCATTGAGTATACAGAATAAACTTCCCAAGTAATGTAAAAATTTGAAGCAATAAAACGTAAGTGCAATCTGTTGAGATCGTCCACCAACTAATGACAATATTCTGTGTCAAGTAATAAATCAATCAGCTGTTAGCTATGATACTGCATCGATTTTAACCCTTTGGAGACCGGCCCTATAGCATATGCATATAGCATAAAAAAAAAAACCAAGATGGCGGACATCTAGCATCACCTGCAAAGTGCTCCCATATCTACAGTGTAGTTTAAGTGGTAAAAAACAACAAAATTACTAATTAACACGTTCGCTGCTAATAATATTATACTATAATAATGGCTGTATGTGGGGTGCTAAAAATTATTTTTCGTAAATAACTTATTAATACATTTTTATAAGTTCATTTATAGTTAAAAGTATAAAAAAAGTAATTTTTGCAATTTTTTACAAAAAAAAAATTAATGACGCACATGTGCGTCATTAGCACATTACATCAAATAACAGCCAAAATGCGAATGACGCACATGTGCGTTCAGCTGTTTTGTATGTGTTTGTTTAGTAATAGTAAGACATTGTATTATTTATTAAATACAAAATTTATTTCACACAATTTATAACATATTTATGACCAAAAAATACAATATTATATACAAGTCCATCTTGAATCTCCATCCAATCCATCAAGTCTCTTGTTTGAATCTGAAGAACTCCCTGTGGTCAGGTCATGTTTAGCCATGATATTCCTTGAAACAGTCGCCGAGGCACAAAGCTGGTTTTTCAGCACAACCCTCACACTGGTACACTGAGTCTTTGCGTATACCTTTGGTGTAGCAGATGACACATCGCCGCCGCAATGTCTTGTTGTTCCGCCCCACTGGGTTTTTCGTTGGCAGATGGTCTGTCGCCACTTTTCTCGGTCGTTGGTTCTGGATGTCCACTGGTGATAACAGGTGTCTAATTACTTCTAAGCGGAATTCCAACAGCGGCAGCTTCTTACCGAAGGTATGTTTGTTGAACAGGAAAAAGGCGTTCAGTACGGACATCTGAAGAATGTGGACGAACAACTTCTTGTACCATCTAAGGGTTTTTCTTTCGCATGGATAATAGCTTAAAAATTGATCTTGACGATCTACACCTTTCATATATTCATTGTATTTTATAATAGGGTAGGGTTTTAGTTTCTCCTGACCCCTTTTGTTAGTTGCTGTACCCATCTCATTATAATACTGAGTTGAGAGATACAGAACAGTTCTCTTATCTCTCCATTTACCACACATTACACCCTTATAGTACTTCTCAACTGATTCTCCTTTCTTTACTTTTGCATTTACAACCGTTTTAGGGTTTTTCTTGCGATCAGCTCGAAGAGTACCAGTGGTGTATGTTTTTTCCTCAAGAAGCTCGGTAGCCAATTCTATACTATTGTAAAAATTATCCATATAGATTGAATGGGCTCTTCCCAGCTTTTCACGCATCAAGTACATTACTACCTTACTAGCATGTCCTTCACCAGCCAGTTGATCTAAGGCTCCAGCATAGACTGCAAACTTTAGAATCAGCCCGTTAGGTTCAGTCAAAACGTAGAGTTTTATGCCATATTTATGGCGTTTGCCCTTGATGTATTGTTTAAAGGCTAGCCGACCTCTCCATAGGACCATTGCTTCGTCCAGTGACAGCTCCTTCCCAGCATTATAAATGTTAATCATTTTGTTATTGAAATAATCAACAATTGACCTAATCTTATGCAAACGGTCAGTGCTTGTTGCGTCTGCTCTTACAAAATGCAGACAACGTAATATCAAAAGGAAGCGATCTCGTGCCATGTACTCACCAAAACAGGTTTTGAAAAGTTTGTCTTTCTTCCAGTAATCCTGGATCTTAGGCAACTTAATGTGACCCATGTGCAATAGGAGTCCGAGAAAAACTTTAAATTCATTCAAAGTTAAATTTTTCCATGAACTTATGCGTGATTTCTCAGAGTGATCTTTGGATAGAAACAATTCTTTGGCATAACTGTTAGTTTCTTTAACGATCGACTCAAGCAGAACATCATCAAATAACAACTGAAAAAAGTCCGCTGGTTTATTTTCCCCAGGGATTGGAACTCTTAAGCCTACTGGAGATGAAAAAATAAATGTTTTCATGGAGTTTGGGTCCTCATCCCAAGCTAAATCGTAATCATCGTAATCAAAATTGTCTTCCAATTCGTCTACTAATGACTCACCGATACTTGATTCACTGCCGTCGTCACTAGGCTGGTACTCTTCGTCACTCGTGTATTCCTCACTACTGTCTGTTTGGTCACTAAAGAGGTCAATTTCACTAACTGTCATATTAGAGCTAACAGTCACATCACGGGAACTACAAGGGGAGGGCACACCCGGATCGTCAACCAACTCTTCCGAATAGTCCATGTTTGCGTGCACGTGGTTCACTAACCAATAGACATAAACAAAAACGGACTGCAACAAAAGTCAAGTGCGTAACTGGAAACTGGAGTAATACACAAGTCAAAACAAAAACAAAAGTATAAAGCGCACGAAATGGCGGCAAATTACAAAATGGCGCGAAACGCACTTGTGCGTCATCCGCAAGGCGCGTCGTATAGGGCGGCGCACGGATGACTCACAAGTGCGTCATCCGCAGCGAATGTGTTAAACATCACACATCCAAACAACAACTTTATCAAGTGATTTTAAGACAAAAACATTTTGGAAGAAGTGAAACTCTAAGACATCAACCTCAAATCAAGCAAGTAGGTCGTACACATCAGCACCTTCACATGAAAGGTACTATTAATCAAGACCCTCAAGAAAATCTCATGAAAAGCCAATATCGAGACAAACTGAACATGACTGTAAGTTATTAATACAAGTTTAATACCAACAATAACATTTACCTCAAGAATTCATTGAACAGATGGTTATCTTGTAAACATCGCACAGTTTAAAAGTTTCAATTTTACATTTACATTTTACATTTACATATAAGTGTCCAAATTCTTTAAATTAAACTCTGCAAATATATCAAACCACTAAAGCACAATAAATATTAAAAAGTACAAAGAAAGAAATTTCACCAATACATTTGTGACAAAGTATCAAATTGACAACCAAGCAGTGACGTCATAGCCAACTCACAGCTTTACAAATTCTTCACTTCCAACACGACACCTGCTGCCTGGGAGTGTTTGAACTGAGAGTTGCTGACTGCACGCTCAGCACACCCTGACCACAGACACTGCCACTTCAAACAGTGTCTACAACTTACTCCCAACCAGTAATACAGTGCAACACTGTATTCCTCATTACTCTACATAAATTTTTGACAACAGAAATAAATTATTTATTTATTTAAATATTTCTATCCTGACATAAAGAACCAGCCAAACTTTTCAAAACTGATATAATTTTACACCTGAACCTCAAGATTCCTGACATAAAGAACCAGCCAAACTTTTCAAAACTGATACAATTTTACATCTAAACTTCAAGACCCCTGACATAAAGAACCAGCCAAACTTTTCAAAACTGATATAATTTTACACCTGAAACTCAAGATTCCTGACATAAAGAACCAGCCAAACTTTTCAAAACTGATATAATTTTACACCTGAACTTCAAGATCCCTGACATAAAGAACCAGCCAAACTTTTCAAAACTGATATAATTTTACACCTGAACTTCAAGATCCCTGACATAAAGAACCAGCCAAACTTTTCAAAACTGATATAATTTCACACAGAACCTCAAGATCCCTGACATAAAGAACCAGCCAAACTTTTCAAAACTGATATAATTTTACACTGAACTTCAAGATCCCTGACATAAAGAACCAGTCAATCTTTTCAAAACTGAATCAGCAACTGGATTAACTAACATGGAAATAAACAACAAAACTAGCTTTAACACCGGACAAATTGTGTTTGTAAAATTAAAAGGGTACCCACACTGGCCAGCTAAAATTACTGAAATTTGTACAAATGACAAAAATTGCACCTCAAAATATAAGGTAATTTTTTTTGGCGACAACAAAACTGCTGACGTTAGAGAAACTGATATGTATTGTTACGAACAAAGTAAAGATCTGTATGGGAAACCAAAAATAGACAATTTTAAAAATAAAGTGTTCAACAAAGCCTTAAAGGAAGCAGAAAGTGCCTTCTCAAACCCGAAATGCTTGAACCCTGACAGAAACACAACAGTAGACAGTAATGTCCCTCCACTAGAAAATCAGCAGCTCAGAGATGTCCTAAATAAAGTACAAGATTTACAAGAACAAGAACAAAATCCTGATGATCTAGAGACATCGCTCACACTTGCTGCGGAAGCTGGACATGCTTTACTGTTAGAAAATAATAAATTAAAGCAAGAACTACATGATATGAAGCAAAAATTCTCTTCCTTAAAATGCCAAGACTTCAGAGACGGTAACTTTGCTGACATGAACCTTGCTGAGGCAAAAATTGAAGAGCTTGAAAATGACAAGGAAATCCTGCTCTCCCGAAATGCTTCACTGGTTGAAACACTAAATGAAGTAGAACTCCAACTAGAGAAGGAAAGACAGCTAAGAATTAAAATGATACAAACCTTTGAAGAACAAGATAATGAAAGAGAAAAACTACTACTCAACTCAGCAAATGAAATTAAGCAATTAGGTGGAATGATAAACAAGCTGAAGCTAAACCAAGATGACAAAATGGACCTACCTCAGACACCAAAACCTACTGGCACTTCAGAAACACAAACAAATCACTCCGATTTTTATGTTCCCAACTACTGTACCTCTCTAATTACTGAGCTGGCTCAGCTGAAAACTCGACAAGACCAACTAGAACGCTCTGTGGAAACTTTGCAAAAAGAACTGCACAAACAAGGTGAACAAATAAACCCTGCTACACCATCAACAGTCACACAAAGTTCACCCACTAAATAGATTTTTCCTCGTTCTAAAAACCACAACATAAGCAAGAGCAAAAAACCAATTGGGAAAGAAAGAAACCATTTCAGTGTATCTCTCCAAGTAGCCAAAAACAAATCTCGGCTTGAAGAACCTGCCAATGTAGAAATAGGCTTACAGGTAGATGGTGTAAAACAGAAATGCGATGCTGACATCTTGGCACGAGAAACTACAAGGAGAGAAAGCCAAACTCCTTTCAAAATACTGAACCCGGATATGACCAGGAGAAACAACCAAACTCCTTCTAAAAAAATGACTCAAAAAGAAAGGCTTCCACCTATGACAGCAAGAATACGAGGCGACCAGGAAACTTTGGATGACTTTTTCATGAAGCATATAGATTACTTCAAAGACATAAATATCCAACACAAAGAAAGATTATCAGCCTCAATTAGTCACTCTGAAACCCCAGCCTCTAGAAGTACCTTGATCCCACCCCAAGTAGATAGCAGCAACCCAAGTACAGAAACCAGCAACACCCAAACCTCTTTTTTAGGACCCTCAACCAAACCACCGGCAACAACATAACAAAATCTAAAAACAGTGTTGACAACCAATCAAAACACCCACTAGTTCGCAGACACCAACTCACCCTTGCCCACCAAAATATAGACTGGCTGTCTAATAAAACAGAAAGACTATCACACTTCCTTAATAATGAACAACCAGACTTCATAGTTATTACAGAGCATGGTCTCTCCCGAGAAAACTTAGAAAACACACAGCTAGCTGGCTACACCCTAATTGGAGGCTACACAAGAAGAAATCATACGAAAGGAGGAGTTGCAGGATATGCCAAACATGGCTTGGAAAATTATATGAAAGTACTTAAGATAAGTGATGACGACTCAGAACTAGTATGTGAAACTGCTCTTTTCGAAATAAAACTGAAAAAGGAAATAGTCCAGGTCATGGGAGTCTACAGGCCTCCAAGGGACAATTGGGAACAAGCGCTAGATATCCTAGCAAGCCAGCTGGAATATGCTCTCCACACAAAGAAGAAAACTGTCATCATGGGCGACATAAATGTAAACAACCTTGGTGAACATGCAAACGACACAGATAACATCCAAGTTGAAGATCTTCTATCCTCTTTTGACATTGTTAGACTAAATCTGCCGCCTACTAGAGTTACACATGAAACTAAAACCTCAATAGACTGGATCTGTACAAACATAGACCCAAAACATATCCAGACATCCATTATCCTGTCTGAACTCTCAGACCACACTGCCCAAATTGCCACTCTCCAACTACCATCAGAAAAAATCACAAAGTCAATTAAGGAGAAAAGAAGAACTCTCAACAAAAACACCATAAATCTATTTAAAACCAGGCTCCATGAACAACCCTGGGATTGTGTCTACCACATAGAAGATGTCGATGAATCTTATAACAACTTTCACAGGGCTATCCAAGGAATACTAAATGAGACCTGCCCAGTAAAAATGACAAGGAGAAAACAACACAATCAAAAAAACTGCTGGGATGATGCTGAATGCTCTAGACTAAAAATTCTATATATAAATGCCCTGGAAAAAGAAAACCGCACAGGTCTACCTGAAGACAAAGCAGAAACCGCAGCAAGAAAAAGGGACTATGACCTAAGACTAAAGACTTTGAGGAAAACTCAAACATCCGACTATATAAGCAATGCCGACAACAAGTCCAAGGCACTCTGGCAGGTTATAAATAATGAGAGAAAATCAAGTACCAGTATTGTTATGCCTGACCAGCATGGTTAACTAAGTTAATAGGATAAAACCAAAGAAGAAATAAAACGTTAAAGTTTCACACAAGTTTAATTTTACATTTTAAATTGAATCAAGAAATTTACACTCAAGTAAGTTCATATGCTTAAATTAGATACGCAAGTTCATCTCTAAAAGGATTAATTATTATTTAATTTCCAGAATCTTAAATACTAACATAGAAATACTACATGATAGAGAATACCTAAGTGAACCAGAAAGTGAGAGAGAGACTAGGGGGGGGAGGAATTACTTACTAGTTCGAAAGTTGATGATGGAATGATTGTCTAAAAATTATAAAAAGAGTTCTGTGACAGTTATCCCCTCTACTGTTACTTATAAATTGTATTTACCATATATGGAGTATCCTTGAAAAGGAAAGCTCTCATTGGTTGTGGGTTTGCAGGACAGTGGGGGACATCGTCACAGGAAGTACACTTCCTCGAGACGAGCGCGTGTCAGCTGATAAAATGTTTATACAACTTTCAATAAATTTTGAAAATTAATAAAAGATTTATTTTGACTTATTATTGTTCCCTTAGACTGAATTTAATAAATATACATTGCTTAATAAATATACATTGCTCGTCATCACAGTATAGCAAATGAGTGGGAACTCCTAGTAGATGGGGAGAGATTACAGGACCCAATCAAAATAGCTAACCACCTCAACAGTTTTTTTGCTACAGCCGCGGAAAGGACACTTCAGGCAAACAACACCAACACACACACCAGAACCCCTGAAATTCCTCCTTGAACAGCTAACAAACTAAAATTTCAGCTTGCAACACATAACGAAGTACTAAAAGCAATAGACTCACTTAAACCAAAAACTTCATCTGGCACTGATGAAATATCAGCCAAACTGGTCAAAACATGCAAAAATGAACTGATTAACCCACTAACAGCACTCATTAAATAAGTCTCTCAAACAAGGGGTCTTCCCAACACAGCTCAAAACTGCCAAGGTATACCCTAAATATAAAAGTGGACCAAACACAGATGCTAAAAGTTACAGACCAATTTCACTTATACCGACCTTCTCTAAAATCTTTGAAAAAATCGTCCTTAACAGACTAATATCCCATCTAGACCAAAACCTGCTGCTCACCAGCCAGCAACATGGCTTCCTTAAAGGAAGATCCACTTCCACTGCCTTAATACAGCTCACCGAGCACATAATAGAACAACTAGAAGACGGCTCCTCAGTCACAAGTCTGTTTCTGGACTTTAGCAAGGCCTTTGACTGCCTTAACCACAAGACACTTCTTAGAAAATTGGGAGCTCTGGGTATTGAGGGAAAGTCTAAACAATGGTTCCACAGCTATCTTAATGGCAGACAGCAACTAGTTGAGATTCAGCATGTAGAAAAAAACACTCGCCATAAAATACATTCCGAAACTGTCCCTATACGGAGAGGAGTACCACAGGGATCAGTTCTCGGACCAGTCCTGTTCCTCCTCCTCACAAATGACCTACCAGACCAGCTACAAGAATACTGCCAAACCACAATGTATGCAGATGACACTGTCATCACACTAACCGACAAATCAACGGAAACTTTAAACCGAAACATCAATATAACCTTCAACATGACTAAACTATATTGTACAGTAAACGAATTGGCTCTAAATGAAAATAAAACTGTTCAGCTGAACTACTCTACTAAAAATAAAGACACAAACGTATTAATCCCTGGGATAGAAGCACAAAATAGTACCAAATATCTCGGCATTATCACGGATTCAAAACTGACATGGAAACAGCACATTTGACCAACTCTGCAAGAAGCTACGCTCTGGCATTCATGTCATCAGGCGAATGAAGCAGGTTGGTGGTCTGGTCACCGCAAAAACAGCCTACCATGCCCTGGTCGAGTCACACCTCAGGTATGGTCTGGTGGTCTGGGGAAGTACATCCAACAACTACCTAAAAAGAGTACTTATCCAACAAAAAAGAGCTATAAGATGCCTAGCAGGCCTTCAATATCAAGAAAGCAGTCGTGATGCATTTAAGGAACTAAAAATCCTCACACTGACATCACTTTACATCCGTGAGGCAATTCTCCATGCCATCTCCACAAACCAAACAAGAAACAGAGACATTCACCATCACAATACACGGAACGCCTCAAGCTTTGCAATACCACCTCACCATTTAAGTCTCTTTGAAAAGAAGCCATCCTACAAAGGGGCCCTGTATTTCAACAACCTACCAGAACAACTTAGAAATGAACCAACTCACCGTTTCAAGAACCAATTAACAACATGGCTGCAAGAAAGGCCATTCTACTCAGAAAAAAAATTCCTTGACAACCAGCTTTAACAACATATTAAATCAACAAATCTATACATTAATAGGCAAGCATGTTTCTTTAACCCTTAGAGTGCCAGGCGAGAAATAAAAGTAACGCTCAAAAAATGCCGATGATTTTTCCCGAAGGTCGCGCTAAAAATGCCGAGCGCGATCTGGCGATTTTTAGGTTAAAATTTCGTAAAAATCGAATTTTCGATATTTCGACCAACGAAAATCGATGTATCGCATCTAGTAACTTTCGGCTCAATGTTAATATATGGGTTAAAAGAATCCGAGTATCCATTCGGTTGTTATGACAACTGTTCGATCATTACGAAACGTCCGGTCAGCCGGACGTTGGCACTTTTGGCTCGTTCTAAAAACGTCCGGCCGGCCGGACGTCGGCACTTTTGGCTCGTTTTAAAAACGTCCGGTTCCCCGGACATTGGCACTCAAAGGGTTAAAACCTTTTTTCTCAGCTCGTGTGCATCGCAGGGAAAATCTACGAATACTGTTGTATAGATATTTTCCTGTAGATGTGCAGAATCCCTTTATAAATTAAAATAGGCTCAAAAATAAGCACAACAAATGAATTTGAAAACTTAAAAAAAATAACATGGGAGTTATGGGTTGCCATGATAGTGACGAAATAACAACAAAATATAAACAGAAAATCAAAACAAATTCCTATCACATGTTTTATTTACAGTGTAGGGTTAACACTGTACATAACATAATGTAAGAAACAGCCATGTGGCCGTAACTTTGCCTGAATGAATAAAGAATTTTTCATTTCATTTATTATTTTTTCATTTAATTTCATTTACATATTTTTGGTCGAGTTTTCGACCACTGGATGACCTCTAGTTTTAATTATTATTCTGACGCATGTACTGTTCTCAACGAATATGTAAATAAAGATCATTGTCTATTGTCTTTTGTCTATTGTCTATTGTCTATGTCGCGCTGCTCAGAACCAGGGCACTTTTAACAGTTTCTTAATGTCATAGAAAAATTATATAACTTTTGAATATCAGCCCTCTTAATAATTTCTTGCACTATACTCTTGACTTTTCGTCAGAAGTTTGTCTTTATAGCAAAAAATACTAACTTCCGAAAAATCGGAAGTTGGTCTCTTAAGGGTTAATTAATGTTTAACCCAAAACAGTAGTAAAATCTGGGGGGGATTGTCCTGAACTTCATCTATTTTGGTAGTATTTAAATACCCCCGCCGCAGCAAACCTGCCGTCCAAGCGAATTTCCATTTGGCTGAATTGATTTTCAATTGATCTATTTAAATAACATTAGGTTTAACGAGTACCTAGGTTTGCTGCTACAAGGAAACTAATAAAGTGTGTGTTTTTAAGTAAAATAATTTTTGCTTAGTATAAAATGAATATATTTGCCAAGTTTGATCAAAAGATATCCATAAACAAGCAAACTACAACATTTTACAATATTCTCCATAAGAATAACATGGGAATTTTAAATTTAATTTTTTTTTAGTTTTCTCCGTAACCAATAACCGTACAAAAACACTTTGATATACTAAATTGTTTGTTTTTTTAAGCTCTTTAAGAAGGTTTAGAGAAAAATTTGAAAATTTTGTGTTTTGAGGGTCAAAAGTGAGAAAAACCAATTTTTACCCCATAAAATCCTGTTCCCATGGTTCGATCATGCTGGATCGCGAACTCATTCAAGTTTATCTCGCCTTACACCTTCAAACCAAATTTCATCAAAATCGGATAAAAATTACTCAAGTTATCGTGTTCACGGACACATATATATATAAATCTATATATATATATATACATATATAAAATTTTGAACGAATGGTGTTTTTGGCCTCTGGGGACATCAAAATGAAAAAGTAAATCGGTCCCGGGCCTAAGTCTTACCATGAGACCTACGGTAATAGCTACTTCCCTATAGGGAAATTCGCTAACAGAGTAAAACACCACCTCATTAAGCACATATTTAACAACAGTTTCGCATGTATATTAGCCGTCCTATGATTTGGTCATAGGACAGAGAAATGGCCTGATCTTTTTGAAAATCCTAAAAAACCACCCCTCATCTACTTTGCACCTTATTCAGACCATGGGTCTACACTAGGCTATTTCTTTCAACTGATATTGTATGGCAAAAAACACAAACTGGGTCTAAATCAAGTAAAAAAACATATTATATTTCAAATTAATCATCTCCAACAGAATACTATATAAATGTTATGTAACAAAATTGTTTATCATATAATAGGTTCATGAAAACAATTCAAACTCTCACATGTAAAACATAAATTAAATATGTCTGTTCTTATATCTAAGAAATAAAAAAATCACAGTTGTGTATGGACATGTCGCATAATATGCTGCTAATCACGATTTACAATTTCTTCTTTGCTCTAAAGATGACGATTTCGTCGGAAGAGTACAGAGAATGCTGGTCCTTGGTTGGGACTTTTTCACAGTCAAAATGTTTGTTGAACAGCTGGAGGAACATTTTCCAAGCTTGTTGCTGCTTTTCAGTGTCCCGTTCCTCCTGACAGAGGATAATTTCTGTGTTCTCCGATGACAGAGCGACCATCGTCTCTACCAGCGGTTCTACAGACTAACACAGATAAGTGTAACTAGGAGTAGTATAAATCAAATACAAGTGTTTAATACAAATTTTTATCACAATGCTTTGCTTTAAAGTAGGCTAGTTATATAGAAGAGTAGGAATACAACTAGAGTATTACTTAGAGTGGTAGGCCTACTAAGTTATCAACAGAAAACACCATTAGCATAGGTAATTAGGGAAAAACTAAAATAAAATATGTATCATTTCCCAAGATGTTCACGTTTCATTTACCGAGATTTTTCGCTTGACATGAAAAATTTGACGCTCAACCTAATTAAGTTAACTAAAGTAGTTTTATTTTCAAGAAATTTAAGTTTAACAAAGTGGTACTTTACTAAACTAGTGTACTGTACTTGTTTTTGATGGAATTTGGGGAGCTAGCTGGTCTAGTGGTAGAGCGCGGGACTTCGGTCCTTGAGGTCTCAGATTCAAATCGCCCCAAATTACCAATGTATTTTATTTGAATGAAATGCCCCAACCCCTAAACCTGAGGATATGTGAAAAACAATCCCGGGCTCATGCCTAGTGTCTTTGGACAGAAAAAATTTGAACGGAGTTCAAAGGTAGTTTCTGACCGCTATAGCATAGTTTAGAAAACACTTGATAAAACATACCTCGTTGTAGTACACACAATCGGCAGCTATCAGCAAGTCTGGCGGAGGGAAGTTCTGACCGTCTATTGAGCCCCATCTGAGTGGCTTAGCTTCTGCATTGCCTCCACACGGTTGCCATAATTTTCTGTTGTGCTCTATGTTGTTGGTCAAGTTATCCAGAACCTCGGGGAGGTCAGTCATTGTTACTTTTGCACTATAAAATAAATGCATGCTCTTTTGTAATATAATGCATAAATAGCTACTAATTCACAATTGAACTTAACATGGAGCTAAGTTGACTGGAACCTGACTGGAACCTACCCTTTAACCCTCTTTAAGTGTAACAGATTCATCTTCTCATGTAATTGTGGATGAGAACCGATCAAAATACTGCAATTAAACTCAAATTTTATATAGGCCTAAACATGTGCCTTGCTATAACATCATTCATTCTGAATGGTTATTTTAGAACTCACAGTCTTAAATACTCAAGCTGGTTACAAGTGGTTGAAGAGCTTGTTTTCAAAACTGAATATTTCTGGTTCAATAAGAAACCCTGTTGATTGATTCTGGACTTAGATGCTATTAATCATTGGTCAAACAATTAATAATACTATCTCAAAAAACTAGTTGAAGTGGATATCTCAACCCTAGCCAAAATGGCAGATATTCAAAAATTTGATTTACTCTATGTACGGAAAGTAAATAAAAGAAACGTCTTAAAACACTTAAAACATATATTTACGCTTATACTATTACTCACAAGACGGTAAATATACAAAAAAAGATGGTAAGTGGTGATCAATTTTGATTGGAGACACTCAAATCATCATCAGACCCAATAGGCGAATGACAAGAATCTTGAATAGCATCCCCTTGAATAGCTACTCTATGTGAAAAAGTAAATTTCACAAATATAAAAACAAATCTGTATTTTAAAAATTGAAATAGATAGAAATATTCTGTTTGTGTAATTGATTGTTAACCCATATCGTCTTATTATTTACCAAAAATCTCAATACTGTATCACTGAAACGTTTAAAATAAAAATAATAAATTTGCCTATTTTTTAAGATGTTAGATGGTATTTTATAGCTGCAAATTATAATAAAATGCATAAGTATATATAATTATGTATTATATATGTATTGTAAAAAACACTAAGTTATTGTACATATTTATAAAAAATAGGTGAAATATACCTGTCTGAAAAAAATTAGACTATTTTATAAGTTTTTTATAGTATTTTATAGCTGAAAATAAATGTACAGGCCTATGTATACGTATGATTTTGGATGTTATATGTATATTTATATGTATTTAGGATGTGTTTACACTATTTTTTATACTTCTCACAAAATACATATACCTGTCTATATTACGTAAATATCAAATCCTTTAAGGAATCTTATATTTTAATGATCAAAATTTATATGTAAATACTAGCTGTTTGCCCATTCTACGTACGGGAATCTTGTAGTAAGTTGAAACCTAATATTCAGAACAGGAGTTGGTTTGCAAATTTAGTGTGCATTTTTCAGATATGCTGGCAAAACTAATACTGTACAGGAATACATACAAACCTTCGCAAATCTGACAGTTACAAAGCCAAAACGAATGCTTCGCAATTAAATGTCACCCGATCATGTTAGTCCATATTTTATATTTAATGATAAAAGAAATTGCTTTATAAGATCTATGGAGGCATAGCCCTAAGGTAGGCCTGTAATTGAAACCTGTAATTGAACTTTTCACACTGGTTAAAAGTAGTTAAAATACTACCTCAACCTCACTACTGCACACTTTATTCGGGTTGAAATTTTTATTAACAAAGGTGCTCTTGTCTTTTCCACGAAACACTGAGAAATAAAGACATTAATGCGTTAATAACCAACAGACATACACACACAAATACAGAATTGAATACACATTACGGATTAAGGATTAAGGATTACAACATTAAGGATTTGCTACGCTTTAACCAAAGTAAATTACAATCAAAATAATTATTTGCAAGTTTTTGTGGTGTCATCAACTTTTTTGATACCCGTTTTTAGCCCTAATCAAACTGTAAAATCCGTTGGCAAATATATAAATAAGTCAATAAATACATAGTCCACGAAACATTTATACGTTGACAACGCCAAGCTTTAAAATTCATGATGGTTTGCTAAAAAAATCGTTCACTAATTTTTTATTAATTTCATAGCATAAACTAACATTTTGGAGTCCAGACAGAAAACGCTAAAATTATACTGTAAGACATCAATTAAATTTAATAAGAAATAAGGTGCAGCACTAACGATAACTATAGTTGTAAATAGTGATGTGTTTGTACGCAAAAATGATTCTCACTGCTACCAACGGTTCTAAGGAAAAGTAGCAGTACCAAAAACCAACGTTTACATTTAAGAAAAGAACTATAGTACTTACGACCAATTCAAACTGTCCTTCTAATAAAACTGTATTATCTATTATACTTATTTAATATGCAAGCAGGTTTTTGTGACAATTACTCCTCCGAAACTACTGAACCGATTGACATGTTTTTGGTGTCATTGGAAAGAGCGTAACGTGAAGTTTTGCAGGAAACTTTTTTTTGGGAAATAATTAGAGAGTGAGGCCCTGGGGCCCTTTAAAGTTTTGTATTTCTCCATAAGATTAACATGGGAAACAAACATTGTTATGAAACTCCAGCTGTTGTCAGAAATGCTGTTCTGCTATAGCTCTTTGTTTTGGGGAAAAATGTATCTGTATGTTGGAATAAAAAAAAAGTGATATGTTTACTCGTTTGGGCTGTGAATTCGTACCTTTGATGCCTTGCGCTGTCGGAGCACTACTCGTTGAGAGTGTGTACACTAACACCGGGGCTCTAGAATACAACGATAAACGTATTCTTTCAATGTTAAAGGATGTTAATAATTACGTGATGTTAAAGTATTCTAAAGCCCCGGTGTTAGTGTACAAACTCTCAACGAGTAGTGCTCCGACAGCGCAAGGCATCAAAGGTACAAATTCACAGCCCAAACGAGTTAACATATCGCATTTTTTTTTATTCCAACATACAGATACATTTTTCCCAAAAACAAACAGCTATTTTTAAATTTTTTAATTTTTTTTTTAATTTTTTTTTTAATTTTTTTTTTAATTTATAAAAAATAAAAAATAATTTTTTTTTTTTAATTTTTAATTTTAAATAGCTAGTGATTATTATCTTATTTTTCCACACCTGAATGCAAATTTTGGTGAGAATCGCATTACCCATTCTCCCTGTGAACTGGTACCAAAGATTAAAAATTTACTACTTTCAAGCTCCATATCTCGCTTAGTATTCAAAATAAAAAATTTTTTCTTATATATTTGTATCTCTAATTTTTAGTACAACTAAACAATAACAAAAAATCAGACATGAAAATTTGCGACCAAACACCCTTAATTTAACTAGATAACCCGTTGCTCGAAATCAAGCAAAACTGAAGCTTGTATTAAAAAAATCAACAAAAACATAAACGGCAAGCAAGACTTTTATCGAGTCACTCTAAAATAATTTATATCACTGATTATAGAAATATAAAATATTATGATGTAAAAAATATAAAAGTAATCTACAATATTTAAATTTACATTCACTCTCATACTGCTTTGGTTATCTCTTATGTATAGTAGGCGGGTGCACTCTATGAGCACGTAGATGACAACCACACACTGTAAAGTGAGCTTTTGACCTAATGTAGCTCAATTCCTCTCTTGACGCCAACCATCGCTACTCTTATTCTAGCATTGTTAAATTATTTCTTTGATGTGTTCTGTTTTAGGCGAGTTTAAATTAGGGGCCCCAACCCAAGTCTCCGGTTGGGAACGTAAGAGTTAAGCAAGTGGATTTAACGACAGATCTAGAATGGATACACCTTTAACATTATTAGTCTTGGAAAAAACTATTGGCCAGGTGGTGCTTTGTTTTCAGCTTTAAAAATTGCTGCGACACCTACACAGGTAGCACCATTGTACCGAGGGAAGTCACTTCTTCTGTCTCTTATTATGTACATAAGAATCTCACTTGACTCCTCGGAGCTCTCGTCCCTAAATAATGTCTGCCACAGTCTTCAAAGATTTCCATAGGTGTTTGGCATTATGACCCTATTTTCCGCATATTTTTTCATTGAAATTTTTGTTTGAATTTTGCTTAATTCTCCTTTGGGTTCTAGTGA
Organism: Macrosteles quadrilineatus; assembly: GCF_028750875.1. Lineage (NCBI taxonomy): Eukaryota > Metazoa > Arthropoda > Insecta > Hemiptera > Cicadellidae > Macrosteles > Macrosteles quadrilineatus. The sequence continues at coordinate 270,697 of NW_026542666.1, read as the reverse complement.
CATTGTCGTACTTACTTATATATCTGTGCGTATTCAGGATCATCATCTTCTTGAGGAATTAGAGGACCCACTCGGTGGTAAAACATGTCACCGATCTTAAAATTGTAGATCCCCAATGGAACTGTCTCATCTTAATGAGCTTCAAAGCTGAGCATGATAAAGGCAGAATTGAATTGACAAACTTTATACAAATAATTTCTGGATATAAGTCTCACAGTCCTATTTTCAGATTGGGCGTTTCCAATAAGAATCTGAAGATACCTTCAGGTGAATTGCATAAATGAGGTAATCGAACCTTTCATTTATGGAAACAAAGAGTAAAAACTTAACTGTCTCGGGCAGCATTTTCTTGCTTAAAAATAAGTAAGCCACTACAATGTAAACATTTAACGTTCATTTGTCCGAGATTGGACTATCACAACGGTGGTACTACCACTATGTACCCATCAAATGTTCAATTGAGAGGTTGATGCAAGCGGTCATGTTCGCGTTCCCTCCAGCCACTCACAGTTCTTCGTCGTAGCCTACTGGCGGCATCTATATATTAATACGCAAGCATTTTTCTTTTGATTTTAAATTGAAATTAATAAGAAAGTTAACCAAACGACAGAAAACACTATAAAGGAATTGGAATTTTGATACACATTGTAAATCACATGACAATATGGCAATGTAACGGATAACTGCCCTGTGAATAATTACTTTTAAACATTCAATTCATCACATCGAACTGTAACTACATGATAATCAGTAAAATACTATGTAAGGTAAATCAATTTAACCATAGACAAAAAGAATTAAATATTTATCAAATATTTATTCTTAAACACTTTGTTGTCTAGCATTGATAGAAAACTCTTCATTATGAACCAGACTTAGTTAACAGATTAAAACAAAATATAAATTCCAGCTTTGCTCTGGAAGTTTTCAGTCCTGCAGTCTGTGGTTAACCTTAAAAACTATTTCAAACTACGTCCATATGTTATTTGTAAACAAAGGGAAATGAGTTTGATCAAATGTCAACAGATAGCGCCGCCTTCCAAATTTTAGCCCTTAAGTGTATTTAAGTGATGCCCTTTCTTAATAATCTGAGACGTATTTGCACATCTACATGAAAATACCTTTAATTTGACACCCCAAACGTTAAAATCCGTCAAGCCGTTATCGAGTTATGACTGTGAAAAGAAACCTGCTTGCGTATTAATATATAGATTTGTTTACAAGGAGAATTGTTTCTTGGTGCCATGTGGTCAATGAGTTATACTTTTGCATAGGCCTATATTTTAAATTATATACACTATATAAAATGATGGTACTGTAATACATTAAGAGATATTCATTTAAATAATCAATAGGTACGATTGAGCCTTTGCCTATATGTTTCCTGGTAAGTGTGTTGTAACTGTTCCTTAAAGTATAGGCCTATTATAGTAGGTATCTTAAAGTAAAACCAAATTATTCTTTTCTGCATTCTCACCCCGTAGCGAAGCACGGGCAGAGCAACTAGTAGGTGTTAATCCATTGGCAAATATATAAATAAATAAATACACAGGCCACAAAACATGTAACTTAACATGTTAAGTTAACAACGTAAAGCTATAAAACTCAATATGGTTTGCTAAAAAAAACTTTCACTTGATTTGGTGCAGTCCCGGTACCAAAGTTATTAATCTCCCTTGGTTTTATTTTTTTTTTATGTTTTTGAAAATCAAAGTTATTTCCCATTAATAGCATTATTTGTAAGCAACTTTTAATGTTAACAGTTTGAAGAATCCACCTTTATCCAAACAAAGGTTTCTTATTTAAAAGATTACGTAATCTCTAAACGATAATCGGTACATATATATAGCAAACATTCGGGGGAAATGTGACAAAAATGCACAAATCTGGGGGTTTTGGACGATTGGAGTTTTACTTCCTAAGTAGGAAAAGTACCGATATCGTTGTCGAAATGTTAGCAAGTAGAAACCAAAAGTGACACATTGGAAAAGATGTTTCTAAAGCTACATCTGTAACTTAAACCTCTGTTACGATCACAGCGAAATCAGAAAGATCTTCCAAGATCGCAACAACATCCACGATCACCCACTGCAGTTGTGATTTTTTACTTTGTACTTTACACAACTGTCATTGAAGCGCCGTCAATAAGTGTAAACCTTTTTTGTAAGCTATTGGAGACGATGATTAAGAACATGTAAGTTTCCCAGCACTAATACAACACAGATTCACGGTATTTTCCCCGGTTATCAAAACTCAAGAACAATCGTTGCACTTGCGATTAATTAAACCGGTTAAGTAAGGCACAACGTTTTTAATCTCACTTGGTTTGGATCAGTGGCGTTGCTTGGTTAAATTCCAGGGGGGGGGGGAGAGAAGCCTCAAATTTCCCAACTGCTTAACATAGATTTCCCAACTTTTTTTTTAGAAATCAATTTCTGTACTATTTTTAAAAATCTTCAAATTATACTACACAGCAGTCACACTTAATTCAGTATTAATAAACTTGCATTAACAAAACTTACCTAGTTTTACATATATACAAAATTACTTAATTTCTAAAACTTCTACCAATTCATAATGAAATTTTATGACTCCAAAAAACTTGAACAAGTAATGTTTCAAATCCAAAAAACTTTACAAACCATTGTGGTAGCAGACGTAGCAGTGTAAAATTTTAGGGATATAAAATAAGCCTAGTACAAATTAATATAGAATAGTAGTTTACGCAACGATTGCGTTAAGTGAGTCTTTACGACACAAGTAGAAAATTTAAGTAAAACTTCTACGAGTGTCGTAAAGACTATTAACGCGAGTTACGTACACTACTTTACCTACGACCGTTTTTTAATTGCTATCAATCTGGATTTAATTACTAACAATCACTACTGATAACTTTTTAGAGAGGTTATGTTTTCGTGTATTGTCATTGCCACTGAAAGTGATGCAACGACTTGTTGTATAATCAGCTGATTTCCTGTAATTACGTGTTTGTTAAACTTTGTTAAATATTACATTGCTAGCAGCATTCTTACCATAAATAATATTGTATCAGGTACAATTCGGCAAATATTTCATTTATTTTTGGACTTCCACAAACTTAATTAAGAATACGCGAGTATCAACATGAACAAGTCGGATCAACAATTAAATTGGTCAACTGAACAGCTGATATGAAAAAAAACTATGCTGATATGAAATGAAACTATGCTGATATTAAAGTAAACAGCTGTAAAGTGAAACTTTTCAATTCTAAGAACTAAACTGAAATGGCTACTTTAAAAAACGGTCGTAGGTAAAAAATATTTTATTACAAAATAATAAAATTAAAATACTTTTAAAAGTTAAGATCAACATTTTAACTTTCATAAAACTTACAACTAGGGTACCAGTAGGCTTAAACAAGTTTGTAATGATGAAATATTAATACCGGTAGGCTATCAGTGCTGTGAATAATATTATTCTAGTCTAGAAAAGAATAAAGGGTCAACCGGGGCTAATATGAACACACCAAAATATTGGGGCTAATATGAACAATGACTTAAAAAGTCATTTATCTGGGATTTTTAATCATGAAAAAAATATAATTAGAAAGGAAATTTATTGTATTTTTTGTGTCCATAATAAGAAAACTTCAAATTTGACTTTTAGGTACTTTAAAAAAATACTTTGTTAAAACACTTTTTTTCCGCCCAAAAACTTTTTTGCGCAAAAGTGAAAACTTTTGTTATAGGTAACAATTTTTACATTGGTTGTAGGAATAATCTTAAGCCTGAATTTGGTTAAATAAGAATTGGGGATTATTTTTCTTTTCCCAAAGTTAAAATATATTAATAACAGCCAAAGCTATAAGCTTTCAAAGTTGGGGGGCTAATGTGAACAGTGAATGGGGGCTATTGCGAACAGTGACATGGGGCTATTATGAACAACAATATACATACAATATACATACAATAGACATAAGTATGTCTTCGACAAAATTGTCGACGTTTTTGAGGCGTAAGTTCCTCAATAAACTTCTTTGAAGGCCTTACAGTGATAAAACAGTTTTAATTTTACAAAGACAACAGTTAAGGTGTTGAATAGGCCTAGCCCACATTTTTATATTTACCTAATAGGCCTAAAAGTGCAATAAACTGTCATTTGCCTAAACGAACAATTTGCATTGTCTTAAATTATTATTTTTTTAAGTGCTTTAAACAATTTGTATGTGGAAGAAATTTTTAATAAATACTCAGGTACCGTATGTTGACAGATAATTTTTTTCTTGTTTATATCTTATTATTAGCCCTGTATAATATTTATAAATGGTTTTAAAAAAAAAGGGTTACCGTAGGGCGACCCGCGGCTCTCCAAAGATACCTTCATATCTCAAAAACTATTTAAGATAAAATATTGAGACTTATTGCAACTGGTAGACTAGACCCTAGGCTTGTTCACAACAGCCCCCACATATGCCTAGTGTTGTAAATAACAGAGTTATTAAGAGTGTTCACATTAGCCCCATGGGCTGTTCACATTAGCCCCTTTTAGCGGGGCTAATGTGAACAGTGGTTTTTAATTTTTTTTTTAATAATGGTTACATTTATGGTTTTTGTTAGTAAATTAATAGATTCAGCTAAAAGAGCTGTATACACTACTATTTTTTCTTTTCTTCTGTCATTTACCATTTTTGAGTTAATGTCAAAAGTTTACTTTTTTTGTTCATATTAGCCCCGGTTGACCCAACCTAAAATAAGACTCGCATAAAATAAAACCGTTCAACTTGGTTGATAATAAACTTATACATACAATAAAAATTTTAACCTTCATCTTCATCTAACTAGGACTTAGACAAAAATCAAACGAGTGAAAGTCAAACATCAAATTTTAGGTTATGTTTTTTTCACGTAGATCTGTTTCAGAGTGATTACTGATTAGTTGATTAATTTTTGTAAATCCTTATAGGAATGATAAATAACTTGTGTAGATTTTTTAAATATATTCAGAGAATAAATATTTCATTTAGGTTATTAAAAAATAAGAGTTTTAAAGGTAATACCGATACACAAAAACTATCTTTAATGTTATTTTTATCTGCTTATTAGCAAGTACTCCGGTCAGTTAGCCTGCTCCAAATACCACAAAAAAGGTATAAAATATATTTCATGTGACTGACGTGAAAAATATTTTTGAATTTCTTGTAAACACTAACAGACAACATAATTAAACTGAAGATCACCATCGCTGAATGATTCGTCTGCGAGAATCATTCAGAATCATCAACACAACAACACAGGACAGGATCAAGGTAGCCAACATACGTCCAATAAGGAACAAAATTTGGACGGAACCACAGAATGGACAAACAGACAGAAATTGAGATAAGACTCGTTTCGGCTTTCTTAGGCTATGAAACGTAAAAATAACCAAAAACTGCATGATTCTAAGCAATGTACAGACAAAACTGTAATTTTATTTATATAGATAAATGTTTGGAATACCCGCCATTTTGGCTAGGGGTGAGATATTTACCTCAGGTTTACGTATTAATTTCTTTTGACAAGCCCTTCAAACACTCAATAGGGGTTGCTAATTTGAAAAAAATAAGTCACCACCTACGCTGTTAGTGTGGTTTCAAACAATTATTTTTGAGTAAAAAATTACAGAACCTTTGTTTAGAATCAATGCTACAAACAAAATATTTCTATCCATTTCGGTTTTAAAAATACAGATTTGTTTCAATACTTAATTTACACACTGTATATAGACTACATATTATATAGGTACTATATAATTAGAAAGAATTTTGTTTTGCCTCCTGAGACATTTAAATGAAAAAATAAATTGGTCCTGGGTCTAGCTTTTACCGTGCCACCTACTGTAATAGCTACTTCCCTAAAGGGAAATTCGCTAAATGAGAGGATTTTGACCGTTTCCTTACAAAAACGTAAAAATGCCAATGCCTACAAAAGTGCAAGGAATAACTTAAGTTAGGCCTATGTACTTGAGTTAACTTAAGTTATAATGGCAGAAAAATATGTCCATACTTCCTTTGGCACTATTATATATACGGTTTTCACTGTAGGCCTATAGTTAAAACCCGTACTGGTTTAATTTTGAATACTTATTTTATCAACTTTCATGATGATGAGGTGACACTAGGCCTATATAACAAGGGGAACATTGAACTTTACTCATTGAGCTAAAACAGTCCCAACCAGCCCGCATACGCCTATATACAGAAGCTCCCATGTAAGCCTACGTCTGTAACTCATCTCAACGAGAAACTGTGATAGCGATAGTGTGCTGCTATAGGCTCCCATAATTATACTTTAGAACCTTATGAAGATAAGATACAGGTTAATATCTAACCTGTATTTAGTAGGCTACTTACCCAAAACAAGATGCCACTAATCCTGCACATCCTAATCCAGCTCCCAATTCTATCACATTTTTGTTTTTGAGATAGTCACAGTCAGTTTTACACAAAATTTCAATATATTTTGATAGGACTATCGCGGCATCCCAAATCACACAGCTAACATCACCAACCTCCTTTTGTTGCATTTCAAGTGTTTTATTGAGTGACTCAATTTCGAAATTTCTAACAAATGTTTGTGACATGTTTGTTAAAAACTTGAAAACTGAAAAGTTCAAACCATCTGAAAACATGGTACTTACGTATTATACGGAGGCCACTTATTTTACAGCGCGCTGCGGCGGTTGGGTTAAGTTGGGTTATCATAAATAAATAGGTATGTTTGTAGAACTTTCCTAGTTTCGTTATGAATCGAACTATACGAGATGAGTCATAAAAACTTATGATAACCCAACCTAACCTAACCGCCGCAGCGCGCTGTAAAATAAGTGGCCTCCGTATAATACGTAAGTACCGAAAAGGTTTGTTCAAATTGTTTCTGGGTAACAGAAAATCAACGAGAGAATAAATTATTACTTATTACCTAGTTTTTAGCTAGAATTACAATAGTTATTAGTTATAGGTTAACCAACCAAGTTTGTCGTTTTGTCTGGTTTATGATGTGGATGTGTTATGTTTTTGTTTACTTTACTTTTATTTACACCGTCGTGAATACTCGACGTTCTGTACCCACGGGCATCTCACTCAGCTTGCGTGAATTCGGAATCAAATATTGCGATGCGAGTGATGCGACTCACTGTCGTGAAGTTAGCGGCTCTTTTCATCGCCGCTTTTTCGGATTGTAATAGATATGGGTTGGTGTTGGTACGCCTGCGGGCGCCACAAACGTGTTTTGTAGGGATGTCGGAAACACAATTCAATGACAATACGGTTCGAAATGATGTTTTTACATTTATATAATGTCAATTATACCTTGATAAAACGTGTATACACGTTAAAACTAATAAATTGGCGTATTTTAAAAGGTATATTTGAGACCGTACTGTACATTATACGTAGCTATGGCTTAAAATAACGCGATCAATTAAAACTCCGAACATAAAAAAGTGCATAATCTTTTTCCTAAGCCCATCACAACAACTTTGAGCTATTCTAATTGTAATATACAATGTGTAGAATACTCAGTATAAATATGATTGAGGCAGTCCAGTAAATTACGAAGCTATGAGGCAAAATCTATATGGTTGATAGGAATTTGCGTCAGGAAAAAGTGCACAATCTTTTTCCTATGCCCATCACATCAAATTTGAGGTATTCCAATGGTAATATACAATGTGTAGAATAATCAGTATGAGTATGATTGAGGCAGTCCCCTAAATTACCAAGTTATATGGCAAAATGTATATGGTTGATAGGAACTTGCATCAGGAAAAAGTGCACAATGTTGACCCTAAGCCCATCACATCAAATTTGAGGTATTCTAATGGTAATATACAATGTGTAGAATAATCAGTATGAGTATGATTAAGGCAGTCCCCTAAATTACCAAGTTATATGGCAAAATGTATATGGTTGATAGGAACTCGCATCAGGAAAAAGTGCACAATCTTTTTCCTAAGTCAATCACATCAACTTTGATGAATTTCTAATGGTAATATACAATGTGTAGAATACTCAGTATAAATATGATTGAGGCAGTCCAGTAAATTACGAAGCTATAAGGCAAAATCTATATGGTTGATAGGAATTTTCGTCAGGAAAAAGTGCACAATCTTTTTTCTGTATTCTAATGGTAAGATACAATGTGTAGAATACTCAGTATAAATATGATTGAGGCAGTCCAGTAAATTACGAAGCTATAAGGCAAAATGTATATGTTTGATAGGAACTCGCATCAGGAAAAAGTGCACAATGTTGACCCTAAGCCCATCACATCAAATTTGAGGTATTCTAATGGTAATATACAATGTGTAGAATAATCAGTATAAATATGATTGAGGCAGTCCAGTAAATTACGAAGCTATGAGGCAAAATCTATATGGTTGATAGGAATTTGCGTCAGGAAAAAGTGCACAATCTTTTTCCTATGCCCATCACATCAAATTTGAGGTATTCCAATGGTAATATACAATGTGTAGAATAATCAGTATGAGTATGATTGAGGCAGTCCCCTAAATTACCAAGTTATATGGCAAAATGTATATGGTTGATAGGAACTTGCATCAGGAAAAAGTGCACAATGTTGACCCTAAGCCCATCACATCAAATTTGAGGTATTCTAATGGTAATATACAATGTGTAGAATAATCAGTATGAGTATGATTAAGGCAGTCCCCTAAATTACCAAGTTATATGGCAAAATGTATATGGTTGATAGGAACTCGCATCAGGAAAAAGTGCACAATCTTTTTCCTAAGTCAATCACATCAACTTTGATGAATTTCTAATGGTAATATACAATGTGTAGAATACTCAGTATAAATATGATTGAGGCAGTCCTGTAAATTACGAAGCTATAAGGCAAAATCTATATGGTTGATAGGAATTTTCGTCAGGAAAAAGTGCACAATCTTTTTTCTGTATTCTAATGGTAAGATACAATGTGTAGAATACTCAGTATAAATATGATTGAGGCAGTCCAGTAAATTACGAAGCTATAAGGCAAAATGTATATGTTTGATAGGAACTCGCATCAGGAAAAAGTGCACAATGTTGACCCTAAGCCCATCACATCAAATTTGAGGTATTCTAATGGTAATATACAATGTGTAGAATAATCAGTATGAGTATGATTGAGGCAGTCCCCTTAATTACGAAGTTATATGGCAAAATCTATATGGTAGATAGGAATTTGCGTCAGGAAAAGGTGCACAATCTTTTTCCTAAGCCCATCACATCAAATTTGAGGTATTCTAATGGCAATATACAATGTGTAGAATAATCAGTATGAGTATGATTGAGGCAGTCCCCTAAATTACCATGTTATATGGCAAAATCTATATGGTTGATAGGAACTCGCATCAGGAAAAAGTGCACAATCTTTTTCCTAAGTCCATCACATCAACTTTGATGTCTTCTAATGGTAATATACAATGTGTAGAATACTCAGTATAAATATGATTGAGGCAGTCCAGTAAATTACGAAGCTATAAGGCAAAATGTATATGTTTGATAGGAACTCGCATCAGGAAAAAGTGCACAATGTTGACCCTAAGCCCATCACATCAAATTTTAGGTATTCTAATGGTAATATACAATATTGTGTAGAATAATCAGTATGAGTATGATTGAGGCAGTCCCCTTAATTACGAAGTTATATGGCAAAATCTATATGGTTGATAGGAATTTGCGTCAGGAAAAAGTGCACAATCTTTTTCCTAAGTCCATTACATCAACTTTGAGCAATTATCATTGTAATATACAGCGAGTACAATAATCAGTATGATTATGATTGAGGCAGTCCTGTAAATTACGAAGCTATAAGGCCAAATCTATATGGTTGATAGGAATTCATGTCAGGAAAAGTGCAGAATGTTGACCCTAAACCCATCACATCAAATTTGAGCTATTATAATGGTAATATACAATGTGTAGAATAATCAATATCTTGTGAGAAGAGTTTTCCGCTTAGCGCCGTCCTTAGGGTGGAGCGCAAGTATCGGTGTTTTTCCCCTGGCTGAATTTTTATTTCAGGATTAGTGTTGCCTACAGTATTATTTTGAGGCTTCTGATTGGTTGAGGGAACATCATTACCGCAACGATAAGGTTGATGCCAACGGCCTCGGTGATGTAGTGGATAGAGTGCTGGGCTGATAATCAGAAGGACACGGGTTCGAATCCCACCCGTAGCGCTATTTTTTTGTATTGGATTTTTTTCATTATCAACAAGTTTGGTTGGTTTGGTTAGGTTATGACGGTTTAATTTTATAATTAAAACATTATGAAATTGAATTTGACCCATTTATAGTTTTATTTAATGAACAGAAATATTTTTTTCGGTTAAACCTTCATTTGATTTTTTATTTTTAGCAAGTCTAGTTAGTTTGGTTGGGTTATGATAGTTTAATTTTATAATAAAAAAAATTATAAAATAGGATTTGAGGCATTTATAATTTTATTTTATGAACATAACTATTTTTTCGATTAATAAACCTTCATTAGATTTTTTCATTGTCAGCACGTTTGGTTGATTTGGTTAGGTTATGACGGTTTAATTTCATAATAAAAAAGTATAAAATTGAATTTGAGACATTTCTAATTTTATTCTATGAACAAAAATAATTTTTCAATTGCTAAAACTACGTTATAGTCAATCAGAAGCCTCCTAAATGACACTGTTGGCAAAATTAATCCTGAAAAACTAATTGTGCTTCCCCCTGGGGCCAATTTCATAATAAACTACAATTTACAAGCTTGAGGAGTATGTTTTATCTATGTTACAAGTTACAACTTGTAACTTGTAATTTCCATAAGATTTGCATTAGGCGATCAGCTGATTTAGTAATAATATTAGTTTGTACTTTATTATGAAACTAGCTGTACCCGCGGGCTTTGCCCCGTTTAACTTCATAAGTGAGCTCGTTCGCATGGCTCAATCACGTCCTGGTTGAAGTTCGTTCGCTACGCTCACTCACTTTTAGGTTGGAGCTCGTTTGCTGCGCTCACTTACCTTCAGGTTAGCTCATTTACTACGCTAACTCGCCTCCAGGTTGAAGTTCGTTCGCTACGCTCACTCACCTTTTGGTTGCAAATTAGCTGTTGTCATAAATGTAAAAGAAATAATAGTGCTGCACCCTGTTGGTGATCCTTGTAACTTTAATGCTATTAAACATCATAGAACAGAACCAACTTAACAGAAACAGCTGTTAAGATTCATTAATTCCATTTAAATATGAGTAAATATGAGGGTTAACATGGGAAACTCCAGAGCCACCGGGACGGAGCCCGAGAGTCCGATCAGAATAAAAACAGCTTGGTTTTCCTATTTAATGCCTAAAGAATCAGTGTACCAAATTTCAGCCTCCTAGGTAAATGGGAAGTAAGAGAATTAGTGATGAGTGAGTGAGTGAGTCAGTCAGTCAGTCAGTCAGTGAGGGCTTTGCCTTTTATATATATAGATAGGCCCCTGGTCACAGAAAACATGTTTTCTGTGCTCTGGTATACGTATTTACCCAGTTTTATAAAGTAAAACTAGTATCGTCAGCAAAGAGCACACGATATCCATACCACCCCAGATCGTTAACAGCAATCAGGAACCAAGCAAAGCCCCCCTGACCCCTGCCCCTGCCCTGGGCCTGAGGGGACTCGTGTAGAACCCGTAGAACCGTTCAGTGGATTTCGTACCCTTCAGGTCAACCACTAATTAATTGTCTCATGTAGCTTAGGATGGTGCTGTTATCGGGAAGGGAAGCATAGCACGATAAATTAATACAAAGTCTCTCTCTACCTGACTCTGGTTTAAACATCATGTTTGTTTGATTATCCAAAGACGGGGCTTTATTGAAAGCTTTGTAACGGTTGAAGCTTAGACTAACTTTTGTTTAATCTATGGCTGAAGCTTGATTAATATTCATTTAAAAAAGAATAGTTCCCATGACAATTCCTTAGACTGTGCATTATTATGCATTCCCAATTCCCACAGCCGCCTTTAACTCCAGGCCGTGGCCTTCGAATTCAATTCTGTATGTTTTATTTTCAACATGTTAATAAATTTAAATTTAAATCAATAAAGTGCAAATTAATGAGCTGATGTGACCTGTCTGCCATGTTATTTTATGGGACGTCTGTCACTAAACAACACCACTTGCGACGTTGCCAATTCTACCAGGCCGCGGCCTGTATTTAAAGGTGGTGTGTTCATTCCCCCCTTATCCCTTTTCTGCTCACTCTATCTAATGAATATTCAAGATCAAGAACTCAACTTGAATCAGTATTCAGTAGCCTATTATTTTACGAAAAACTGCTGCTGTTTTTATCTGCTGCTGTATAATCAATATCAAATACATATGCTCAACGGTCGAGATAAACGCTTTTCTGAAAGTATGTGTATGATTAAAGCTTTGTTTGAAAATAAACAGCTGATTACTTTGGGTAGCGCTGGGTTCACAACGATATGGTAGGCATACGGTTAAGTATCGATCGTCGTAGTATGAAAACAACTACTATCGAATATCGTAAATCGATTGGCTTCCATAGCGCCAACCAACCAACCAAAACGTAAACAAACCAGTTTAGCTGCTAATTCATGTTTTCCAATTTTTATTTTATTAATAAAAATGTCATCGTATTTAATTATTAATTGTTTAATGTAAAACAGATTGTAAATAAACTTTGTTAAAAAAAACCAAACCAACCAACACCGACAGACAGAAAAGAGAAGACAAGAGATTACAAAAACTACTAGCACTAGCCTAAAAGGAGAGGAAAATATTTGATTTAATTTATTCCAACATTGTTCCTTTTGATCAGTTTCATGGTGCATAGTGCATTATTATGGAGGAAATATGCAAAGGTCATCTAAACGCTTTTAAAAGTAAGGGGGTGGTAATTTATCTGGCGTTAATTGCGCAAGTTACTGGAATATTAATTTTAAAATTCCTCCGTAATTTAAGTTCTTATATATTCATCATGCTGGTTATCAGCCTTAATCTAATTGGATAATAAACATTTTCATTGGCACATTTTATGCCAGGTTCAGATATTATGTTGTACTTATTTATTTGCATTCACTCTCACTGAATAAAATTATGGCCTTCCATCGTCAAGGCCACATTATGACGTTTGACGACAGACATAGGAGCTATAGGAGCAGCTGCAGCAGAAGGCACCAAGGCAATAGTTTAGGCCAGGTCCGTGAAGTTGGCGTACCCATATTAGCGTATCCATTTTTGATCATACCAATCGTTAGTTCATCGTTAGTTCTCGATAGTTCCCAAATATTTTCGTTAGTTCTCAAAAAATAAAAAAGTTATAGACACTAATAAGTGGGTACGCTAACTTCACACTTCCGGGTTCTAGCGCGCGCCGTTTTCTGATGAGAAATGTTTACATCTATATATCAATCGTTAGTTCTTCGTTAGTCCTCGATAGTTCCCAAATTTTTTCGTTAGTTCTCAAAAAATAAAAAAAAGTTACGAGGCATACAAAGTGGATACGCTAACTTCACAATTGTACAATTTCCAGTGGGCACAGTTTTTTTTACTATAAATGCCTATATCTATATACCAATCGTTAGTTCTTCGTTAGTTCTCGATAGTTCTCCAATATTTACGTTAGTTCTCAAAAAATAAAAAAGTTACGAGGCATACAAAGTGGGTACGCTAACTTCACAACTATACAATTTCCAGCGGGCACCGTTTTCTGACTATAAATGCTTATATCTATATACCAATCGTTAGTTCTTCGTTAGTTCTCGATAGTTAAGATGGTTCTTGCAGTTAAGATTTATGAAAGTCTCAATGAAGGTAAAAAAGCCACAGGTCTCTTTGTTGATTTTACGAAAGCTTTTGACCTAGTAAACCACAACATCTTGCTTCAAAAATTAGAGGCAGCAGGTATCAGAGGTGTGGCGCTCCGATGGTTCCGCAGCTTCCTGTCTGGCAGGGAGCAGCGGGTGCGGGTCGCGGGCTGCCTTAGCGCTCCTGCACCTGTCACGGTCGGGGTTCCACAGGGCTCGGTTACCTCTGCAATTCTCTTCCTCATTTTCATTAACGACCTACTAATTAAACCGTTTAATGGATATATTCAAGCTTTTGCAGATGATATTGGTTTCTTTTATTCCCACAAAAACAGTGATATCCTAATGACAATGATAGACAATGATTTGAATGTTTTACAAAATTGGTGTGTGAAAAATAAAATGCAAGTAAACGTTAGTAAAACCAAATATATTAATTTTGATTTTCGAGGTTTTGATTTTATTTCTCCAATTATCTATCACAAAGACACCTGTCAGGGCCCTACTTGTAATTGCGAACAAATTGAAAAAGTTAATTCTTTTAAATATCTAGGAGTAACTTTTGATTGTAAAATTACATGGGAAAAACATATTCATGGTCTGCATTCAAAAATTAAACAATCAATAAGGAAGTTTTACTTTTTAAAAAACATTTGTGAAGAATCTTTATTAAAAACATTATATCATGCATTAATAAATTCAAGATTACAATATGGGCTAATTTGTTGGGGCGGAACATTTAAAACTTTTATAAATAGATTAAGAACCACTCATAATCATTTTTTGCGCATAATTTTAGGAAAACGGCGAAGAGAAAGTTCTTTTCCTCTTTATCAACAGATGAAAATAATGCCAATTCAAAATCTTTATAATTTTAAGGTTTTAAAAGCTTTTTTTGTGCAAAGTGGGAATAATGGAACTGAAGACCTTTACTACAACACGAGAAGAATAGATAAAATGATTGTAAGAACACCCAAGGTCAACAAAGAGATTTTCAAACATTCATTTTTATTTCTAGGTCCTTTCATCTATAATCAATTGAGTGAAAATTTAAAAATGTACGTTTTCAGGAAAAGCACTTTGCAAATTTTTTTTCCCTTTTTTCAAAACTTTTATTATTATTTTTATTTCATTAACATTTGAAGTTTCATAAAATGCCCATGGTAACGCAATATCTTTGGTATTTTTTTTTTAAATGAGCATCTTTAGTGGAAAAACACAAAATCCTGTCACGACCGTAACAGACGTTTAAATGAATATTAAAAATAGTTAATATTATTTTTATAACTATGTTTTGCTATAAACTAATTTACTTTTATGACCATTATACAATAAAAAGGTCACTGAGCTTTTGGTATATTTGGTCTTTCTAGAAAAAAATAAAAAAACTCAAAAAATTGAAAAAAAGCCAATAAAATCTTTTAAAGTTTGAATAACTCCGAAAAAAATTACCTGAGACCCGAAAAATCGTTATGTTTGTATAGAGGTGTGCTTCTTTTGTGTATAAAACATTGAAATATGACGATATTTTAATTTTTGAAATTTTTATGATAGAAATCATAAACGTGATGGTCAGGGACAAGCGGTACGGTCGTGAATTTTCTGAAATAATCTAAATCTTTCTAAACAATCCTTTAATTATACTGTTAGTTATAATAAAAATAAGTGTTTCAATTGAACTAAACTGTTCAAATTACAATTATATTAAAGTTATTGTCACGACCAAACGCACTATAATCCATAAGGCTGGATTGGTCGTGAAAAAACCCGCGATGGTCGTGAAACTTTGGTCGTGAAATTACGTGTTATTTGGCTCTGTTCTGGTGGTAGCCCTGCACCTCATGTTCGAGGATACAAAGTGGACTTCAAGGTTAATCTAGCAATTGAAATATCTTATAAACAAAAATTAACACCATGTCTACTTCATCGAATGACTACGTACGGTCATGGACACACCAAAATTACAAAAAACACAATCTTTCCTTTATTAATCTTGTAATTCCTCCTTTCAACTCGAAACGACCGGCACTACAATCCTGACGTACACCCCGAACTAGTCTCTAAAACAAACTGACTCCATCGACGCCAGGCTTGCCACTGTCGAACTCCAAAGTTAAAAATTTTTCCCAAATGGTCGTGACGCCAAATCGAGGGACAGACTTATTTTGTCATGGTAGTCAGTTTGCAATGACAATAAAATTATAATATGCTCCTTTTTTGTAAGTTTAATAACCATTGATGGCATAAAAATATGGCTTTATATATTTCGGCATGAGTAATTAGTCTAAAAACAGCGTGAAAGTTGGAAAATGTACCCTAGGGACACGTCATGGTCGTGAATTTCGAGACTTTAAAAATACGAAAAAAATACCTAGAACCTATTTAAAACCAAAAAAATGTGTGTAACATGTTGCCCCCGTCCCAAAAAATATTAAAACACATAATAATAAACTACAAATCCAGTATCTACGAAGTAAAAGGCCAGGGACATGAAAACGTACGTTTTTAAATTTTCACCCAATTACCAATTGAAATAAAAACATGCATTTCTATTAACCTATTTTCAAATAAAGTGAAAGATTGGTTATTTAATATTGAGGATACTTGGCGTCTCAGGAGTATTTTGCAATAGGCTGTTTGAATTTTCTCATTGTGAATTGTATAGAAGTATGTTATTTTAAGTAATATTTATTAGTGATATTCTATTTTTGTTAAAAAGATACTTTTATTTTATGTTACATAACAAGTTAAAGTTAAGTTTTAATTTTTAAGAAAATGAAATCGTCACAGGCATCGGCGACCTTGTAATCAGTTAAGTGGAAGACTGGACTCACTGATAAGATACTGATAAGTTACTTTGTACACTGGCCACATGTACTGGATAAAGTGGCCAGTTAATTTCCAAGCCAGTTTTGTATCCATTGTGTGTTTTTATTGGAGGAAATAAATTCATTATTTCATTATTTCATTATTTCATTATTTCAGTTTTCCAATATTTACGTTAGTTCTCAAAAAATAAAAAAGTTACGAGGCATACAAAGTGGGTACGCTAACTTCACAACTATACAATTTCCAGCGGGCACCGTTTTCTGACTATAAATGCTTATATCTATATACCAATCGTTAGTTCTTCGTTAGTTCTCGATAGTTTTCCAATATTTACGTTAGTTCTCAAAAAATAAAAAAGTTACGAGGCATACAAAGTGGGTACGCTGACTTCAAAATTATACAAGTTCCAATCAACTACTGAAGACCAATTAAGTACGTTAAATTTAATATTACATACGGTACACATTTCAAACTTAACATTTGTTGTACATTTCCTGCTTTCCTTTAGGACTTAATATTATATCAAATCATCAATCAAATTATAATATGTAAATCTAAAAGTATTTTAAAATGTTTATTATATGGAGAGTTTGTTATGAATTTAGATATTGAAACTCCTATATTACTAGATTAGAGTGATTTTCAACTTTTCCTAAGCCGTGTCAAACGCCAGGTCCAGGTGTATATGGCTGTGGCGACTAGCGCCACGTCTTGTGAAGCTCCTGCTCGCTAGGAGCGTATACTTCTCGTCTGCTGTGGGTCCAAGCCCTGGTAGCTCAGCTACCTGTAGACGTCTACGTCGTTCTGGGAGTTACTCGTCGATCCGGGGGTGGAGCTGGGGAACATCCTCAGCGACCAGGTCCCTGATGTGTTCCTACGGAGAAACATCCGCCGTCTCTTCAAGTCTCGCTCGAAGGCCGTCGACGAAGTCTCGGAGAGTTGTCACTGCTGTGGAGTCCCTGATGACGGAGTTCCTCACGTACCAGGGTGAATCTGTCGCCTGCCGAAGAGCCTTGCTCTGGACGACGAGCAGCCTCCGTCTAGCGGTTCTGCAGGTGAGGTGGTACCATGCAGGGGCTGCGTACGTGAGGACAGGCCGAAGCAGGGCCGTGTAGAGTCGGACTCTTGCAGCCGTTGACAACTTCCGTGACCTGAGCAGCGGGCGGATGGCGCCAAGACCCTTCCTGGCGAGGTCGCAGACAATCTCGACGTGGGGAGTCAGGGTGAGTCGCTGATCCAGCAGGACGCCGAGGTACTTCACCCGGCGCTTTCATGGGATGTCGGCCCCGTCTAGGTGGAGGTGTTGACCATCGTCCTGCCTCCTCGACCTCGTGAAGGAGATGGCCTCACTCTTGTCAGCGTTGACTTTGACTCGCCACTTCGTCAGCCACGGCAGCAACAGGTCCAGCTGTCGCTGGACATACACCCTGGACATCCTCAGGTTGGCGGAGGTGGCAGTGAAGAGCGCATCATCTGCGTAGAGCGATAGCTGCACTCTCGGAGCCAGGGGTATGTCGTTGGTGTACCACAGGTAGAGTATCGGCCCGAGAACCGACCCCTGTGGCACACCCGAAGAGACTGGCCGTGGTGTGGAAGTCGCCCGTCCAACGGAGACCCTGAAGCGGCGAGCGGTCAGGTAGCTCTTGATGAGCCTGTAGATCGAGCCGGGTAGAGGGGAGGACGCCAGCTTGCAGAGAAGCCCCTCGTGCCAGACCCGGTCGAAGGCTTTGCTCACGTCAATCAGGACTGAGGTCGAGTGGTGCTTCCGTTCCATCACTCCAGCGATGGTGTTGAGGACCCGCCGCAGCTGGAGGGTGGTGGAGTGGCCCCGCCTGAAGCCGTACTGCTCAGTCCTGATCGAAGAGAAGAACTCCTCGGGGAATCTCGCCAGGATGATCCGCTCCAGCATCTTGGAGAGCACAGGCAGGAGGGAGATCGGCCTGTGGTTCTCGGGGAAGATGTGGTCCTTGCCGGGCTTGGGGATGAGGATGATGTTCGCCAACTTCCAGGTGTCGGGGAAGTGGGCCAGCCTCACGCAGGAGTTGAAGAGGCAGGTGATGACGACAATCACCCAAGCCGGCAGGTTCTTCAGTGCTGGAGTCCCGAGGGAGTCCGGTCCAGGGGCCTTCTTCGGACGGAGTCGAGCGATGTGGCCCTTCACCTCGCTGACGGTCACATGGGGGATGTCCTCTTCGTCGGAGTCCGGCTCGTAGGCCTCTACGAAGTCGTCAACAACCTCGCAGAAGTCCTCGTCGTAGACGTCTGGGTGAGGGGAAACTGGTCTTCCAGCGAGTCGGCGAAGGTCTCTGCACGGTCTTCGGGCGAGTAGACGAGCCCGCGTCCCCCATGCAGCGGCCTGTTGTGGGTCTTCGTGCCGCGCAGAGCCTTGGCGATCTTCCAGATGCCGTCGTTGGTGTCAGCCTGGCTCTCGACGAAGTCCTCCCACTCCTGGGACCGATGCTCAGCCAGCAGTCGGGAGCACCTTCTAGCCTGCCGGTTGAAGTCCGCCTTCGCACGAGGGCAGCGGGACTGTTGGTACGCCCTCCTCAGGCGACGTCGCAGGGTGATCTCCTCCCGCAGCCCCTGGGGAAGTGGCGGGGGAGCCCTCGGGTCAACGTCAGAGCTGGCGGCAACCACAGTGTCCTGCAGCAGCGTTGTCAGGCCCAGGACTTGCTGGTCGAGCTCCTCCGTGGTCGCAGGAGGCGGGGGAGGCGGCCGAGGGGCGTTGGCTAGGAGGTTGGCGAACTTCGCCCAGTTCACTCTTTTCCTGCGGACTGGAGTGCGGTCGGGGACTCCCCCCTGCGGCAGGTCGAAGATCACCGGGACGTGGTCGGAAGAGAGGTCGGAGACGACGAAGACTTCGATCGGGCCATCAAACGAGCCAGCCAGTCCGATGTCCAGGATGTCGGGCGGGTGTCCAGCACGGGGGTAGTGTGTGGGGTCGGCCGGGGCAACCACGTTGATGTGAGGGTGGGCGGTGAGGTAGCGCCTGAGAGCGGCCCCAGTGAAGTTTCCTCTCCTGCAACCCCAGTCCAGGTGTTTGGCATTTAGGTCGCCTGCCAGAAGCGCCGGGGTGTCGGGGGGCAGCAGCAAGTCCAGGAGTCCGGGGTCGAGGCGTCTCCCTGGGGGGTTGTAGGCAGAGGAGATTTCCAGCTCTGCACCGTCATGCTGGAGGGCGATGGTCGTCACCTCGATGCCAGGCGGGAGGTTCCTGACGATCGGTCTGTGGGTGACCCGACGATGAACCAGTACCGCCGAGTCACCACTGGGATGTCGTTGCAGAGGCCTGTCAGTCCGGTGAGTGTAGTAGTTTCGGACGTTGAACGCGTCCCCACCGCACAGATGCGTCTCCTGGATGAGGGCAACGTCAACGTCCATGTCAGTGAGGAGGTGTGTCAGCTCGTAGCGTCTGTCAGCAAGCCCGTCGGCGTTCCACGAGAGGATGCGAAGTCTACGCATGATGTTGAGTCAACCGGTCAACAAGTCGCTCGACGACGACCAACATGCTCCTCAGCGTGGAGATGAGTTGAGCCAGCTCAGACTGCTGCGACGGGCTCGTGGACGACTGGGCCGGGGTTGAGGCCGGCTCGATGGGCTGGGCAGGGCGGCTGGGCTGCGGGGCAGGGCTGCTGGGCTGCGGGGCTGGGCTGCTGGGCTGCGGGGCTGGGCTGCTGGGCTGCCGGGCAGGGCCGCTGGGCTGGCGAGGAGGGACTTCCAGGCGAGTGCGGGGAGTTCGCCTCACTCGAGGGTTCGGGGTCTCAGCCGGGGCGGCGGACTGCTCCACAGGAGGGGTGGGTGTTCGGGGTCTCGGGCCGGAAGCTCTGCCACGGTTGTCCGGGTTCCGAGGAGCTCGACGACGTCTTCTACGCTGAGTCCGGAAGCCCTCGTCATCGACCTCGGGGGCCCCAGGCGCCTCTTCGTCCACAGGGTCAGGTCTCGGAGCCGGCGGGTCGACCCGGCGTGGTTGACGGCCCGACGGAGCCGTGGACGAATTCGCCGCTGCCGCGTAAGAAGCCCGTTGCTGAGTTTTGAAACAAGAGCAGCCCCTGTAGTTGGCAGTATGGGCCTCACCACAGTTGCAGCATCTCGCCTGGGCTGCTGGCTCCTTGGGACACTCAGTCGCTGGATGGCTGTCCGCGCAGCGGACACAGCGGACTTGGCGGTGACACTGCCCCGATCCGTGGCCGAAGCCCTGGCAACGGTGGCATTGGGTGGGACCGTTGGGCCGCTTATACTGCCGCACCTCCACCTTGCAGTAAAAGGCACGCCTGATCTCATAGACAGTGGACGGTTGGGAATATCCTTCCGTCCTGCGGATCGTGAGGAGCCAGAGGCCGGTCGGCATCCCTCGACGAGTCTTCATTAGCTTCGCCTCGCAAATGTCGAAGTCGTGAAACTCGGCCATGATCTCTTGCGGGGTCAGCGTCGGTGGGAGGCCCTTCACCACCACCTTGAGAAGCCGCTCAGTCCGCAGGGCGAAGGTATGAAAGGCTATCTTTTCGTTTTGAAGATAGCGCTGGACGGCGCGGAAGTGTGGTACATTGTCGACTCTGATGCGCAGGGACCTCCCCGTGCAGGCGGCGTCAAACTGGCCGCCGACCAGTTGACCGATGGCGACGGCATGGGCTGGCCAGCTCCGCGGGATGTCCAGCAGAATTGGCAGCGGCCGCGGCTCGTTCCGGGTCGGGGCTGGGTCGTCCTCCATGTCGGCGGCCTCCAAGGTGGCTGTCCCAGCGGTGTCGACCTCTCCGGCGGCTGCTGTCTGTTCGTCCTCCATCTCAGAGTCGTTGTCAGGGGTGTCGCCATCAGTTCTGCGGGTCTTCCGCTCGGCAGTTGGAGACTGAGGCGTTAGTTCTTCGTTAGTTCTCGATAGTTCTCCAATATTTACGTTAGTTCTCAAAAAATAAAAAAGTTACGAAGCATAAAATGTGGGTACGCCAAATTCACAATTATAGAATTTCCAGCGGGCACAGTTTTCTGAATAAAAATGCTTATATCTATATACCAATCGTTAGTTCTCAATAGTTTTGTAATATTGATGTTAGATCTCTAAAAACAAAAATGTTATAAGGAATACAAAGTGGGCACTCTAACTTCACAACTATAGAATTTCCAGCGGGCACAGTTTTCTGAATAAAAATGCTTATATCTATATACCGATCGTTAGTTCTTCGTTAGTTCTCGATAGTTTTGTAATATTGATGTTAGATCGTCGAACGGCAAATATGTCGTGTTTTGGGAGTTGCGCATGTCTGGAGACAGCTTATTTTGTTGACGGAAGAACCAACAATAGATGTTGTGGATTGGTGTATAGATATAAGCATATATAGTCAGAAAACGGTACCCGCTGGAAATTGTATAGTTGTGAAGTTAGCGTACCCACTTTGTATGCCTCGTAACTTTTTTATTTTTTGAGAACTAACGTAAATATTGGAGAACTATCGAGAACTAACGAAGAACTAAAGATTGGTATATAGATATAGGCATTTATAGTAAAAAAACTGTGCCCACTGGAAATTGTACAATTGTGAAGTTAGCGTACCCACTTTGTATGCCTCGTAACTTTTTTATTTTTTGAGAACTAACGTAAATAATGGAAAACTATCGAGAACTAACGAAGAACTAACGATTGGTATATAGATATAAGCATTTATAGTCAGAAAACGGTGCCCGCTGGAAATTGTATAGTTATGAAGTTAGCGTACCCACTTTGTATGCCTCGTAACTTTTTTATTTTTTGAGAACTAACGTAAATATTGGAGAACTGTCGAGAACTAACGAAGAACTAACGATTGGTATATAGATATAGGCAATTATAGTAAAAAAAACTGTGCCCGCTGGAAATTGTACAATTGTGAAGTTAGCGTACCCACTTTGTATGCCTCGTAACTTTTTTAATTTTTTGAGAACTAAGGTAAATATTGGAGAACTATCGAGAACTAACGAAGAACTAATGATTGGTATATAGATATAGGCATTTATAGTAAAAAAACTGTGCCCGCTGGAAATTGTATAATTGTGAAGTTATCGTACCCACTTTGTATGCATCGTAACTTTTTGAGAACTAACGTAAATATTGGAGAACTATCGAGAACTAACGAAGAACTAACGATTGGTAAATAGATATAAGCATTTATAGTCAGAAAACTGTGCCCGCTGGAAATTGTACAATTGTGAAGTTAGCGTACCCACTTTGTATGCCTCGTAACTTTTTTATTTTTTGAGAACTAACGTAAATATTGGAGAACTATCGAGAACTAACGAAGAACTAACGATTGGTATATAGATATAGACAATTATAGTAAAAAAACTGTGCCCGCTGGAAATTGTACAATTGTGAAGTTAGCGTACCCACTTTGTATGCCTCGTAACTTTTTTATTTTTTGAGAACTAACGAAAAAATTTGGGAACTATCGAGGACTAACGAAGAACTAACGATTGATATATAGATGTAAACATTTCTCACCAGAAAACGGCGCGCGCTAGAACCCGGAAGTGTGAAGTTAGCGTACCCACTTATTATTGTCTATAACTTTTTTTATTTTTTGAGAACTATCGAAAAAATTTGGGAACTATCGAGAACTAACGATTGGTATGATCAAAAGTGGATACGCTAATAATATGGGTACGCCAACTTCACGGACCTGTTTAGTCTGGCCTACTATTCCACCGAGGCAGCCGGTGCGGTGAGCCAGCCAGAGCCGATGCCGATACTAAAAGTCGATGTCTGTCATCCGGTAGAAAACAAGCTCGATATTTAACCGAATGCCTACCATATCGTTGTGAACCCAGCGCTATCCGATTACTTTACACAGCTTTTGATGGGATGGGGAAATTGGAAATTGTTTTGAAATTTGGAGGAATAGTTAAAAGTTTTAGTTCAATAAATAGGTTAAGGTAATGTTTACGTATTTATGCTACGTGTAAATGAAAACTAGTCTTAAAAAATAGCGACCGTCATATGAAGTCAATATCCTCTAAAGGATAAAAGGTTTGAATAAAATATCACCTAATAAACATGTGACAGATAGGCATACTTATATAAGGAGGCTAAAAGTAGAGTGCCTAGGCCTATTTTGTTTAGTTTAATGTTTAGATTTTGCTGTTCATAGGTACTAACAGTCATGCATACTAAAGAGAACCTGCGATATATTATTAGATTAACTAGCAATAGCCAATAGCCTAACTTATTCAATATCAAGAATTTATTTGACCATTCAACAATTAGGTACATGCTAGACCTAGGCCTATCAGTCTCGTCATAAGGATAGCCTAATTACAAAATGTGGTTATCGTTACATCAATTATAATTTGGTTCGGCTGCACTTTACTTTAGGTCCTACACTCATTCGAATGAAAATATCGATCGATATATCGATTGTTCGATAAGTTATATCGTTTGGTTAGTTAGGTAAGATTAACCTAATCCAACTAACCAAACGATATATCGAAGGAAACAATCGAATAATCGATAATTTCATTTGAATGAGTGTAGGACCTAAAGTAAAGTGCAGCCCAAACACAACCATGTTGGTACATTTTTTTATCATCATCGGTTTTATCCCAACTTTTTACAACTAAAAACGGAAGAAACTATACCAACATTTTCGAACACTATCCGGTAATCATAACTTATAAAGTTTTGGTCAAGTTATTGTTTGTTTAACTTAGTTAATGTTGATAAAATATATTTGGTATGTTTTTGATTGAATTGTCTAACTTATGGATAACGAGAGTTAGTTTAATTTATCAATAAAAATGTAAACAGACTATTAACTTACTCAATTTGATGTTTACATTTATTAGGCTATGTCTAAGGAACATGTGGGCGTTAACTTAGTCTTACAAGACTAAGATACTAACAAGACTACTAGATCGCGCCACTCATCCTCATTCATACTTGGCTTAAAATACCTACATTTGGATGGTTGCCATTTCAGAATAAAGTATTAAACACCAATCAAAACGTTGACAGATCATAACTCAATGCGATGTTTAGGCCTAAGTTACATCAGGGAAAAAATAGAAGCGATAATCAAACCAAATTATAGTAATTGCTGTAGGCTTATATTCAAACCGGGACTTCGGTTCCAGAGGTACTGGTTTCAAACTCTGCCAAATCACCAATGGATTTAATATCCAGGCTATGTGATAATGTCGCAACCCCTACGTCTAGCTTGAAGTTATGTGAAAAACAATTCCGGGTTTGTGCCTAGCGTCCTAGTACAAAAAAATATTGATATTCAAACCAATAATTTCGCAGGTTTTCTGTGGAACTGTACCCGTCTCTTAATTTTTTTTATTAAAACTGTCAAGGCTTAAAATAACCTTAAAATTAATTAACTAGGCAAGGCTTTATTAGCTTGATTTACAATTTGCTGTAAAATAGATGGGCTCTAAGTTTAAATACCATTTCAGATCATGGAGCTGAATTGTTATCTTCAGAAATATGATTGGGGAAAGGTTGGCGAAGAGAGTGAAGCTGCAAGATTGGCAAAAGCAAACAATGTGGCCTTTGAGATTGACAGCAGGACACCATATGCAGAGTTGTGGATGGGAACGCATCCTAATGGACCATCCCTCATAGCCTCATCTGGTGAGAGTCTGAACGATTGGCTGAAGGAACACCCTCATTTGATTGGTGCAGATGTTCAGAAAGTTTTTGGTGCACAGTTACCCTTTCTGTTCAAAGTTTTATCAGTTAACAAGGCTCTTTCCATTCAAGTGCATCCCTCTAAGGTATGATCAGGTTTTCCCTAGTTAACGCTACCTGTACACTGTATAGATTGAGTAGCCTATGTTGTTGTAATGAGATGATTTTGGCCCTTTTAACCACATCAGTATACTTCAGGCACCAAGGTGCCAAGTAATAAGTTAACCAAACTTCCATTTTAGTTGCTAGGCCTACCTTACAGTCTATGCAAAAAAACAACTTATATTCGACATAAACTGCTGAAAGATTCACCTTACTGTAGGGCCCTAAACATTGAATTAAGTTCCTAACTCCTACACTTTGACTTTGGGCAATTTATTAATAAATTACTTAGTCCGATTAAATTATAAACTTAGTCATATAATTTACTTAAAAAATGATGCTGGATAGCTGAGTATATATATAAAGTTAATCCATCACCAGCAGAAGATTACCAGTTCTATCATGATGAATCAATATTATCAATAGGTATTGTAACGGTAGGGATTCTTCTTGGAATACCTACCGCTACTTTGGGTGACATAGCTCAGGAATGAAACTCAGCACTCGCTTACAAAACCCAACTTTATTAATTACTCAAAACAACACAAAGAACACAAAGATTAACTAACAATCAAAAAGGTAGAGTAAACTGGAACTGTATAAATTAGTTAGTAGCTTAACCCCCAATTTTGAAAAGACTCTAAACCCCAATTTTGAAAACCCTTTACATTGTCTTACCTGGACCCAAGGCCAAGGGCCTTGGGCTCCAGCTCCCCCAACAGGACCCCGTCCTCTGGTGCACCACACAAACACTACACACCAAAACTGTCCCCCTGATCAAGTGCACTGGCCTACTTAAAGCAACAGCTTTCAGTAGGTCAGCACAACAAGTTATTGTTTAACAACACTACCAGCCTACTCACAGAACATTGCCAAACACTTCCTCTTTACAATATTTGACCCTCCTATTACATCCCCCCATTTCCTCCAGACGATGTCCCCAGCGTCTGAACTACATAGATACATCCACTCAGAGAGAGAAAAAAAAATTAATGACAAAAACTGATTAAAATCTTTCAAATTGTACCTAAATAAAATTATAATGAGGTTTAGGAGGGGAAGAACTGACCAACTGTTCGCTGACTTCCTCAGCAGATGCGTCGATAAAGCCTCCTCGAACGTTGGTCTTCAGATGTTTGACCACAGCCATGTCTTCTGCGATGTCTCCCACTTCGGTGTCTATAGTCTGTAGTCCATCCAGCGTTCTTTGACAGCATTGATGATGAATCGACTTTGGTTGACGATAAAGTTGGACTGCCTTTGCCATTGATTGAGTGTACTGCAGCCTGAAGTTCTCCTCTTCTTAAAAGCCCTTGCCCCCAGCTGCGTTTCCCCAGTTTTCATTGAGTTTGACAAAGTCTCTTCCTCCGATCACAATGTTGAAGATAACACGGCAAATCATGAAGTTCTTGTAGCCTTGTCTACAGTTGGTCAGTGGGGATAGGTAAATAGGAAGCCTACACGAACATATAACTCACAAATACAACATACAATTTATAAAAAAAACACCCTAGACTTTTAAAGAAATTCTCAAACTCACATTTAGAACAAAACAAAACAACCAACATTAAAACAAAAATTATTGAAACTAAGAGAAGTGTTTGGAATGTGTTACCTTAACAAATCATAGGCCTATACGATTAAATAGCAAAACATTATAGGCCTATATAATTTCTGATTGGTTTACTTTTAACTCTTCAAGTATGGCCTTTTAAAGCATCCGAAACAAGGAATAGTTTAACAGTTGTCTCTCATATCTGGTACTTTGCAATTTAAGTCTGAATCAAAAATAAAATACCGTAAACAATTTGTCTCCCACTGAAGTCCCTGATAATTAAAAATCTAAAAACCAAAATATATCTCAATAAAATACTCTTTTAATACATAATCCGTCTTGTCTTCAAAATTTGCCAGACTGTTAATTTTACTAGAGGAAACTATTGCAAAATTCAAAACATTATTTCCCAATACAGTTGCCACCTTTGTGAAATATGATACAATTTATCCCTAAAATAGTATAAACAAAGAAAAAACAAAACAAAATCATCTATATAAATAAAATTAGAGTTTTGTCTGTACATTGCTTAGAATAATGAACTTTTTGGTTATTTTTACATTTCATAGGTCAGAGAAACCGAATCAAACCTTATCTCAATTTCTGTCTGTCTGTCTGTCTGTCTGTCTGTCTGTCTATCTGTCATTCTCTTGGTAACGCTAAAATACGCACTTTATTACAACTACTCCTCAATAACTATAGCACTGTCCCGCCTGAAACTTATTTTCCAAATACTATACATATATGAGATGGTTTTAGACGTATTTCATCGAATATGAGACAGTTAGATATTTAACAGTAAACCCTTGAAAATCAAGTTTTTGTCGATTTTTGACGTGGAATTTCTGGAAGCCCATGTTAACCTTATGAGAAATGAAATTATTGAATCTTAACAGCTGTTTCAATTAAACAAGTTGGTTCTGTTCTGTGATGTTCAATAGCATTAAAGTTACAAGGATTACCAACAGGGTGCAGCACTAGCACTATTATTTCTTTTACATTTATGACAACAGCTAATTTGCAACCTGGAGGCGAGTGAGCGTAGCGAACGAGCTAACCTGAAGGCAAGTGAGCGTAGCGAACGAGCTAACCTGAAGGAAAGTGAGCGCAGCGAACGAGCTCCAACATACAGGTGAGTGAGCGTAGCGAACGAACTTCAACCAGGACGTGATTGAGCCATGCAAACGAGATCAGATAGTAAAAATAAAAGTAAGCCTACCGTTATAGGATCGACCGGCAGACACAGAGGTAATTTAACCTTTTATTGATTGTCATACCGATCCGGAACAACAAAAAACAACATAAAATGAAGCTATGTATAATAGTTTGGCCAGCATATCTTAAAATATGCAAACCAACTGCTGTTCGTTATATAAGAAGGTTTCAACAGAATATTATAAGATCCCCGTGCGTAGAACGGGTACACAGCTAGTTTTTCAATACAATTAGACTTTCCCATAGCATTTTTAAAACACAAACACAATTTATCATTGTCAAAATAATAGTTTAAAATTTTCAAACTACCCTATTCAATATAGCTTACATAATTTATGTTTAAAGGTTTACCAACATTTTGGTCATTTCTCCTCACAACATTGAGTGAAATTATGTTTGCTTACATATTAAAAACAAGTTAAATTTTAGCTACAATGTGTTATTTCAAAAATGCACTTAAAAACGGCATATATAATTTTCCAATGAAAATGCATAAAAAAAAGATTGCTGGAAAAAATGATTTGGGCCCAAATCGTTACAATCTAACCCGTAAGCAAAACCAATTTCCCTTTTAAAATTTCTCCAACAATCTATCACCTGTAAAAACAAAAATTTGTTCCCAAAATAAAACATTCATGCATTGCTGATTTCCCAAAGCAAACTCTAGAGCATCAGTATTAAAAGGTAAACATTGTAACAAAACACGGTCAGCAGTCAGTAAGGTCAGGTCACAGAGAGGCCATTTACACCACGCTCAGCATTCCTCAGCCTACAAACATGCTGACTTCTCTCACCGCAACTTTGCTCGTGCTATACTCTGAAATATCAACATATAAACACCTACTATAATCATTAACAGTATTAAACATTCGTAACAATCCCCATCTGAAAAAAAAAAATTACTACCAAATTAATGTTTAAACTCAAATATATTTCTAAAACAGTACACCATAATCAGGGTTGGTACGGTCAGGGAAAACCTGGAAAACCTGGAAAAGTCAGGGAATTTTGTTGGTCTGGAAAAGTCAGGGAAAAGTCAGGGAATTTTGGAAAAAATCTGGAATTTCCCTTGAAAACCTACATTTTTTACAGATAGACATAGATGCAAAATGTAGCATATATGCTACATTTTGCATCTACGTCTCAATACTTGGTCAAAAACATCAAAGTTTGACAAAAACATCGGATGTAACAAAAACATCGTGAACCTACCATTGATATAAAAAACATCGAACATCGACAGACATTCTATCAACACCCTCTGATTACTGGCTTTAATTGAACGCACCGAGCTAGTTAGTACCGTAATGCACGGAAGGATAGGCCTACATTAATCGTTTCAATTTCAATACGATACTGAATACAATTCCTCATTGAATTTATACCAATACTGATTCAACCTTTAACAAACTAAAAACAACTTCACTAAAAAAAATATTTATCCTTTTAGTTGAAACATTTAATAGTTTAGTTTGGTACTACTTTTTGTCTCCGGTACAAGCATGGTAGTTATTTTTCCAATATCACATGTTTCTTCCGATATAAACCGATGATATCACAAGCAAAATATCGATATACATATCAGTCAATCAGAAGCACCGTAGGCCTATTGTCTATCTGCCAGTGTCAAGTCAAGGCCAAGTAGAACATAAAGTGTGAGGTTAAGTTAGCTGGTACTCTTACTTTTCCAGATTCCAGATGTTTAATTCTTTTCTTATTGGTTTTATGAGTAAACTATTTAGGCCTACATTTTTTCTAATAATTCTTGATTCTGACTATTTGATATCGTCTTACGGTATACCTGGAAAAAGTATAATATCAGCCTGGAAAACCTGGAAAAGTCGGGGAATTTCATTTTCCAAAATCAGTACCAACCCTGATAATACACTTTGAATAATTATCCCTCAAACTACTTCTACAAATAATATATATTGATCCACCATTCACTGCACCTACCGCGCATAAAGAGCTGAAACATACTAATTTTAACACACATGTTCGCCACATTATTTGCACAATATACACTCTAGGGTGGAAATAGCAGGTCTGCAACCACAGAATTACATCTTCGAGAAACCTGGGAACTACAAGATCCCAGATTCAACACAAATTTAACCAGGCAAATACCCACATTTGTGCACAGCAAACGACATCTGAAACACACATTACACATGTGCATCCAGCACAGAACAAATAAAAACCTTGTGCAGCTAGCACTTAGCATAAAGCAAAAAAGTACCTCGTGCACTCAGCACGTAACACGAATTCACCTTGTGCTCCCAGCACATAACAAATGAAAACCCTGTGCATCCAGCACAACACATAATACCTCGTGCATCTAGCACGTAACGCAATAACTCTTTTGCTTCCAAACACGACACACAATAAACTCAAGGAACACATATCGAACTCACGTGCAACCTGCACATGACGCATAGAACACTCGTGTAACCAAACACGAACACATATCGAACTCACGTGCAACCCGCACATGACGTATAGAACACTCATGTAACCAAACACGAACACATATTGTACTCACGTGCAACCCGCACATGACGCAAAGAACACTCGTGTAACCAAACACGAACACATATTGTACTCACGTGTAACCCGCACATGACGCAAAGAACACTCGTGTAACCTAACACGAACACATATTGTACTCACGTGCAACCCGCACATGACGCAAAGAACACTTGTGTAACCAAACACGAACACATATTGTACTCACGTGTAACCCGCACATGACGCAAAGAACACTCGTGTAACCAAACACGAACACATATTGTACTCACGTGCAACCCGCACATGACGCAAAGAACACTCGTGTAACCAAACACGAACACATATTGTACTCACGTGCAACCCGCACATGACGCAAAGAACACTCGTGTAACCAAACACGAACACATATTGTACTCAAGTGTAACCCGCACATGACGCTTAGAACACTCGTGTAACCTAACACGAACACATATCAAACTCACGTGCAACCCGCACATGACGTTTAGAACACTCGTGTAACCAAACACGAACGCATATCAAACTCACGTGCAACCCGCACATAACATATAAACTCGCACAAAATAACACTGGAAAACTTCACCTTAACGACATTTCAGCCCTTCACTGCTGTCCCAAAACACACTGAACTCCCAAAAAAACTGCACCAAAGTGGTGATTACAAATAATATATATTACAAAACCAAACTTTTCACATTACTAGAACCCCAAAAATTAAAGCCAATTATTTTTTCTAAGAGGTACCAAGATCAAAGTTTTGTAAACAATTACAAAACTCCCGGCGCTTCCACCACCTCCTATTACAGTATTAAAGGTAATCATTTGATGATTTGACACTGTGTCCTGCTGTCCTTTACATTAGTGTTTTCAATTTTAATAAAGAGTCTGGTCGTCGGCACAGATAATTTAACTTATGACATATAACTTATATTTAACTTATATAAACATAATCAAATCAAATCAAAGCTTTATTTCCCAATAGACAATACAATTGCATGTGAAATGGTCAATGATAATAACGATCACAAACTTTTAAGGAAGCCTTAGGCAGCACACTCATCAACCGAACTTGAATGAAAGGTCTTGATGAGAAACTTTCCCACAAAATTCAGTTTCTCAAAACCCTTCCCTTAAGAGCATGAATTATAATTGAAAAGTACAAGTAGGTACATTGGTTACAACTTTTAAAATATTGTTTGTTCACTTTTCCCTGAGTTATACTTTTGATTCAACCGCACAATATATTGGAACATTCATAATACAAAGAGATACCGTATCATTAAAAATAAGCAGTAGGCCTGAATTTCTTTTATCAAGATAAAATAAGCCCATTAGGTAACCTTGCTTGATCTCCAAAGTAATTTGTTAACATATTCTTGTGATTTTAGTTAATCACTGATTCAGATTCAGATTCTTTATTTGTCACAATACATTTTCCTCCCCAGCACAGCTGGTAAAACAGGTGACATGTCAACATCTTAAAAACTAAAAGCAAAATATACATGATTGATACAATTGTTTTGTTGGCAAAAACTTAATCAAATGCCTTAATTTTATATAGCCTAGGCTACATATTTACATCATATTACAAAGTGTCACATAAGAAATCATTTACACAATAGTATACTTTGTTTAGCAGCAGGGACTGAACTTCTTTCTTAAACTTATGATCATTATCAATATTCTTTATCCTGTTTGGTAGCTTATTATATAATTTTTTACCAAAATACTGTGGCAACTTTTCAAAGGAACTTAATCTATGAACAGGAAACTGGAAATCACTTCTGTTCCTAGTCTGATAATTGTGAATGTGTTGATCTTCCATTAACATATTAAAGTTAGATTTGACATAAAACAGACATTTACTAATGTACATAGATGGTAGTGTTAAAATTTTGAGTTCCCTAAAAAAATAGATTTACAGGATGTTCTAGGTTTAGAATTTGTCATGATTCTAAGATACTTTTTTTGTAATTTAAAAACAGATTCCATACCTGAACTACCTCCCCAAAGTTCAACACCATACTGCATTGAAGAAGCGAACAATGCATGATATACAATCAATCTCGTCTGTAAGTCAGTAATTTTTTGCAGAACAAACATTTGAAAACAAAGGGAATTTAATTTTTTTTTCAAAATATCAATATATGTTTTCCAGTTTAGTTTTTCATCAACCTCGAGACCCAAAAACTTTGTTGACTTTACAATAGGAAGGTGATCATCATTTAATATTATTTGATTAAGATTTTGTTCCTGTCTTCGTGTAGTGCTAAAATTGATTACATTAGTTTTGCTACTATTTAATTTAAGACCATTGGCCTTGAACCACACTTGCAAATCTGTTAGGGAATTCTGAATAATTTGCTGTAAATCTAAAATGTTGTTTGATTTAAGAATGGCTGTAGCATCATCTGCATACAGAACAATTTTGAAATCAAAATTTTTTGCTAAATCGTTTATATAGATTAAAAACAGAATAGGACCAAGAATTGAGCCCTGGGGCAACCCCGCGTTCCTTTCCTCCATTCAGATTTAAAAACCATGTCATTTTTTTTTATAACAGTTCTGTGGTGTCTACCAGATAGGTAACACTTAACCCAAGATAATGCGGAAGAAGAGAAGTTGTAAACTTTTAACTTATCAAGAAGAATATCGTGTACCACACAGTCAAAAGCCCTGGATAGATCGCAGAACACACCAGCTGTGGTCTGCGATCCATCCAAGCCCTCCGATACACACCTGATTAAATCTGCTATCGCTAAAACTGTGCTCTTATTTTCTCTAAATCCATATTGTTCCTTGATAAATAAATTATTGTCTTCAAAAAATGATAAGATTTGTTTATTAGCTATTTTTTCAAAAACCTTTGAAAATGCAGGAAGCAAGGACACTGGCCGATAATTGTCAATATCCAATTTACTTCCTTTTTTAAACAATGGTTTTATTTCTGCATATTTAATTTGGTAAGGTAATATTCCAGAAATGAGTGACTGATTTATAATGTTTGTTAATGGTTTTGAAACTTGATTGGCAATCTTTTTCAATAAAAACAAAGGAACCTCATCCCATCCTGAAGATCGCTTGTTCTTCAATGATTTGATTATTTTATTAACATGGTTTTCATCTACTGGACTGAAGTGAAAAACTGGTAAACTTTGACTCCACTCATTATTTTTCATTGCAAATCTAACTGCCATTTCCCTTGATGGTGAAATCTCATTCTCTAAACAAATGTCAGTAAATTTATTGTTAAAAATATCAGCTATTTTATTTCCATCTTTTAAACACTTATTTTGGAAAACAATGTCTGAAAAGCTATTTTCTTGAGTTGCCTTTAAACCTAATTCTCCATTAACAACTGACCACACTGCCTTACTTTTATCGTCTGCTTTCTCTATAAAAGAGGTGTTTGCATTTCTTTTCGCCCTAGAACAGACAGCTTTGAAATTTTTCTTAAAAACTTTACAATACTCTTTAAAGGCATGGTTATCAGATTGTTTTGCTAAGGCTTGCAATTCTCTGTTTCTAACACTTAATTCTCTAATCTCTGAATTTACCCATTTTTTTCTGTTGTTTTTTCGGTGTCCTGCTTTACAAGTTTTTAGTGGAAAATGGTTCTCGAAAATCATCTTAAATCTAGAAAAAAAATCATTAAAATTACATTGAACTGAATTATTTTCACTAAAATTCCAATTTTCCTCATTTAAAGTAGCCATTAACTGATAAATTTTTTTGGCTGAAAAAGACCTACTATAGCTTAGTTTCTTAAAATCAACAGAGTCACCACTAAATTCAATATTACTATCTAATGTAATAAATAAAGCTCTGTGGTCAGATACTCCTAATTCCATATTTAAAGTTTGGTGTTGTTCAACTCTCATATTAATTAATACATTATCTATACAGGTATTAGTTGTAGGTGTTATCCGTGTTGGCTCAAAAAAAGTTTCCTTAAATCCAAATTGCCTAATTATGTTAAGAAACGAATCTTTGTGAGTAGGGTACCTACAGTTATCTAATGTTAAAATCTCCAGCGATATAAATTTGTTTTTTTTTTAGTTCTTTTCTTAGCAACAATAGCAAAGCTTCTAATTTACAGAGAAAATTGTTAATATTAGCCCTATCTGGTGTACGATATAATGATATTACATTACAATACTTCTTAGGCTAGGTATTTCTATTGCACAACCCTCAAACACAGCTTCTTCAAAATAAATATTTAAATCATCTCTGTTTAAAAAAGCTAAATTATGCCGAATAAGAATACATGTACCACCATGAGTACCCTGTGATCTACAAAAGTATGTTGCTAGTTTATAATTTACCAATGTATTCAGGAGGTTAACATTAGCTGTATCCAGAAAATGCTCATTTAAGCACACAATATCAATGTTTGTATTTTCTAAAAAAATTTTTAACATATTAATCTTGAATGTTATACCACCCTGTATGTTAAAATGCATCAACCAAACATTTTTATTATCTTTAAAACAAACAGTATCTAAAGGACTATCATTATTTTTTTCTATTACATTGTTTCAACTTGCATTTACTACGGGTTTTACTACATTTTCTAAAAAAGGTACATTACTTGTATCAGTTGAAGTGGATTTACCATCAGTTACATTATTTCCTAGTGAATTGCACTGAACTGCTAAATTTATTGAAGGCAAAGCATGGGTTGAAAAACCTGAAAAACTGTCCATATGGTGTGTGTCCCTCGCTGTCACTGTCCCATCCACGATGGGTATTATTTTGTTTGCAAATAAACCTTCTTTTCGTAAATGCTTTTGCGCATTAAATCAATTGTTGGAGCAGGGAAGAAGAAGCAGGAACAATAAACCTACATGTTCATACAGCTGTAGACAAATGTGTTCCTTGATTTATCCAATTTTGCTTTCATCAAGCCAATGTAGCCTACAATTATTTTTGCCTTGTTCATTGTTCTGATTAACAATTTATACTGCCTTTTGATATTTAGTGGGAGGCGGAGGAGTTGCATCAACTCTTTCCAGACATCTACAAAGATCCAAATCACAAACCTGAAATGGCAGTTGCTTTGACTGATTTTGAAGCTCTTTGTGGCTTTCGTCCATTGGATGAAATCAAGCAGTTCTTGGACCGTAAGTTAACATACCTATACTCATACCAGCATCCTCAACTTCTAGAGTTTAATAATAAAATTAATGTCTCATACTCAAGCTCTAAACTTACTAAATGTGTTTTTATGATCAAATTTACCATTGAAATAGTACTGAAAATTTCCCTTTTGGAAAACGTTTTTAAGTTAAATCGCATTAGGCCTACATTTTTGCATGGTGGTAAAAATTTAGGCTACCTATCTGTTAAATTAACAAACAATCCTTAGTGCAATGCAGTAATTATGTCTAAATACGTCTAGAATACTTTCTAGTACCAGTCATTCATACCTAGGAATTAAAGGAGTTTTTCCTACCCTCTACTACAATTGACAAAGAATAAGTAAATCTTCTCGTGGACTTCCCCTCAGGTATTCCCGAACTGAGAAGTTGCATGGGACAGGACAATGTTGACGTGTTGATGACATGCAGTGAAGACCGTCAGCAAGACGCTCTTAAAGTCTGTTTCCAATCACTTATGACCAAATCAGAAGATGAAGTACAATCTGCACTTTCATCACTGTCA
Source organism: Macrosteles quadrilineatus (assembly GCF_028750875.1). Taxonomy (NCBI): domain Eukaryota; kingdom Metazoa; phylum Arthropoda; class Insecta; order Hemiptera; family Cicadellidae; genus Macrosteles; species Macrosteles quadrilineatus. The sequence goes on along the minus strand of NW_026542666.1, from coordinate 234,339 downwards.
AACAGGATTTCATCTCTTGGTAAGTGATTTAGTGCAAATTAAAAGTACCAAGGTACACGCAGGGTAGTAAATAGCCTAACTATAGAAATAATTGCAAATCACTTTTCTGTGACCTGGGTCTTCTTTGTGAGGTCTCTCCTCCTATTATTATTAAATTAGTCTTGGCATGTAAATTAGAGGTGGCCTAGTTGATCTTTTATACCACCTATAGGCCTGCTTAGAAATTTGTATCAATGTCAAGAGGATCAATCGTCAAATTTCGATAAGGAGATTGATACCAAAACCCAACATGTTTATGAAGATCTTTTGGACGTAAGATTACTGGTTTTGCCGTGATCATGCATGATGCTGATGTCATTTCCGTGACCATGGAAGACAATCATGGTGCCTAAACGACCCCAGATCAGAATATTTTTGCGATCACAGAAGACGATGATAACATTTCTGTTACTGCTGAGCGATATTCAGGATTTTTCTGTGACCCAAGGACACCATGACAATGTCTTCACAAACTGCGGAAAAATTTCATAATTTTGCTGTAGCCTAATCCTGTAGTGTAAGACGATGATAATGTCCAATGTGGGAGGCAATAATGATGTCTACACAACTGGGAGTGAACTTGGTAGCAGAAGAAGATTATAACTTTTTGTGTTACCTTACCACTGAGCAATATTTAAGATTTTGCCAATAACGCAGATGAGACAGTGATGACGTTTCCATGACTGAGAAAGATATTCATGATTTTGTGTGATCGCTAAAGACGATGATGTCTTCACAACTGTGGGCCAAAAATCTCTGGCTGGTATACCTCTGGTTATAATATTTTTTGTTGTTGTATAAGTTATTTTAATTCACCGTTGGTAGGGTATTTATTTAATGTTTAAAGGGGTTTCAACTTAAATTGGCTTGTTAATACTGTTAATACTGTTTGATGAAATGGCGACCATACATAGTAGGTATTTTAAGCCAAGTATGAATGGAGATGAGTGTAGGATGAGTGGCGCGATCTTGTAGTCTTGTTAGTGACTAAGGCCGACATTCCTTAGACACAGCTGTTAATTAATAGCCCATACAGCGAATGGCAACTAAGGGACCTACAGTTTATAGTGGAATCCGAACCACATTTTTGCCTTGGTATTAACGAATTGGTCTAATTATCAGGATAATACTGCGGATAGTCGTAGTACTCCGGACGTTAATCCTCACTGGATGTTACAGAATGTCATCGCTGCATCAGTATTTTCTTTACTTAAAAGATCCTCACTACCCCGAAATTACTCTATGGAAGAACAGGGGATGGTGTACTGCAGTATTTAACTAATCCATACAAAAATTAAGTTACCTTTTTTAAATGGTTTTGGTCTAGAGAATTGATTAATTTTAGAGTTAAACCATCAAACACACAATAAATCTTTTTCTTAACACGTTCAGTGTGTTAGTCGGGAATTATCGTCCAGCCGCAACGGCACCACTGGCACGGGGCAGGAAATGTTGTAACAACCTTGCTTCAGTGTGAGCTCAGCCTCGCATGGTGATCGTTGTTTACGATTGCTGCGTATTGTGCCAGTTTTCAACTTGATTTAATATAATTCGTTTCAGATACGACAATTTTGTCTTTGTAAGGGATTGTTTCAAATTCAGTGTAGTTTGGGATTTTGGCTTGGATTTAGTGAAATGGAATGGAATAATTATAAAACTACTGTAGGCCTAGTGACGCATGGGGAAAAAACCTAGAACCTTAAAATTACGCTTGATGCCTTTTTGCGATATTTTTCTATGGTCTATATAGATTTTTCATCCCTGCTTTTTCCCTCCATTTTTGGACATACTGAGAGCCTACTGTTTAGTGCTGCTATCTGTTGGGTTCTTTTCTTGTAAAACTACTTCCAAAACAACTGAAACGCAGTACATGTTAAATATGTTTCTCCTATTGGACGAAACTAAATTTAAACAATTTTATGCACTCATCTTCGCAGCGCATTGGCTGCTGCTGCCACCGGGTTGCGGCCGGCCATTGACGACCGCTGCAAACGTGTTAAGGATAGCCTAATCCATTTTTTTAAAGTGCACAAAATGTAATATAATTCAGACAATTCCTCCAGATAAATGTATAAATGTTAAGTGTGAAGACACAAACTTATTTTTGTCCAAAGCAAAGCTCTTTACCAAGAATAGGCTACCTTTTCTTTTACCACAAACCTATCTTTGTTACTGATAAATGTAATAACCACCTAACCAGTATAGCTATGGTTTATTGTATTGACAAGTCAGCCCTCAAACATAAAAAGGTTTTTCTAAAAATTTCACTCATGTTTTACTCTATTCTGGTTTTCAGGAATAAGAAAAAAAACTTGGTTAACAAACCAATTTAGTTGAGTCATGCTCGCATAAATAGCTGTAAAGTTAGGCTAAAGGTTTTGTTATGGTATGTTATTCTTGATGGCTGATATATATCATTTGGCTTCTATTTCCAAATTCCTTCCTATCCTTAGGCTTTGGGGGTTAAGGAGAATCTTATGAATTAAATTATTTTAGTGCCAGTGCCTTTTGTTTTACAAAGTGTCTCTGTTACAGAGGAGTCGTCAAGAGACTCCCACTTAGCAGACCTGGTAGAAAGACTGCACGGGCAGTTCCCTGGTGATATAGGAGTGTTTGGACCTTATTTGTTCAACTACATGAAGCTGAGGCCTGGAGAAGCTCTGTATCTCTCAGCCAACGAGATACACGCTTACCTGTACGGAGGTGTGTTAAAAAATCTTGCATGTAGTTGTAAATTTTTCAAATTTCCCTTCTCAATTGATGATAATGATGAGTTATCAAAACCCATTGGTGAAGTATCCAATGGGGGTTATTTAAAAATGTCTTATTAGTTTCTCCCCCTAGAATTTTGGTGGCAATATCTCCATAATCACTAAAAAGGGGTGTTTTGAATCTTCCTGAACTTAAAAAAGTTTTTTTCAAAAACATGTCTGTGTGGATGTTGGCTACATAACTACAGACAACAACTGTGGTTCAATTTTGATGAAATTTGTTATGTAGGTAGTAGGTACCTACTAATCCATGGTATCACTATAAATGTTTAAACAATTTTTCATTGTGTGTTTTACACAAAAACCTATAAAATAACGTAATAATCGGATTTCCAAAAAAACGGCTCAGCTGGTTTTGATGGAGATTTAATATGTTACAGTTCTTTTAACTTTAAACAAAATGTTACAACCCTAATTGTTGTAAAAACTGTGGTTCAAAAGTTTTAAAGTGCAACTTTAGCGATTTTTCCCATAAAAATCATAGCTAATCTTACTGCTTACTCATGATAATGTTCAACATGTCTGGTATATTCATTCAAAAATATAAACCTCTTCGTGTGACACCCTGTATATCGGTTTTTGTTTTTGACCGGTCACACTGCCAACCGAACACACACGGTCACAGTACACACACCGGTCACACGGTTGGTTTAAGGCAAATAAATTTTCAGTAAACAATGACAAAACTGTTTCAATTATTTTTTTCACAGACAAATCTTGTATCTGAAGTATCAAATGCTAAACTGCTAGGAATCATATTAGACTGTAGTCAGTTATCTTGGGGTAGTCATACTGAAATGGTTGTTGCAAGGTTAAGTAACTCTTTGTTTCTGCTCAGGAGGTTAAAAAATCATGTTAGTTTATGTATGTTAATTAATGTTTATTATGCATTCTTTCATTGTCACTTAGTTTATGGGGTAATTTTGTGGGGCAGTAGTAGCGGGGCAGTTAACGTTTTTAAAAAACAGAAAAAAGCAATCCGTATCCTAGCTGGCATAAAAAGTAGAGTTAGTTGTAAGACCTTTTTTCCTGAATACAAAATTCTCACTTTACCAAGTGTGTACATTTTGCAGAATATCATTTTTGTAAAAACAAATATTGAACAATTCTCATCTCGCTCATTAACTCACAATTATTACACCAGACTAAGGAATAATTTAGAGTTACCATCATTAAGACTGGCCTCAACACAGCGCAGCTATAAATATTTACAACCCAAACTTTTCAATGCCCTCCCTGAAAATGTACGCAACTTGCCTATTAAGTCACTGAAAAATGTATTGACCGATTTTTTGAACAGAAAGGTTATCTACTCTATCGAGGAATTTTTATCAAATCGTTTATTTCCAAAATATAAACAATACAATAAACAGATATAAATTAAAAAGAAATATATTTTTCCGCATAGGCGTAAGCCCGTGTGCGGAAAAAGAGTTCTAAATCTGCTACCTATCTGGTATATTGTGGATAAACAGTGATTTTTATTGTCTAATTAAAACATTTACTACATTTCTTAAAAATCTATACTATTATAAAAAAGAGGTGGTTGCTGTATGTGTGTATGGGAAAAGTAAACTCGAAAAATACTGGTCGGATTGGGCTGAAATTTGGCATGATGATAGCTCACATTCCCGATTAACATATAGGCATATTCTTATTTCAAAAATCCTTTCGGGCTCCGCCCCAGTGGCTCTGGAGTTTCCCATGTTAACCTTATGAGAAATGGAATTATTGAATCTTAATAGCTGTTTCAATTAAACAAGTTGGTTCTGTTCTATGATGTTCAATAGCATTAAAGTTACAAGGATTACCAACAGGGTGCAGCACTATTATTTCTTTTACATTTATGACAACAGCTAATTTGCAACCAAAAGGTGAGTGAGCGTAGCGAACGAACTTCAACCTGGAGGCGAGTTAGCGTAGCGAACGAGCTAACCTGAAGGCAAGTGAGCGCAGCGAACGAGCTCCAACCCAAAGGTTATGCGCAATATGTCATTTATTCCATCATTAGTTATTCGTATTTAATTCAAATGTTAATTCACGTTGTGTCTAGTTGACTTACATAGTAATTATTTCATATGTTGAACAATCAAGATATTTCTGAGATATAAATGCATTATTTAATCAAACAATCATCAAAGCTGGCTCTTAGGGCCTGTGAATTGCGGTAAATTGTCGAGCCTCTGTATTAATAAATGTGTTCAGTTAACGTTTCCAACAAGAACGATTTGGTCTGGAATTTAATTCACACGACCAGGTCACCAAAATGTGGCACCATTATGCCACAAACAAACCATCCTTGAATAATTCTTAATAATGCCTGAAAGTTTCATTACAATCTGTCTAGCGGTTTCGGAGTCCATAAAGGACAAACAAACAAACAAACAAACATACAAACATACAAACAAACATACATTGGATTTTATATATATAGAAGATAATAACAATAAAGCGGTCACAGCGGAGAATAAGGTTTCCGGTGGAGTCTGAGTTAACTAAACACATGTGAGTTCTAGTCTGTCCACAGCACTGGCATTTCTCATAGCAGAGACCGGTAATCGTAGCGCGCCGCCATTTTGAACAATCAGAGGAGGGGGAATTTTTTTATTGTGATTTTCGAGATGTTCCCCAATAGCTGCTGCACTCTGTATTATAAGGCGAGTATAGTCGTCCATAGCGCTTTGAGCAAATGGAATTTCGGCGAGTATATTCGTCTACAGTGCGGTAAGGGTTCAAAGATTACGGGGAAAATTTAAAATACAGTACTGTACATTTTAAATTCTCATGTTGTTCTTACAAAGAATAATTTAACTGTTGTTGTAGTTTGCTTGTGTATGGGTATATTTTGATAATTCTTTGCAAATTTATTTATTTAATAGGCTACTAGGCCCTATTAATTCCTATTAATACTAACCACTTTTTCCTTGCCTGTAGCTGTAATTGTAACCTAAGTTCTTATTTAACTAACGATATCTAAATAGGGAATGAATCTCAAATGTTAAAGGCAATATTTTAGTAAACATCCGATCAGGCAAAGTGGAGTTCCGCCATAGACTAACCAACACAAGTAGACTTCTTATCCCATTGTAAATTTTGAAGCTCGTTTTTCATGTCTAGTTCATGTACGCCACACTGGGCGCTAGTGTCGACGACATTTTGTTTCTATTATTTTAGGGTTAATTTCTTGATTTGTGCTTAACTGTTTGGTTATATAACTAGGGGACAAGTTATTGTTTATGATTAGATTGTATTATTTGGTTAAACAAGGTTTTAAATGGCTGTAATGACGGGAAACAAATTGTAAACAAAACACGACCTCTACATAAACCGTACAGAACTAACAATAAAATTGTCTTCAGCTGTTCCATTTAAGGATGAGAAATCTACTAAGGGAGTATGTTTTATCTATGGTTCCGCTTAGTTTGCAGGTTTGCATTGGCGGAGTTATTACAACAATTACATGTACGTTAATCACAATTTAAAGTAGAGTGAAAGTAGGCCTAACTGTTACCAACATTTATGCCCACAGATTGTGTGGAGTGTATGGCATGTTCAGATAACACCGTGCGTGCAGGACTGACACCCAAGTTGAAAGACGTCCCGACGTTGTGTCGTCTGCTGTCGTACATCTGTGAGCCAGCTGACAACAAGCTGTTCCCAGGACAGACTGAGGACCAGTTCACCTCTGTGTTCCGACCACCAGTGCCTGACTTTGCGGTCGCTGTAATTTGTGTGAGTAAAATGGATAAGATATTTTTTGGTAAATAATTTAATTTGGTGAAGTCTTTGAGATTTGTGGGAAAATTTGATTTAAAATTTAAAATAGTTAAAGTTTTTTTTTTACACATCACACACTCCTTACATTTAGTGTGGACAGTTTTTTAGGGTTCAAATAGTTCAATTACAGTAGAATCCCGCAAACTCGGCACTCGATAACCCGGCAGTCTGGAAAACTCGGCCATCACCTGGCTAAGATAATTAGTGATTTTTTGAGTCCGAGTTAAACATTGACTCAAGCCAGGTCAAGTCATATAATTCACAACTCTGTACCAAGGATTTGTTGTACTATATCTGATCACTTAATACTGGCTTGTTATATAAAAAAGGCGGTTGAAAAGCTTTAAAATTGTATTGATCTTATTTTTAACCCTAGTTCCCAATAATCCGGCATTTCACAAACTTGGCACCCTTCCAATCCACGTTACGCCGAGTTTGCGGGACTCTACTGTAGCATCAAAGTACCATTGTACCATTTTCCATTGTGATTTAGGTTCCTGCGCAAGGCTCACACACACTGACTCCCCGCGTGTCTGCGTCTATCTGTCTGGTTGTTTCTGGGACTGCGGAAGCATTCACCAACAACGTCAACAACCCCTCAATCATTCTTCGTCGAGGATCAGTCATCTTTCTCGGCAGTCAAGAAACGCTGAAGCTTTCTGTCACTTCACCAGATTCACTTCTCGTATTCCAGGCTATGGCTAACTTCTAGTGGGACTTGAATTTCTGAATTACAGGGTACAGTAGACTTCATAACATTCAGATACCTTGGGACTAGAACCTCGTCTGAACTAAAATGAATCGAACCATCTGAGGTTAGTACAAAAATGAATGGATACGTTTCACATTATGAGCGCAAAATTAGTTAACCACAGTACCATAAACAACTAAAAAAATACAACACGAACAACAGCATATGTACAGATCAGCGTTTCATCAGCAATTTGTGGCTTATCTGTGTGGCTTTGAACTAAGTGACGGAAGTATGTATGTCGTATATTGGTGGTCATTGATAAAAGAGAGGAAGTATACTGTACTTGTTATGCATATTTTTATGATTAGTTGATAATGTGGATAGGTAGAAAATAGTTATAATTTTTTTTAGCTTAGCATCCTTAAAAAATACTCCTGCCAAAATATTTTGTGAAGAGTTAATTTAATAAGACACAAGTTTTTATACTGGAGGGATTTCCTTCAACAAAATTAAGTGTTCTTGTTTAAAAGGTCACAAGACATAACTCTTGTTTTATGTTCACCAAGCTTACCTGAGAGATAAAGTTTAAAGTCACAATACAATATCTTTAGTATGTGTATCTGTTTATGTAGACAATAGACAATAGACAATTCCTTTATTACAATTTCATCAAGAAATGTTACAGCGTCAAATTTAAATAAATTTGTAAGTTCCTGAACTCTAGTATTTTCATACGCTAGCTGAACACTATCATGCAAAAGACTAATAATAAGCTACATGATGTTTTTCAACATGACTCTGGGTACCAGTAGCTGTTAGATGTACAGGAAATTAGTTTTAAAAAAATTAAGGAAGCTATTTTTATAAAATTTTAGTGTAAAATGTTACTCATACATGTTCAAATTTGACTTAGTGTTTGTTAACCTTCCAACAGACTGTTTTAGTTTTCTCTCTAGTCAAACAAGATGAATTTAAACACCAAAGTTAGCAATTTAACAGTCTGAACCCTCAGTTATTAGTTATCTTATTTAAACGCTACAGTGTTTACAGGAAGTTTGTTTACGGTAAATAAATTGTTCTTTTTTAAAGGTCTGATTTATCGGATTATAGAAATCTAAGTTGAAGAGTGTTTGTAATGTAAGTAAAGGATTTATTTGATTCATTTTGTAATATAATACCACCTACAAAACATAGTTCATTTTGATGTGTTTAATGTCAGTTTTTATGGTTTACCTAAATGCTTACAAATGAATGGGTGTGTCCTTAGCTTCAACTGTTGTTGTAATGATTACATTATCTCTTCTCTGTCTTTCTTTTTTGTATCTTTAGTTACGCCTACAGTTTTCCAGACTTAAGTATGATTTATAAAGGATACTAGGCAGTTAGTTGACGGTTATTTATTTTATTTTGCATTTATAAAGCATTTAATATCCTGTGGAAGAATGGGTTTAAGTAATTTGACTTTGATAGATCAAATTTATGTGTAATAATTAGAAAATTTAATGTTAATTTTCTGCACTTCGAGTTTAATTTATAATAATTAAAGCTTTTAGTTGGATGTAGATCGTAGACATTCCATTAAGTCTTTCCTACTTTAAATTTGTTTTATATTTGTGGGTTACCAGTACTGTAAAAGAATATTTAATTTATGGATAGAAAAATTGTCATTGATTTGAACTAATTTAATTTGATGGTTTACATGACATCTACCACAAAGACGAACTTTAACTAATTTTGTCAACGGTTTCTGAAACAAAGCAATACTAGTTTTTAAAGTTCTAGTTTAATTGCAGCAGTAATAAAAATTTACAAAAAAGTTGTTATATTTTTATAAAACATTTGATAACTATATTTTTAATTACTTTAATTAAATAATAAATTTTGTGTAAGGTGTAACTACAGAACTCAATAGTTCATAGACACTTCTGTTGACATTCCAAAGAAACTTAAAGGTTATCCTAGATGACGTAGTTGTTTATTATTTTCTTTTTATTGTTAACTGATATTTAACAGGAGTTAGTGATATTTTTAGAGTTTATAATATCACAAAAGAATTAAGGCTATTTTATGGTATATGTTTACTTTTTATCATGTAATTTGTTTATATTGAACAAAAAAATAAATTTTCATAAAATTGTTATTGAGAAGTATTATTTATATCCTTAAATGTCTAGCTTTAGTAAAAATAATATGACATGGCTTACATAAAATTTAATTTGTATAATTTTTAGCTAAAATTACCGGTTATGTTAGTATGGACATCTGAATTCACAGTAAAATTAATTGAAACTTTGCCTAAAAAGATAAATTGTTCTAAGCAGACTTAAAAATTAAAATTGAAACTCTTGGGCTTGTAAACACAAGTGTATTAAAAGTCAACAAATACATTCTGGTAGACAATATTCTGTGTCTATTATTGTTAAATCCTCAGGCTTCTGAGTTAGGTACTTGTTTTACTGTTGTATGTTTCTCTTTAACAAAAATCTAATCAAAACAGGAAAGATTAATTTTGTAGTCAAACATAACTGCCTAGGCTCATGTCATAGGTTAATTAAAAATAGGCATGTGTCGATTCTCAATACCACCGCTTTATGGACATGGTGTCAGTACCTATTGAGAATCGATCGTCAAGAATCAATGCTGATACCGATACTCAATTCGTTTGTGAAGATAATGCAATCCAAAAACCCATGCTTGCACCACAGTTGTGGATGATGAAGATAACGTTTCTGTGACTGCTGGATACGACGATGATGTCCAAACAACTGCGGTAGATGATCAGAATTATTGATTTATTATTTATTCTACTTACCAACGGACATCTCCAAATGTATAAACTAAACATAATTACATTTCTTTTAAATAACTGTAACATATAATTCAAATACATTTTTGCACAATAAATATACCCAGAAATATGTGTACATATATAGCAATAAATATATAAATAGATATCAACAACAACAATAATAACAAGATACAAAAAAAGTGAAGCAAATCTGAACATTCAATGGATGTTTGCAACTAAAGTTTCTACAGAGAAAAAGAAACGGTCAATATATATTCAACAATGAAGTAACAAGCAATAAAATATATATAAAGGAAATAACAATAATAAATTAGGTGGTTCATTCATGTGGACCAGCAATCCTCCTGAGTCGCCATACTGTCGTAGAAAAAGTCAACAGATACAGCGACGCGGCGTCCCTTGGATCCAGGTGTGACAATGTTAAGGGTTTTCAAAATTGGGGTTTCAGTTTCTAACCAAATGATTTAAACAGTTCAACTAAACTCTACCTTTTTGACTGTTACTTATCTTTGTTTTGTTTTGGGTAATAATAAAGTTGGGTTTTGTAAGTGAGTGCTGAGTTATAATCCTGAACTATGTCACAGTGCAGAAACCTCCAGTAGCTGAGGTGTCTACTGTTACATAACCACAGAAGATATTTTCAGTGTTCACCTGTCGCTATCTATCTACACTAGCCTTAAGGTTTAACCTAGGCCTTAATTTAAATCCATGTGTGTAGCCCCTGAGCTGTTGGACATAATGTAAGACTAAATTACTTACGTAATTCCCGTCACAGCTCAATAAAATATGTCTATTCAGGACATGTTTCGGTGTTAAAACACCATCGTCAGCTTCAGGTACATAGTGTAGAGTTGATCAGTTGTTAACATCGTCAGAAGAATAAATAAACACAGTACGGACACGAATAAATACATAAAACAGTTAAACATTTAAAATTTTTTAAATTTTTTTTAAATGTTTAACTGTTTTATGTATTTATTCGTGTCCGTACTGTGTTTATTTATTCTTCTGACGATGTTAACAACTGATCAACTCTACACTATGTACCTGAATCTGACGATGGTGTTTTAACACCGAAACATGTCCTGAATAGACATATTTTATTGAGCTGTGACGGGAATTACGTAAGTAATTTAGTCTTACACTAGGCCTTAAGGCTACACTAAGTAATATCACAGGTGATTAATAAAAATAATCTAGTCAATGACAATATCTTTTGGGTCTTAAGATCTTAACTTAGGGTACCAGGGGACCGAGCGTTCATCTCATTGGTGTATTTTTTGTTTGGAATGTAAACAAAATTCAAAAACAGTTTTTGTTTACTTTAATAATATTAATATTATAAAATACTGTCTAAAACATGTTAAAAAACCTAATTCTATAAAAAATATAACATACTCAAGAAGTATTGGTGCCGTTTATAGAACATTTTATTTAAAATTATGTCTTGTAAACCGATTAAAATAACACGCATTACTGACACAGCCAACAATACCAAAATAAATATAAGGTATCAGCAATCTGACACATGCTTTCTCCCATTCGCTTCTCAACAACCCTTATCATGGGTAAGCAGTGGAAGTAACTATGATTTTTATTGGGAAAATCACAAAAGTTGTGATAACTTTTAATTTAAACCTTAATTTCTACAACAATGGGGGTTTTGTACCATTTTGTTTAGTGTTAAAAGGACTATAACATACTAAATTTTAATCAAAACCGTTCATGCTGTTATTTGAATATTCATTATTTTTTATTTTGCAGAATAATCACCATTAAAAAAATCAACTAAAATAAAAACGTCTGGAGATACCATGGATTGATAAGCTAGAATTTGTCATTGCTGCTAATAATCCTTGCTTTAATATTGCATTGACAATGACTCATCTCTAAAATGTGACTTTCACACGAAAATCTATTCATCACAGGAGAATTTATTTGTAGAAGAGTTGGATCAGTCATGTAATGTTGCTGTGACTGTTTGTTTTGTTTTGCCAAATAATAAAATGTCATCTGACTGATAACCTTCATGATATCTCAGCTTTGTCATATCAGCTGCAGTTTTACAGTGTTATTCACAGTAGCTAATTATGGTTCAAAATCCAAAGACTCTAAAAATAGAGAAAAAGAAGCTGACATTACCTCCGCTTCAAAATGTAGCCCAAGGTGAGTGTAAAAAAATATTTTTATAGCAATTTTTTGTCAAAAGTTAACTTTACTGGGATTAGTGGTGTACGATAGTGAAACCATAGACAAATTCAAATTGAATAAATAAAGACTGGCAGCAGTGCTGCGATTAGCATATGTTCCGGCACACACTGCTAGGAATGCTGTGTAGTTACGGCGCACACTGCTGCAGTCTGCTGGTAGCATAGGGCTCCTGCGCTCCTCACCTGCAGCAGTGTGCGCCATAACCAAACAGCACTCCTAGCGGTGGGCACCGGAACCTTCATTTACACTCTATTAGTTTTAAAATATTTTGTTAAATGTATGAAGAGTACTCAAGTGAAGTCGCTTTACAACTGGGACAAAATGGGTAACAGTGAATTGAAATATACACTGACGACTTAATTAACATTAAAAACAGTAAGGTTTTTTCTTAAAACCAATAATATAAAAATGAAAAAAAATGCTAAGACCAACCAGTTATATTATATGGTTTTGCTGCTGGATGAATATGGTTTAGTTCTTGCTCAAACCTAATTGTAAAGCAACCCTGTTTGTAATTTTAATATATGTGTGAATGCATAGCTCTCCAAAAAGGATTGACTTCCTACTTTGAGTCAGTTGAAGTAGAAGTTGTGGATTGTCCAGATCTCACATCTGCGCCTTACTGTCTGGCAGCCCCAGGTAAGTCTCTTCAGCTTTATTTAAAAAATACTGTTATATAGAAGTATTAAATTTAAAACATTCAAGTCCAGTAAACTTTGGACCCAACATTTGTATTGATATGTGACACATTTGCTAATCCTTTTGCGGTTTTAAACCCTTTTCTGATTCAAAAATTCAAAATTAAATCAGTTTAAGCTCATTGGTTTTTCATTTGTATTTGACAATTTCATTAGTTGAAAATTTAAACTGCTTCATGACTCATAAACTTAACTCTATTTTCTATTTAAAGAAAAGCAAAGCTGTACATATTTATTGGTTGTTGCTATTTTTAAGCCATATTCTTACAACTGGTACACTACAAAATGCTTTTCACTCAATTTCGATGCTGACTAAATAGTAATGTCTAATATTATAGTATGTTAAACTTACTAGTCTAAAAAAATTTTACCGGATGAGTATGGTTGTTCCTGTCCGAGACAAAGTCAAGTACTGTAAACACATATTTTGACACGTGACGTATGCTATTTCTGCTTACTACCCCCAACCTAATAAAAAAAAAAAAACCTATATATTCTCACTGACTAAAGGACTCAGCAATCAATACCTACTCATTACCTGTTAGAGAGGTTATGTTTTTGCTTATAACCAATAGTTAATTGTTAATTATGATCAGGTGGTGTCCAGTAAATATTCATTACAGTACAGTAGTAAGAACAAATTACTTACATCAATAGCTCAATACTGGATGGTGAATTTCAGTCAGATCTCATGTTTTGACACATTGTGTCATCATCAAGCTGAGTACTTTAACTTGTGAAGTGTTGTATTCCATCAAACTGCTTCGTCATAGTTCAATAAATTAACAAATAACACTTGTAAACGACAAGACACCTAAAAATTCAAAACGCCTAAAGAAACGTTGCAGGCCTGCTTGGACGAACATACAGTGGCACGCCCGAGACTATGTCCCTGACCCGCGGTGAGACTGTATTCTCGTCCAAGCAAACCTGCAACGTTTCTATACGCGTTTTAAATTTTAAATGTTTAGGTGTCTTGTCCTTGTCATTTACGTGTGTTATTTGTTAATTTATTGAACCATGACGAAGCCATTTGGTGGAATAAAACATTTCACATGTAAAAGTACTCAGCTTGATGATGACACAGTGTGTTGAAACATGTTATCATGTTATGACTGTAATTCACCATCCAATATTGAGCTATTGACTTAAGTAATTTGTTCTTACAATACCATAGTTATCTACAGCTCAGGGGTTTAACAATGAATTTAAAGTACAGTAGTACGAAATGAAATCCCATCTTTCCCATCTGATCAAGCAGGTGGCAAACAGCTGTTTACTGGACTAAATCATTGTGTGGGGAGTCCATTAAAACAGTGTAGTATGGCAAGAAAATACATTACACTAAACATTCACTCAATGTTTTCAGTCATTGCAAGCCCATATTTCGAATTTAAAGAACAATCGGGCATACACATGGACACAGACACAGAAACATTTCAGCCAAATGAACTATAGGGGGAAGTTGAGTCTAGACCAAAGGAAGAAAGTTGGATGAGTATTTTTTGTGTGTGTTCTTGCCCATGAGTGTGTTTGTCTTAATTCTAAACTTAACTCAGAATGAAGGATATATGATAGTGATCACCTGAAGAAAAGTTTCACTGTAAATACTGGTATTCTATTTAAGGATTTTATACAACTTAGCAGCCAAGGTTATTCAAATCAGTTATCGGTTAATTTTAATATTTCTTGTGGTGTGCCAGGCCTGTGCGGCAGTACTCGGGTGGTGGAGGTGGGGGGAGTGTCCCACTTTATGCCCCTGTACCAGCCTGATAAGATCTACGACCTAAGATACTTCCCAGACTTGTTGGGACTGCAGTCTGCTGCATTCATAGGGACAGGAGCCGGCCCTTTCACTCAGGGACACTGCTGCTGTGAGGTTATATAGCTGGAATACAGTTTAAGATTGAAATATAGACAGATTTTTACTATGAAATACAGTTGTTCAATATTATTGAAATGTTTTTGGTACTCTTTAAACATCATAGCATTTTGATAAGGTTTTCTTTACACAGCTTGTGGAATGTTTTATTAAAAATAGCAATTGCTTAAACAAGTTGATAGAGTATTGTAATGTTCACTGGAAACGGCAAGCTATTGTATACCATAGCCTCATTTACGGATCCATCAAACTGACACATTCTAAAGAACTAATCATACTCCTCATGTTTTTCAGCTCTTGGCAAATGCCTATTTGTCTAAAAAAGAAGTCAAGATCTTAAACCGGATAGCTAAAGTAACAGATGAGAATGACAGAGGTTACATTGTGGAACTTCTTCCTGCAAATGAGACAAAGTTTGTCTTGATGGCAAATTTGTTTGTATCTCATGGAAAACCAGGAAAGGTATACAAAAAGTTTACAACATTTAGTTGACACATAATTTCTAACAATACTTCCTCCATATCCTATGATAGGGGAAGAAAGTACAAATTAACGTTTTATAAGAATTTTATGATGACAAACAGTTATTTGTTGTATTTTATATACAGGGTGGGGGAAAGGTGTTGGACATTTAAATATTACAAAATATAATAAAGATAGAGCTACAAAGCTTGGGACAAAGTTACTGGGCATTAAAATTATTTTAAAACATTATACAGTGATATGCTCTTAGGGCCTTTGGGAGACGAGACGGATGAACCTCTTAAATGCAAGCATAGGTTGTTATACACATAAATTAAAGGTCTTTCCTATTTTATATAGTGCCACTAATTTAAACTCAAAAGAACAACTGAGTAAAGAATGGCAGCCGTTCAAAGGTTCAAAATGGCAGATTCAAGACATTTTTTAATGTCTGCCATTTTTACTCAGTTTTTCTTTTAAGCTTAAATTTCTGCCATTGTGTTCGTTCTACTAAAAAATTCTTACACTTATGATTTTCTTCCGACTTATAACAAGCGCCCCCTACGAAAGTACACTAGCATGATGTGCATATAATAGCATTACACCTATGCCTTTATTTAAGATTTTCTTCTGACTCCTAGGT
Organism: Macrosteles quadrilineatus; assembly: GCF_028750875.1. Classification (NCBI taxonomy): domain Eukaryota; kingdom Metazoa; phylum Arthropoda; class Insecta; order Hemiptera; family Cicadellidae; genus Macrosteles; species Macrosteles quadrilineatus. The sequence continues at coordinate 218,353 of NW_026542666.1, read as the reverse complement.
CGTCCCCCTGAAGCATATCACTGAATAATGTTGACTATTTTAATACCCAGTTTTTGAAATATTTAACTGTTTTGTTTTGGGACTTTATTTCCACCATGTATATGAATCAATATTTTATAATTAGGACAATTTAAGTCTATTTTATTTATTAGATTGTTTTCTAAATCTGGTGTAAATTATTTTTCCTACAGTTACCTAACAATGTACATGTCCTCTCACTGATTTGAGAAAGCAAAGTGGCCAGTTCGCTCATCAGTGAGACAATGTTAACATTGTCTCACTCTAATTACTTTGTCTCACTCCAGATTTGCAACGTGAAGGCACGAAATAGTGAGCGCGTAACATGCAGGCAACGTCGTATGCGTGCGAAATACGTTGGCAGCACTGGCTGTAAATCAGCTGGTCAGCTGTTGTACTGTTGTATTTGTCACTTCACATTAAATGTTATATTAAAAGTTCACTTCTGTGTAAAAATAGGTTATGTTTCTTCACAAATTTATTTGTTTTATGGTAACTGTAGGAAAAGTATAATGTGCAACTCGAGTGCAAAGTACAATTGCCTCACTCGAGAAACCATTCCTCACTCGCCTACGGCTCGTGAGTAAGGATTTCTCTCGAGTGAGTCAATTGCTCACTTTTCTCACTATATATTTGCAAAAATAACTTAACATATAAATGTTTTTTTCAGGTTCTAAGAATTCACTGCAAAAAGAGACTGAAAAATTATGATTTTCCAGCTGCTGTAAGAAAGTGCTTGGCTCAAGAGTTTCAAAATCAACACTTAGGTAAGTTTCTTTCTCAATTTTGTTTTCAATCACAGTTTAGTAGTAACTTTATTTCATGTACACACACATCCATTACCCAGTGTCCATAGACACTCAACCACACCCAGCTACACTCTCAGATATACATAACTTGAAATGGACTGTTTTTTTTTAGATTCATGGTTATCCAAACATATACCTATCTACCAAAAAACTTTAAACAACTCTTATTAAAACTCTGCTTCACAGGACTTGGTGGAGTGTTCATTGTGGAGGGCAGCAAAGTTAGACAACATATTCCTCCAAAAGAATTTTCCAAAGTACCAATCAATACATCAGAGCAATTGAATAACTGGCTGAAGTTTTTTGACATGAATCCACCACTGGTTTTTGTAGGAACTATTCTCACTGACCAAATGGTAAGTGTTAATAAATTTTGAACTTTGTGGTTTTTTCATGAAAACTGAAATTGTAATTTTGTCATATAATTTGTTTGTTTTGAGTGTATTTAGTTGAAGTTTGTTGTAAGAGTTGTTTGTAAGATCAAATAAAAGACTCATGAACCGCCATATTTAATTCTAACAAAACTGATACCGTAAATGTAAATTATTTTTTGGAAATGCTACAGGAGGGTAAAACTGTTTTACAAACTACCATAAAACATAGAATTAAAGTTGAAATATTTAAGCACAAAGTCTCTAATAAATCGAATGTGTATAGACAGCAAGATTTTATTTTTTGTCGTTCCGAGTTTTGTATAATATAACGAGTATGTCTTCGCTTGTAAGTTTTTTTTTTAACATCTTGACACTTTCCGTCTATACATCACAAGCTTTGCATGCTGATTGTCAATGTTTAATTTGAAATAAACAAATGAATATTGACTAATATAAGTTTATATTACAAACATTTCTAATTGGAATGCAGATGTGCTATATTTAATCACAATTGGAATAATAGTGTAGTTAAAAAGCTTTTAAAACACTGACACTTTCAGAGCATTCTATAAGGTATTTATGTTCAGACAGACCCGAAACAAGGGGGGGGGGTCCGTGGCATGAAAGTAAAAATTATGTTGGTCGACCAACTCAGACTCAGTGATTTATTAATTTATTTACTTATTCCAACGGAAAACCCATTACACGTTTCCATTGCACTGTAATTTATTAATTTGTTCAGGACATGGATATGATTCTGCAACACTTCCACTCATTCAGCCAGCATGGAGAGGGAGGTCACTACCACTACGACACCACCCCAGCCACTGTGGAATACACTGCATACTTCAACTTGGCTGAGCTAGCTGTCCATGTTGACAAGCCCCCACGAACCTCTAGTCTCTCAGTGGACAGTATCACGCCTACTGGCACCAGCAGTCACTAGTCATAGAATAGCTTAGCATATCTGGACTTGTAAGATTGTTGGAGAGAGGGATGTAGGGTATGAAATCAAGTCCATAGGTGCCACAAGGGGATGGAAGGCTGGGAGTCATAATTTAGATAGCTTGATGGGGAAGCAAGTTTTTCTCCAGCAAATGCACTTAAATGTTTTGGCAAGTCAGCATTGAAATTTCATCACTCTGTTAACGAAAATAGTACATTTCCGTCCAGCTGAACTACCTGAAATTGTCAATTTCTAATCAATCCAGCAAAACATATGATTTTTCCTGTCATAAACACTCTTTACCTAAACAAACTTTTTCCTTCCCAAACAAACATTTTCCTTTCCCAAATAAACAAAGTTTTTATTCAGCTCAAGAGGAGAACTAATCACAATGCTGGTGACAGGGGGGCTGGGTCCATTGCGCAGGGCCTGAGTAGACAGGCGGCCCGGAGGCTTCGACAAGCTGCCAAGGATGTGAAGCAAGGGATTGGGGAGGGGGGCTTGGGGGCCCGGCACTATGGTTGCCCAGGGGCCCTGAGAATCCTGTCACATAAACCTAATGTACTAATGTATGCATTATTTTATTTATTAAAAGAATGTTTTTCATTCAGCTGATTTTAAAATTACCAACCTATGCCATGAAAACTTTAAACAAAATTACTATAGATCATGGAATCTATATATTTAAACCCATTCGGCCATTCCCGCCTAAAGACGGGCAGAGCCCGTTCTAGCGTGTCAGGTTACAAAAGACTAAAAGACAAGCAGCGCCCATCCTCATGCATAATGCGTTATTATTGGGCTTATTATGCATTATTACGAACTTACCTAATTTTTCCCAATTTATTTTTAGCTAAAGTAATATATTCATGCTTAGAATATTATTTCCCATTTATTTCAATACTCACAACACTTAAACTTAGTACACATGAAGTTTTGGTGCAAAAATTGTTTTCCATTTACCTGGCTGTATTTCTACTAAAATATTCCCTGAAAATTGTCAGATTTTTCTTATTTAAATAACATTAATTTTAATGAGTACCTGGGTTTGTTGCTACGGGAAAGGTATTGAGGTGTGTTTTTTTATTAAAATGTTGATAGCTTAGTATGAAATAAACAAAATTATAAATTTGATTCAAATATGTCCATAAACAAGCATACTACAACATTTTATTAATTCTATATAAGAATAACATGGGTATTTTTCTTAATTTAAAGTTTTATTTTAATTACCTTCCGTAACTGGTAATTTATTAATTACTAATAATAATAAATTTTTTAAGCTCTACAAATCCGTCTAGAAAAAAATTTTAAAATTTTATAATTTTAGAGTAAAAAAATAGGAAAACCCCAATTTTTACCCTATAAAACCCCCCATAAACCTCCGGTCCCATAGTCTGATCATGCTGGTTCGGTAACTCGTTCGAATAAACATATCTATATATACCCATATATAGGCCTACATGAATTTGAACGAAACAAATTTTGTTTTTTTTTATAAAATTTTAATAGCTTATTACAAAAATAAATAAATTTCCCTAGTTTGATCAAAATATATCCATAAATAAGCAAACTACAACATTTTACAATATTCTTCTTAAGAATAACATGGTAGGCACTATGGCGCTACCTAATTTTAAATTAACAATTTTTTAAATGTTCTCTGTTACCATACAAAAACACTTTGATGTACTAAATTATTAGTTTTTTAAAAAGGTCTAGAGAGAAATTGGGATTTTTTTGTTTTGAGGGTCAAAACATATTTTACCCCATTAAAACCCCCGTTCCCATGATCCGATCATGCTGGTTCACAGAGTGGGCCTATGTTTTATCTATGACATTACACATAAACCAAATTTAATCAAAATCTAACAAAAATAACTATTCATGTTATTGCATTCACGGACGTATATATATATATATATAAATCTATATATGTGATGTGGAAAGCGAATAGGGACCTCTTGTCGGGAATTTTATATTTTGAGTTATACATATATTTGAATTCCTTATTAAATTCCAAATCGATTGGTGCAAGTCCCTCGCATGAATGATTTTGTCGTTGTTAAAGTTATAACACTTTAAAGGAAAAGGGCCATTTTGTGAAAAACTGTTTTGAAAATTCCAAATACACATAAAAACGGGGTTTTTCGTTTCACACATCTTTTTTTAATCGTATCGTTTTGGTCTTTTAAGAAACGATTTTGATATCATAAGAAAGCTTATAATCTCCTCTTTGGAAGCAATACAAAATTTTGTCCTAACTCACGGTAGTTTTCATTTAAATAATAAATTGTTTTATTGAAGCATGTCGTAAAAACCGCATTTCATAAAAGGAACCTTTTTGTCGGCCCTATGTTATTCTGATAATTTTTCGTTGCCTTGCTCCAGGATTCAGGCAATACATTGAAGAACCTGATACTGTTGGCAAAAGGGTGTCTTTCAAAGAATTTTGTCCTGTGCTTAGGTAGCTCTTAATATTGTTTTTGTGCCTGAGAGTGTACTTCATTGAATGGTTCTGTTTGATAAAGATGATGCTTTAGATTGTGTAATAGAATGGCAAAGGCAAATAAGGATATTGGATGATAAAACTGTACAAGTATCCAAAGTTAATGGCTTTTAGTAATTGACTTTATATGAAATATATTTAATCAATAGTAGTACCATAAAAATAAATGGTATCAGCATTCTGACACATACTTTCTCCCATAAGTTTGTCAACAACCTTTATTATGTGTAAAAGGTGAGAGTAAATATACGGAAATGGGATTTTGTACAATTTTGTTGAGAATTTAAAGGACTATAACATACTAAATTTTTATCAAAATTGTTCGAGCCAATTTTGGGAAATCCGATTTTTCCGTTATTTTATGGGGTTTTTATGGGGAAATAACATAATTTACAATAACTTTTGAACCGTAATTTTTACAGAAAAGGGATTTGTACCATTTTGTTTAGAATATAAAGGACTATTATATACTAAATTTTTATCAAAATCGTTTGGGCCATTTTTGGGAAAATCCTATTTTTCTGTAATTTTATGGGAATATCCCCATCTAAAATCAAAATTTCTAAAAAATGAAAAAAAAAACCATCAAAATTGTAAGGACCATAACCTACTATGTTAAATCAAAACTGGATTTTTGTCTAAAATCCTATTTTTCGTTATTTTATGGGGTTTTTATGGGAAAATAACATAGTTTACCATAACTTTTGAACCGTAATTTTTACAGAAATGGGATTTGTACCATCTTGTTCAGAATTTAAAGGGCTACAACATACTAAATTTTAATCAAAATCGTTTGGGCCATTTTTGAGAAAATCCGATTTTCCCGGTTTTTTATGGGTTTTTATGGGGAAATCCCCATTAAAAATCAAAATTTCAAAAAAATGAAAAAACGCCTGGAGATACCATGGATTAGAACCTAAATACCAAATTTCATCGAAATCGGACCACAGGTGTAGTCTCTAGCTCTGTACACATCCAGACAAACCATCGTTTGGGGTAACGACAAACTTCAGACTAAGAAAATATTCAAACTGCAAAAAAGAGCCATCAGATTAATCTTCAACCTAAAATATAGAGAGTCTTGTAGATCTGTCTTTCGTACAAATAATATGCTGACCTTCCCATCAATTTTCATTTTTGAATCTTTGACCTTCTTAAGAAAAAATTCGACAATGTTTCATATTAGAGGGTCATCTCACCACAGCTACAATCTCAGGAGGAACTTTAACCTACATATTCCACTATCTCGTACCACTTTCCATAAAAACCAATCATTCTCCATGTGTATCCGTCTTTTTAATTCTCTTCCTAACTCAATCAAGGGCGAACATGATTTAAAAAAATTTAAGCGTGGTCTGAGGGAATATCTAGTTGATAAGGAATTTTACAGTGTTTCTTCGTTTTTAAATTGTAAATAGTTTGTACCTTTTGAAGTTTGTATCTTATTTTAATGGGTCTGATTTTATTTGTTTTAGTTTTAGTGACTTTTGCCCTGTACATTTATGTATTATTATGGCAATAAAAAATTCTGATTCTGATTCTGATTCTGACACACAGACACACACACACACACACACACACACACACACACACACAGACATCACTTCGAAAACCACTTTTTTGGTTCCAGGGGGACCCAAAACGAATATATCCACTCAAAACTCAAACTCGAAAATTTTGACGAAAACAATACTTTCTCCATATACTATGGTATAGGGGGAGAAAGTAAAAACACGCTGGCGCTGGCTCAAAACTTGATGATTTAATATCAGACTAATGCTTGTGACCTGTGCCTGCCTACCATAAAAAAAAAAAACACGGTGGCGCTGGCTCAAAACCTCAAAACTTGATGATTTAATATCAGACTAATGCTTGTGACCTGTGCCTGCCTAAGATGAAATGAAAACAGAACAAAAACAGTCACAGTGTCAACTAAACTAACTGTTCTGTCTAACCTTAACCTATAAAATGTTATTTTCCAGTTTCTGTTCTGCCTGTTGTTATTCCTGATTGTTTTGTGATTATACGTTTGTTTTACTTAGTTTAGTAGTAGTTAGGTAGTCTTAGGTTTTTACGGTTCTGTTAACTTAGATCGTTAGGTATCAGTTCTGAGCATTTTGCTCAGATAAGTGATAGGCCTAACACCAATTAGTTTTAATTTTAACGAAAGGCTTGTAATTTGTTTGCATTATAAGTAGGCCTATAGGCCCTAATTTGTAACAAGTTTACCAAGAAAACACCAAAATGTCTGAAAGAAAAGTCTTAAATGTAAGTACAAATCCCATGATCCTAATAGGCTAAGTTATATCAAGGATTTTTAAAATCAACCTTTTTCAAGTTCATAGGCATACTGTAAGAGGTGAGCTAGGCTAGTAGATTTTTAAACTTGGAAGCTTGTTTTCACAGTGTAGTAGCCTGCTTTACTTTTTAAACCAGGGGGTACAGTTACTTAACCCTAGAGCTAGCAGTAGTGTAACACTGTACTGGCATAGGGAAGTTATTGATTATATAATACGCAGAGGATACGCCTCCGGTAACCGGACGTGGATTAGGCGTCCGGCAGTTACTGTCATAACCTAACCTAACCAACCAAACTTGCTGATAGTGAAAAAAATCAAATGAAGGTTCAATTCTCTTCATAACATAAAATTATAAATGCCAAAAATTCTAACAAAAGATGTACAGTTAAGAAGAAATTACATTCAAAGCAAAATCTGTGACAAAAAGTTAAAGTTACTGATGGGTTTTGAACCGGGGACCTCTCGCATATCAGTCGAGCACTCTATCCACTACACCACGAACACTGATGGCTGAACATCGTATCATTGTGGTAATGGCGTTCAGGGGACCCCCTACCGGACGCCTAATCCACGTCTGGTTACCGGACGCCTAATCCACGTCTGGTTACCGGACGCCTAATCCACGTCTGGTTACCGGACGCGTATCCTCTGTGTATATCATATCATTTTTAAACCATCATAAAAATTAGAAATAGCAACATAACTATGGATTGTTTTATATCATTTTGTTCGGAATAAGACAAAGAACATAGGTGATTTACATGGTTGCCACAAAAAAAATTTTTGTTTTTCCAAATTGTGGGCATTAGGCCCTAGCCTATTACTTTTTTTATAAAATGTTTTTATATTCCATCGTTTAGCATCATAAGGTAAATTGTAAAGTTGTGGTAAATTTTTTGCTGATTCCAAAAATATATAGTTTATATAGCTAATTTTGTGTATTTTGTTTGGTAGCCCTATTACTATGTCGATCGTACTCCCGCGCTAGTACCAAATAACCACCCAACCCAGGTCATGTACAAATCCGTACACCTTAGGCCTAATCTATACTATTATAAATACCCCCGCCGCAGCAAACCTGCAGACTAAGCGAATTTCCATTTGACTGATTGGATTTACACTGAAATGTCTACTAAAAAATATAACATTTATTCTCTATTTAAAAAGAATTAGTATAACTAGTACTTAGGTTTGCTGCATCAGGGAGGGTAAAACTGTTTTTTTTTTTGTAAAACGTTAATAGTTAGTAAGAAATAAAAACATTTTCCAAATTTGATCAAAATATGTTCATAAACAAGCAAACTACAACAATTTACTTATTCTCCATAAGAATAACATGAGAATTTTAAATTTACAATTTTTTGGAATTTTCTCCGTAACCATTAGGCGCATAATAACGCTTCAATATACTAAATTATTTGTTTTTTTAAGCTCTACAAAATGGTTTGGAAAGAAATTGCTAAATTTTATGTTTTTTGGGTCAAAAATGGGAAAAACCTATTTTTACCCCATAAAACCCCCCGTAAACCCCCGTTCCCATGGTCCGATCATGCTGGATCGCGAACTCGTTCGAACAAACGTAGGTTTACACGTTTGTACCAAATTTCATCAAAATCGGATCATTTTTGCTCGAGTTATCGTGCTAACGGACACATATATATATATATATATATAAATATATATATATATATATATATATATAAATATATATATATATATATATATATATGAATTTGAACGGATGGTGTTTTTGGCCTCTAGGGACCTCAAAATGAAAAAAAAAATCGGTCCCGCGTCCAGGTCTTACCATGAGTACTACGGTAATAGCTTATTCCCTATATGGGAAATTCGCTAAAAAGAGGTGGTTGCTGTATGTATGGGAAAAGTAAACGCGAAAAATACTGGTCGGATTGGGCTGAAATTTGGCATGATGATAGCTCACATTCCCGATTAACATATAGGCATACTCTTATTTCAAAATTCCTTTCGGGCTCCGCCCCAGTGGCTCTGGAGTTTCCCATCCCATGTTAACCTTATGAGAAATGAAATTATTGAATCTTAACAGCTGTTTCAATTAAACAAGTTGGTTCTGTTCTGTGATGTTCAATAGCATTAAAGTTACAAGGATTACCAACAGGGTGCAGCACTTGCACTATTATTTCTTTTACATTTATGACAACAGCTAATTTACAACCAAAAGGTGAGTGAGCGTAGCGTACGAACTTCAACCTGGAGGCGAGTGAGCGTAGCGAACGAGCTAACCTGAAGGCAAGTGAGCGTAGCGAACGAGATAACCTGAAGGAAAGTGAGCGCAGCGAACGAGCTCCAACCTAAAGGTGAGTGAGCGTAGCGAACGAACTTCAACCAGGACGTGATTGAGCCATGCAAACGAGATCATCTTGAAAATTAAGAAGTTAAACGGGGCAAAGCCCGCGGGTTACAGCTAGTATAATATATAATTCCAGGGTACTCTGGTTTGTATTCTTATTTATTACAAAAGTAGCCCAAAAAAGTTAACAAAACTAAAAAAAAAAAAAATTATATATAGGCCTACCGAACACCGGCATTGGCGCCGTATATCCGGCGTCGCCGTTTCGGCCGCGGCCGTTCGCGCCGTATATCCGGCGTTTGCCAGCGCTAGGGTTAACTGGGCTACTCTCATATCGATTAAAAATATCGATTAGATTACTTAGTAAATCTCTATATTGATTTTTATTTATCAGCAAGTTTGTTTGGTTAGGTTAGGTTATAATAATTTCATTTAATAATTGATTTAGCCTACCTAAGGCTAGTTTAAAATATCGATATTTTCAATTGATATTAGGGTTGTCCAGTTAAAGAAACTGTAAGTTACCCATCGAATGATTTTTTCTGATGGATTGATATTTTATTTTTCCATGGACTGATAGGCCTAAGTACTGGTACTAATAAGTTAGGCCTTAGAGATTATTTTCGGTGATCGGTACAAATTGTGAAAGTTTCTTTTTTAATGTCAAGTTAGGCCTGTTTTAATTGTTTAAAAAAAATAACCGTAGCCTACATCAGGCCTAACAAATCAAAACTTTATATTGTAAAAGGCAAAACTAAAAGGCAAAACTAATACAGATGTAAGACAAGTGGGCATAGGCCTACATTAAGTTCCGATATGTCTGATAGTAGTTTATCAAAACGGTCATGATTCTCTGCTTTTACATACTCCCGCCACATGTATTTAGCAAGATATGAATCTAACTTAGATGGTGGGGTTAGAAGTTCTTATGAAGTTCTCATCTTCACATTAAAAAATTAATTTGGTTCTTTCCTGGCTGTAATATTTCCCAAAGTATTTTTTTTTTTTTTTTTTGGTGCCGATAGCAGACTGCATTTTTACTAGACAAGTTAGGCCTACACAGGAGAAAGCACCTAGGAAAAGCGGTTCAAAACTATTATGTTATGTGTTGTAGACAGAGTTGCCACCCGTCCCGATTTCGGTTCCTTATGCCCGTATTTAAGCCCATGTTAATCCGGTAGGGAAAGAGGCAATGTTCCGATTTTTTCCTGATCTAAGGTGGCAACCCTGGTTGTGGATGTGCCGGAAATTGAACCCGTCCCTCCTGCACTGAATTCTGTGATGCTAACCACTGGGCTAACACACATAGTTTTGGTAATTAATTGAGGCAAAAAATTTACATTTGGCTCCATCATAGCTACGGATAACTTATAGAAGGTTTATTATTGACAAATAATCAATAATATTACCTACACTGAATTATACAGGGTGTCCCAGAACTCTCTACCAATATTTTAGGGCATCGTTCCTGAGTAAAAAAACATATCTAGGCCTAAATATCATATTTAAATTGTCAGGAAGTCGTTAGTTACTCACACAGCCGCCATTTTTTTTCACTTATTTTTTTTTCTCTAAAAAGTGGTTAATACGAAATTGAAACTTTGCAAAAATCTTAGCAAAATATGAAGTAGGGTATTGTGGTATTGGTGCTTAATTACTAATTTTTTCTCTTTCCAGAAATATTATCCTCCAGATTTTGATCCTTCAAAGATTCCTCGTATGAAATTGCCTAAAAACAGACAGTACACTGTTCGTCTTATGGCTCCATTTAATATGAGGTAAGTTCTTATTGCTGCTTTTATAATTGTATTCATTTTAAAACGTTTTTATTAGCTCGCTTTCTTGTACAGTACAAATTTTGCAATCAATTTTATACTAACTTCCCGATGAGCTAGAGACTTGAAACTTGAAATATAGCTCACAAATGGAAGACAATGCAATATTATATCATTTATTTATTTCATTTTCTATGCATGGAGTGTTGCAGGAACAAACATTTCATGTAATTTTTGCAATTTTTTAGTACTCTTACTTAGTTTTAGTTTTTTTTTACTTTTTCCATACATTTGTCATGTTCACGGAAATAAAGCATTTAATTTCATTTCATTAATTTAATTTTGTCATTCAATTTTCATATTTCTTTTGGGCTACGCCCCATCGGCTTCCTAATTTTCCTTGTTAAAATTTTGAAAGAATGTAAATACTACATATCAATTAATTTAAGGTGACACAGTACTCCCTATCCCGCCCATGTTAAAATTGTAGTTTATAGGTACACATAACTTTAACAAATATTAACCTATCAACTTGAAATTTTTGTACTATGTTTAATACATTATTACCAACAATAATATGAAACAAAAAAAGTTTTTAGCAAAATTAAATTGTTGGTATAATTTTTATAAATTTTATAAAATATTTTGTAATTTTTTAACATAAAATATTTTTTTATTTCAAAGGTTTTTGGTTGTCATGGAAATTGGTTCGTATTGTTGTTCCTTATCATATAAGGAACACACACACCAATTTTTATTGAAATCTATATATTTAATACGCGACATGAAACTTTGTGAACAATAAGGCTTTTTTGTTTTAAGATTTAACCCCACATATTATATACCAAAATGTTTGTCTAAGTGTGAAGATGTGCAAACTGGCTTTAGATTTTTAAAATATATCTTTTTAAGGGCGTGGGCTGCCCTTAAAGTTCCTTCCATAAGGATAACATTGTGATTGATTTTAATGTTATTATATTCTGAAACAGATGTCATTATAAAAGTTTAAAAATCCCAGCTGTTTTGTTTGGTTTTAAAATGTAAACAGTTTGAATGTGTTTTAAAATAATTAGAACCCCGACAAAGAAACGTTACCTATAGGACACGACGGGAGAAAAGTTTTACATTTTATTTCCGTTTAAACATGCCAAGGACCCGACGACAAGGAAACATTACCGGTCGGACACGGCGAATCAATATACGGCAAGCAATGCAAAACGTAAGGAGCCCAGACGAGGAGCTGGAACAGTTAGTGGCAACGTGTATTTACAAAATTGCACTGACAAATACAAGAATTCAGCAGCATTCACTTGGCGAGATAGCATTAAAATGTCAGAAATGTGGTGCGCTACATTTTAAAGAAGAACAAAGAGGACGAGGCGAAGGATTTTCATCCTGCTGCCATAAAGTAAAAGTGAATCTACCACCATACCGAGAAAGCTATTATATCCAGAGCTTACTTAATGGAGCAAATCATTTGAGCAGAAACCAGAAAGAGGACATTAGATCGTACAACTCTGGAATCGCAATGGTCGAGCTAAAATTGAAGAAAATAACGGTGGAGGGCCTTTTATGTATAAGGTGTACGACACAATTTATCACTCAATTGGCACCTTTCAACCGTCCGAAGGGGAGCATCCTACATATGCCCAAATGTATATATACGGCGTCAAAACCGATGTTCAAGAAAGAATGCTAAACAAAGCTAATGGCTCTTGCAGCACTATGAACTCCTGCACATTTTGACACAACATTTGGTTGATATTAATCCATACGCGCAAGTTTTCAGCATGATGAGTTCCGTCCTGCAATATACTCCTTACTCCTACTGAACAGCAAAAAGAACTTAGAATGCATATAGTCAACGATCGAGCTCAAGACCAACGTCGATTCAACGACGCAACTTCTAACGACGTTGCTATAAGATCCTAATTTATTATTCGTGCGAACTCGCGCGGGTTCATCTAGTTGGATTATAATTGAGGAAGAAAAGTGTACCTGACTAAAAACCACTTGACTTTCTGAAAACGACAAAAGTACCCCCTGTCACGGGTAGTAGTAGGGCCCTTGGGCATGCTAATGTAAGAGTGTATAAAAGTCACTGTATAGGCCTAGCTTAAAATAATTTTTTCTTCCATAATATTTTATATGTACGTGTTCAGGAAAGTGTGTTCTACAAAACTAAATAATAAAAAAAATTAATATTTGACGGCGTACCCTCTGCATCTTGATTAGTAGTAGGACCTTTAACATGCTCAATTAGGCTGCAATAGTTTATAAAAGTAGCTGAAAATTAAAAAAAAAATTTTTTCTTCCTTAATTTTTATTATCTACGTGTTCAGAAAAGTCTGTTCTACAAAACTAAATAATAAAAAAATACCCCCGCCGCAGCAAACCTGCAGACTAAGCGAATTTCCATTTGACTGATTGGATTTACACTGAAATGTCTACTTAAAAATTTAACATTTATTCTTGATTTAAATAGAATTAGTTTAACAAGTACTTAGGTTTGCTGCATCAGGGAGAGTAAAACTGTTTTTTTTTTTTTTTTTGTAAAATGTGAATAGTTAGTAAGAAATAAAAACATTTTCCAAATTTGATCAAAATATGTTCACAAACAAGCAAACTACAACAGTTTACTTATTCTCCATAAGAATAACATGGGAATTTTAAATTTACAATTTTTAGGAATTTTCTCCGTAACCATTAGGCGCATAATAACGCTTCAATATACTAAATTATTTGTTTTTTTTAGGCTCTACAAAATGGTTTGGAAAGAAATTGCTAAATTTTATGTTTTTGGGTCAAAAATGGGAAAAACCTATTTTTACCCCATAAAACCCCCCGTAAACCCCTGAGCCGACCCCTCGCACCGCCCCCAGACGAACAACTATTGGAAGCATGCTCCCCATAGTGACAGTGCGAGTGGCCGCCCCACATCCCTAACAAAATTGAAAGGCCGTGGGTGAATATCAAAAGCAAAACAAATAGTGAACTAGGGACCTCAAAACGAAAAAAAAAAATCGGTCCCGTGTCCAGGTCTTACCATGAGTACTACGGTAATAGCTTATTCCCTATATGGGAAATTCGCTAAAATTGAAAAAATTTTTTATATTTGAGTACTGTGTTACCTTAAATCAGCTGTAAATACTTAAATTTGACAGTTCGAAGAGCAGAGGTTAAGAGGTACGCTCCCAAGAGATTATATATACAATCAAACATTTCTAAATAAAGATAAACAATCTGATTGCAGATATAAAGGTGTTCGTTAATAATGTCAATTGTTGTTTAAAAAAAACTTAAACAAAACGTTTTTAAACGCACTAAAAAGTACAAAATAATTTATAAATATGTGGAGAGTAGGCCTATAAATACTTGTAATTAATTTAAAACGAAAAACGTGGGGTGCATGCAATTGATAATACATTAGTTCAATAGGTGAAGGTAATTGTAAATTATCTATTGCATGCACCCCGCGTTTTTCGTTTTAAATATTACAAGTATTTATACTCTCCACTTATTTATAAATTATTTTCTACTTTTTAGTGCGTTTAAAAACGTTTTGTTTTAAACAAGTTTTTTTATTCATAAATTTTTTTTTTTATAAATTCAAATGGGTTTTAAAAATTGACATCTTACTACACATTGTAGTCTGTTGTGTAGAACAAAGAATAATATGACATACGGTACAAATTTTTTTGATAACCATAAAAATATTAGATATAACTTAACACTTGAATTTCCAAATTATTGAATTTCTTCCATAATTGCTGTCAGACTTGTTTAGGAATCGTTCCTCTTAAACCAGTAATCCATAAACTTCAAATTTTGATACTATATATTTTTTCCAAATCATAGGGGATAGTTTTTGTATATATCTTCACTTTTTTTTATGAACTTCCTTTGGCTGACTTTTGATTGTCTTGAGACGAATTGTTGGGTCAATAATGAGATCTAATCTCTCCCCTTGTCTATTGCAATAATGTCACTCCGCCTCACAGAGCCCTCTTCTTCTATAGCTGTGACCTCTTAATAGACCTCTTAACTTTTTCTTCAGACTTGATTAGCTATGATTTTTATTATTTTTCTTAAATACACTGCACTGTTTCCCGTCCCTGGACCTCCCATGAAGACTTCTAAGGGAATAACGTCTCTTACCATCAAGTACTGTTTGAACTCAGCTTTGGTCAGGCACAACGTCCAGCCAAATTCTTATTGATCTTATGACATCCTTTAAAAATAACCACCCCATTCCCTTTATAAGGAAGCCTAGACTAATTTTGATACTCTAAGTCTTGTAAGATTTCTCGCTGTATCTTGGGTTTTGTTTTGATAAGTAAAATTTAGTTTTTTTTTCAGGCAAAACCTAATTCTTCATCAAATTGTGGAATATTAAGTAAGGTGGGGTTACCCATGTTTTAATACACAACATATGTTTTTATGTTGGTTTTATAATTCCCACATTGATTTAGATTTAACCCAATCCTTTTGTTTTAGCTAATTTCCCTATAGGGAAGTAGCTATTGCGGTAGGTTTCTTAGTAAGACTTGAGCCCGGGCCCGATTTACTTTTTCATTATGATGTCCCCAGGGGCCGAAAACACTATTCGCTAAAATTTATATATATATATATATATATATGTCCGTGAACACAATAACTTGAGTGATTTTTGTTAGATTTGGATACAATTTGGTTTAATTAATTTGGGATAAACTTGAATGAGTTCATGAAACAGCAAGACCGGACGATGGGAACGGGGTTTTACGGGGGTTATATGGGGTCAAAATTGGTTTTTCCCCATTTTTGACCAATGTACAAAATTTCCCAATTCCTCTCTAAACAATTTTAAAAAGCTTAAAAAGACAAATAATTTAGTTTATTGAAATTTTTTGTGAGGTCATTGGTTACAGAGACAATTCAAAAAAATTTTAAATTTCAAAATTCCTATGTTATTATTATGGAGACTATTGTAAAATGTTGTAGTTTGCTTGTTTATGGATATATTTTGATCAAACTTGGCAAATTTATTTCTTTTATACTAAGCTATTAATATTTTACTTAAAAACACACATCCTTCCTCCTTGAAGCAGCAAACTTAGGTACTTGTTTAACCTAAATGTTATTTAAATAGATTTAATTGTTTATAAATTCAGACAAATGGAAATTCGCTTAATCTGCAGGTTTGCTGCGGCAGGGGTATTTAGTACTTATATAAAACATAGAATTTGACATAATATCAGGCTTACAAGATTTTTCAAATAGCCTAAAAAAAATTGTTAAATTTAATGAAAAAGTATTTTACTAGTACTATACTTACTATTGTTTCAGATGTAAAACATGTGGAGAATATATATACAAGGGGAAAAAGTTCAATGCTCGTAAAGAAGATGTTGAAGGAGAAGATTACTTTGGGATCAGAATCTACAGGTTTTACATCAAAGTAATTTTTTGATACAGTTTTAGAAGTTACAAGTTAATGTGTTGGTTGCATGTCTTACCATTTTTATCAAGCTTAATTTCTCTATTTCAGAAGAGTAGGCCTATCAGGGAGTGAAGTACACGTATAAATTTAAATTCTTCTGTTGATTAAGACTTAATTGTTTAATTTTTGGTTGGGAGGTATTACTGGAATATAACGTTAGGTCTAATTAGATCCTGCTTATCTTATGCTGTTGTAAAACTTTTAAGAGAATAACATCTTGATTAGCAGTGTTGGGAAGTAGCGCGCTACAAGTAGCGACGCTACTTTTAAGATTTTGTAGCTTTAGCTGTAGCTAGCTACATTTTTGAAGTAGTTGTAGCGGAATTTTAGCTACTTTTCTCGCTACATTAACATTGATTGAGATAGTGATTTTTATCACAACCTTACGTGAAACAACCTTTTTCAAACTGAGATTTTAAAGAAAATTAAGCCTACTTTCTTGGCTTCATACAGCTGGTCACAATCGTTTCATTACCTATTACAACATTGCGTGGACATGGAGTTGCTGTAGCTGTAGCTAAGCTACTTTTTTGGAAATGTAGCAGTAGTTGTAGCTAGCTACATTTTAAAAGTAGCTTAATTAAATATCTTAAACCATCTATGTCTATATAAATATCTTAATTAAATATCTTAATTAACCATAGCGTTAAAACTAAGGTTGCCATAAACAAAGTTTTAGAATCAAATAAATTGTCTTGTAACCTAGAATTAAATGAGACTGCAAACAAAGACATGTCGAATGAGACTTTTGAAGACGAAGGTGACGCCCCATTGGCGGCAACCAATGACAATGTCCCACTCCAGACTACATGGGTCAAAAAAAGATAAATGAAATGAAGAAGGCTGTGAGTGAAACTCCGAGAAATGAAATCAGACTGGAACCAACGACCCCTGTATGTTGACCCCCACCGCACTGTTGAGTCTTGTTGAGACAATTACTGACGCCTTTGAACATAATGAGTCAATCCTCCTCAGACTTTGCGATCTGAGCAAGGCGTTTGATGTGGTGTCCCATAAGCTACTGATAGGCAAACTAGCAAAGTATGGTGTGGGCGGAACTGTGCTGAAGTCCCTGTCCTGTTATTTGGCAAATCGCAGGCAAGTAGTTGTGATAAATGGGGCCTTCTCCTGCGTTAGGAGTATCTCACATGGAGTGCCACAGGGCTCGGTGCTCGGCCCTCTCCTTTTTAGTGTAGCGGTGAACGATTTGAGGCTAAATGTCTCCACCCTCCTATTCGCTGACGACACCACTCTGATATCTAGAGGAAGCGACATTGAGCAACTGCATATTGAAGCTGACCATCTTTTGGAGCTGGCCAAGAACTGGTTTACAGCAAACCGCCTGAAATTAAATGCAGCTAAGACTCAGTCCTTGCTCTGCACACTGAAGCCACTAACCGAAAGAGATGAGGAACTTCTAGGTTTCTGGTTGGATCCCAAACTAAGCTGGAGCTCACATATTGATAGGGTATGCGCACGGCTATCTAGGGTTATTTGCCTCCTAAGGAAACTTCGGAACATCATCCCGAAGCAATTCTTGATAACTGTGTACCATGCTCTGTTTCATAGCCATCTTATGTACGGCTTGGTACTTTGGGGCCATTCACCAGCAGCACAGGACATATTATTGCTCCAGAAAAAAGCTGTAAGAATCATAATGTCAGCCGACTACAACGAACATTGTAGGCCCCTTTTAAAGACCTGGGCATTCTTACAGTCTTCAGTCAATATGTATTGAACATCCTAATACTCCTGAAAGAGAATGTCCATCTGTTTGACCGAAGAGAAGTTCACCACTGCTATGACACCCGGCAAGCACTACACCTTGACATGCCGCGTTGTCGTCTCACCCGCACCCTCAAGAGCTATCCCCGCTATGCCATACGGCTTTTTAATACCTTGCCGGATAAGGTGCGGGATATGGAAATCACCTCCTTCAAAGCTGCCATCAGAAATAGCTTGGTGGATAGGCCACTGTACTCACTGGAGGAGCTGAGTAAAGAACCCCTAAAAGTCACATAAAAGCCTTCATTACAAATGGGGAACACGTTTTATTTACCGCCACAGCCTGTTTAAGTTGTATTGTTTATATGTATGTAAATAGTAGTGTTTATTTTTAAATGTATATAATAACGCAGTCTATCCGACATTGTCGGTCAACGACGCAGCACACAAGTATCAAGTATCAAGTAAGTAAGCTTCCCCAACACTGTTGATTAGACGTTTCTTTGACAACTTTGTTATATCTGAAAGTTTCAGAAAAAGTAGCGTTAGAAGTATTAAATCATTTTGAAATGTCATCCATTAATCTTTAACATTTTCAGAACACTCAACATATTTTAAATTTTGAACACAATCAATTTCTTACATAACCTACATAGCTTGAGTTCATCTTGCAATATTTCTTCCATTAAGAAATTATCGTATCTAAGTACAAATAAAATTTTACGCTTTGAATTATCCCTCTAAGCAGATACTGTGGTTTCAGTGTACACGATGTCTTCAAGAAATATCCTTCAAAACAGATCCAAAAAACACAGACTACGAAATAGAGGCAGGGGCAACTCGTAATTTCATGGCTCTCAAACTGGCCGAAGAACAAGCTCAAAGGGAAGAAGACGAGAGAAAAGAAGAGGAAGCTAATAATCCAATGAAGGTGAGAACAATATATGCTAGAGAATCTAAGCTGTGGTTGGTGGTTGGTTCAAAATTAGACCCAGACCCCTGTCCTTCCTAGCTTTGCCCTTATTGGCCATTAAAATCTTAAACAGGTTTTGGCACACCGATAATGCCAGTCTTTTTCCATACTGGTACCCTACTGATTCAGGTTGGATCCCCATTGTAATAATGTTTTTAAACACCTGGCTTTTCCACCTTAACTTGGGTTATACATTTTTCTGAGCATCCTATCTTCTAAAACTAAAAGTTTATTTTCATCTTAATGGTATTTCTTATCTGTAAAGTAGAACAGAGTGGATTACTGAGTAATATAATTATTATTTTAATAGTTTTTGTTATTTGAGTTGAAGAAACCGTAGTTATTGATCTGTCTGCCGTTATAATGATCCTAACCTAAACTTAACTGGTGTTCTAAGTCATTTACCAGGGCTGCCCTCAGGGTTGGTGGTGCCCAGGGCAAACATGTTCATGGCGCCCCCTTCCCCCCAATAGTAGTTGTATGTTAGTTTTTTGCATTGCCACCAATACTCACACAGCATACCTTCTTACATAAACACAGCATACTTGAAGGATAATTACATTATGAGTCATATTTAAATGGCCACAACCTATAAGTCAAATTCACTGGCTCCTCTTCCCAGACTTCATTGAATGTTACATCATGTGTGCCTCGAGGGTCCCTCCTTGGCTCTTTCCTGTTTGGTCTATTCATCAACGACATTGGTGCGTCCCTCAAGTCCAACTTTCTTCTTTTTCTTGATGACATAAAAATATTTAGAGAAGTTGCATCTGTAAACCTACACGTTGAGCTCCAAGAAGATATTGAACAGATTGAACGCTGGTGCCATATGAATTGCATGCAGCTCACGGTAAATAAGTGCCTAGTCCTAACCTTCGGGCGGGAGGAACAAAAACAAGCCTTTCTTTGACTATACCCTTAATGGCACAATCTTGGAGGGAGTCAATTTGGTTAATGAATAGGAACCACCTATCTCCTAGCTTGGAGCTAAATGTTCACATCACTAATGCCTGGGCCTCTGCAAATTGTACACTGAGACTCATTGCTCGGACACCTCAAAATGCCTTCTCCTCTGCAACAGTTAAGAGTCTTTATTATTATACTTTAGTCCGGCCCATACTCGAATATGGATCTACAATTTGGTCCCCCCACCAGTTAGGCCACTGCGATTCCCTTGAGCAAGTCCAAAAACGCCTTCTGCGCTTGTTGAGGGTGAGGAGTGGTCTTAGGTACACCGATGTCAACACCACTGAAATTATGCCTCATGCCTCACGCAGAATTGCTCTTCACCTTATATTCCTTCATAAGATCGTGAATGGACTAATTGATTACCCTGAACTGCTGCAACTCTTTGACATAAATGTTCCCGCCAAGGGCTGACTTTTGCCAAGCATCATCACTGCACGTCCTATGTTTACCACATCACTCTGCAACGCTTGATGCACCAGGGAAACAAATCACTGTAATAACTGTCACTGTCACTCCCTATATTCCTACCGCCTCCGCCTTACTCCCGAGTTCCGACATTTAAGTCCCAAAAAGTATGACAGCGTCTGACAATTGGTTGCACGTGAACTTCCTTTATAGTAGTACCAACCCTACTTCATACTATATTACATTTACATTTAATTTTACCTTTATATTACCGGGGGCAATACCTATACCGGGGGGCAACCGTTGCCCCCCCCCCCCCTTCGGACGGACCTGAGTTTAGCTGTACAAGGCATAACCTCTTTGGCCAGACAATACTTTTAAACTGGAGTCAAATGACAGGATCGACTTAATCACAGACATAGATTTATATTTCAGATAAACACTTATGGTTACACAAAAATTATGTTGCAGTTGTAAAGCAAATAATAGCGATGTTTTCAACATTTTCAGCTTTTGGAAAATAGAACCCAGCAGTCAAAACAAGAACTGGAACTGCTTGAATCCTTGGAGGACCTGAAAGACCTCAACAGAAGACAGCGAAACATAGATTATGACTCCATGCTCAGCAATTATAACACTAAAGAAGCTAGAGAGAAAATTTTAAAATTGCAAGAAGAACAGGATGAAGAGTTTATTAAGTAAGTAAACTACAGTAAAGATTCAATAACCAGAGAGTTTATACGTAAATCCTATCTATATTTCCTTTATCAGGCGTTGTATTTCAGTTTATTTTATAGCTCACAATAAGTTCATAAAAACATAAAGGTTTTCAACAAACGCAGATCTCTATTTCTTCTCAAGATGTCCCCATTGCAGAGAAATTTTAAATGAATCAATTGGGCTTTGGACTTTTTTTGTGTCCAACCAACTGCTTGAAATGAATTTTAAAGTTCATTAGTTGGTTATTTAATCTTCTTATGTTCCTAAACTTTACTGTATCTTTCTAAAAAAAACTATAATTCTTGGTACAGCACAACAAAATAATTAGATTAGATTAACCGAATACTAATCTATTATTATTCATTATTTGCCAATCCAATAATGATTTCAAGCCTTAAAATGCTCCAAATATTTTAAATGTAATGAGTGAATATTTCAGATCAGTGTTCAGCAGTGGAAATAAACGAGTAGTCGAGGAGGAGATAGTAGATGCGGCAGATGAGGAGAGATCTACTCCTGCGACAAAAAAACTGGCTGTGGAAAAACCTGCACCCAAAACTCAGGTAACACAAAAAACAACCTAGTTACTAGTACAAGTTGACAATGGGAGCCAGGCTCAAATTCTCTTGCAATGAGAGCAATTCAAAAATGTATTGGGCAAAGACAGTTAATATTTTAACATTTTTCAAATGAATTTTAACACTCATCATAATTTAATCCCATCATTGTTCTTAATGCCTTTTTCTGTAATTTTAGGATTCGAGTAAGATTTTTCTTTGTTGTATATAAGAATACAAAATACATTAGTTGAAAACCACTTTATTCTACCATTAATGCATTTCATTGAAGTGCTTATTCATGAAGTGTTTTTGAATTGAATCAACACGCTACTGTTGTTTTTTAAATGCTCATGTTTACGTTTTTGATTGAGTGTGATTGGCATTTGGAATAGGCTAACATACAATTTTGTCATTGTCATTGTTTACACTCTTTTGTTATCTTTATAAATATATCAGAACACTTGAAGGGCAAGAGGTGTTACACAAGAGGTCTTACAGATAACCACATACAATTCAACATTCAACTGCAGTGAAAGAAACATACACTGTAATAGCTTTGATATTCTATAGAAATCAAGCACTGTTACATCGTATCCTTTGACCAATTCATGCGGTTTTTTACAGAACAGAAAATTTTTGGGTACGTTAACATTTACATTTTACCTTAGATATCCGGTATGCAATATAAAAATTTGTAGGCCTACTGGTAAAAAATTACCCCTAAATCCTAGATTAATACAAGTGATTATAGCTATACCATTGTCTTTTGGATACCGAAGTAGACATCCCATAAGCCAGCTCTCGCCAATTTAAAAAAAAGTTACAGTTTATGCCCGCCACAGAGTGTGCTAGTGTCTTGTATTATATTTTCTACCTTATTTTGTTTACTAAAATACAGTAGACTCTAGACTCCCTCTTATCCGGACACCTTTTAACCGGACATCGGTTTAACCGGACTACACTCTGCGTAAATGTCATCTCTTTAACCGGACAATTGTTTCCACATCAGTTTAACCGGACTAGATCGACAATACTGTGGGCATTACTGAAACGACTGTTCTCGTGGGAAAGATTTGAGACCAGCGATCACGTGCCTAAACACAATGCTCTCCTTAATTTAAGTAAAATATTTGGTTTGCATGCATTAAATTTAAATGGTCCGTTTTAATGAGTTTTTGGGGACACCTGTTTAACCGGAAAAACCGTTATATGGACTGGCCTCGGTCCCATGGAGTCCAGATAAGAAGGAGTCTACTGTAGTTGACTATAAAAATATGATACAAGTACATATACTTAAATCAGTTTTTGACACCAGCCCAGTCTGGGTTTTCTCACTTCACATCCATTTTGATTCAAACTGTTAACATAGGGATGAATTGTCTAGTTCTAACTATAGTCAAACAAAGGTTATACTTAAAATATACACTCTGAAGTTAGTCAGCAGTTTTGGTATTCCTCTGCTCCGGATACTAAAGTAGACATGATTTATGTGGGTCAGCAGTGGCGGAAGCGTTTCACAAACTCCAAATTCTACCAGCTTCAATATGAAAATATTTAAATAAAAGAGAGATTTATGAACTCCAAATTTCACCAGATCTAAAAGCATAAATTTTAAAATAACCATCGTTTCACAAACTCCAATAATATTAATTAAATTTAACAATGCAAGAACTGCCTGCAATCCGACGGTGGAAACTTCTGGTTGGGACTGTACTTTTTGAGTTGTTGAAATTTGGAGCTTGTGAAACGCTCTGCTTATTACCATTGGAGTTCGTGAAACGATTATTTGAAATTTATGCTATTGGACTTTGTGACAGTTCGTGAACTTCTCTGTTTATTTAAATATGTTACCATAGGAGTTGATGAAATTTCGAGTTTGTGAACCTTACCCGCTTTAGGTAGTTTTTACTCAGTTCTTTGAGTCCAATGAGCCTCGGTTAGAATCCTTATAGTTCTTTGCACTATGATAGCTGATGGGGAACTTAAGAAATGCTATAGTTTAAACAAGTTGCCTTTCAGTTTGGCACGGTTTAAAAGTGGTTTAGGAATCAGATTTTTTTACAAAACTATACTTTATTGGTTGATTGAAATTGATCTATTTTTTGTTTCAAAAATGGGTACAGTTTTTACCCGTAGTGTGCAATATATTTATAGGCTGAACACATGTGCCTTAGCAAAATCATAACATGTCTAGTGCTTAGAGATTTCAGTCATGGAGGCTAGTATTTTGCACATCGCCAATGATCTTTTGCCAGGTGTTTTAAAGAGTTATAATTCTGTTAATCTCACTCTTTAGTCTGGTTGCCGGTCAAAAAACCTGGAAGTAAGGTCCACCCGAAGTTTTATGGTGTTTTCTGTTTCTTCAAGACCTACATAACTAAAATCTGCAAGGTGCCACTTTGTCACCCTTGAGCAAATTGAAATATTCAAGATGGCGGCCAAGATGGCTTAAAAACTGTATATTTGCTGTATCTTTCCCTATAGAAGAGACAGGATAATAATTGTTGTGTCTAATTTTATGTTTTAAGGGTCAGAGAATACCAATAATTGATTATCTTAGTAATAAAATACCCCCGCCACAGCAAACCTGCCGAATAAGCGAATTTCCAGTTGCCTGAATTGATTTTCAATTAAATGTATTTAATTAACATTAATTTTTATGAGTACTTAGGCTTGCTGCTACAGGGAGGGTAAAAAAGTGTTTTTTTTTTTGTGAAATATTAATAACTTAGTATAAAATAAATAAATTTACCAATTTTGATCAAAATATATCCTAATATAAAAAATATATAAGATATAATCAAGAATAATATGTGAATTTTAAATTAACAATTATTTGTATTTTCTCCGTAACTAATAATGGTACAAAAACACTTTGATATACTAAATTGTTTGTTCTTTTAAGCTCTTTAAGGTTTGAAGAGAAATTGGAAAATTTTGCGTTTAGAGGGTCAAAAATTAGAAAAACAAATTTTTACCCCATAAAACCCCACGTAAAACCCCGTTCCCATGGTCCGATCATGCTGGTTCGGTTTACTAATCCTGTATATCTGCTGTATCTTTCCCTATAGAAGAGACAGGATAATCATTTTGTGCCTAGTTTGATGTTTTAATTAGAAAATTACCCAAAATAATAAATCAATATAAGTTTTTAATAAATTTCCACATTAATTTGTTGCCAAGTTACCTTATCAACAATGTTTTCAAGTATTTACTTGACTTAAAACATTATATCAATGGTTTCTGAGGATAAGTGCTACATTCAAACAGAACACAGTCATCAAATCAGTTAACTTACAAGCAGTTCTCCTAATTGATGCTTGTGCTGTACTGGGGACAGTGCATTATCCTTCTTCAGGAACAGTGAATGACTTTATCAACTGCTTTTTAAATTATAGTTTTCTTGAATTAAAAAAAAACACTGTTCTTTAGGCTAGTCGAAATACGGTCCAACATCAAACTTAAGGTAAAAGAAATAAAATATATTTCTTCCCCATATATTCCAAAATATATGGGATTTTGTCAAAAAAGGTGTCAAGAATATTATACTAAAAATCAAGAAAATCCAAGTGGTGGAAAGCCGCCATTTTTGAAAAAACTTCCGCCATATTGGATTTATGTAAGCTTTTAGTAAAACATCAATTATTTGACAACTAATCGTCTTAACGATTTGCGGTTTGTCTTAATAGATTCCTCTTCAAGTTTACTTTAAGATAATAATAACCTTATACCATTTCATTATTGATTTATTTAAAATAGACAGCTTTAAATTGAAACAATAGCAAATTTCGAAGATTTTTTTTGTAAAACCTTTAAATGTTTGCAAATACAAACTCAGGTGATAAGAACATTCATATTTTGTGGCTCTTAAAAGAATCTGAATACAATTTTCAACAATTATCAACCTCATATCAGTTTGTATATTGCTTTGAAGTTATATTATGGGATATATTGTTATTAGTCTTCAACTTGGAACGCTAGTCGTGACGCGGGCTGCACCACTACATCTAGTTCGATTAAAATACACTTTGAGGTGGGAAAAATTGCTTTGAGAACATTTAAAACATATTTTGGAATCATACATTCATACATATAGGGCAATGTATAAAAAGATCTGACAAAATCCTAGCATGAGAACACTGAACACTGTTTTTCATAATATGTTGGTGCAGACAAGCCTTGTATGGTTTTTGCACCTATTGTATAATATGCATGTATTCATTATAGTTCAATAAATAAATTGATTGATTGATTGATTGAAAAAGTTGGGGTTTTGAAACATACCAAAATTCAATTTTTCATAATAGACAATTACATATATGTGTCCGTGAACACGATAACTTGAGTAATTTTTATACAATTTTGATGAAATTTGGTTTGAAGGTGTAAGGCAGGATAAACTTGAATGAGTTCGAGAACCAGCATGATCGGACCATGGGAACGGGGTTTTACGCGGGGTTTTATGGAGTAAAAATTGTTTTTTCTAATTTTTGACCCTCTAAACGCAAAATTTTCCAATTTCTCTTCAAACCTTCTTAAAGAGCTTAAAAAAGCAAATAATTTAGTATATCAAAGTGTTTTTGTATTATTATTAGATACGGAGAAAATTTAAATAATTGTTATTTTAAAATTCCTATGTTATTCTTATTGGGAATATTGTAAAATGTTGTAGTCTGCTTGTTTATGGATATATTTTGATCAAACTTGGTAAATTTATTTATTTTATACTAAGTTATTAATATTTCACAAAAAAAAACACTTTTTTACCCTCCCTGTAGCAGCAAGCCTAAGTACTCATAAAAATTAATGTTAATTAAATACATTTAATTGAAAATCAATTCAGGCAACTGGAAATTCGCTTAGTCGGCAGGTTTGCTGTGGCGGGGGTCTTTTTATTACTAAGATATTCAATTATTGGTATTCTCTGACCCTTAAAACATAAAATTAGACACAAAAATTATTATCCTGTCTCTTCTATAGGAAAAGATACAGCAAATATACAGTTTTTAAGCCATCTTGGTCGCCATCTTGAATATTTCAATTTGCTCAAGGGTGACAAAGTGGCACCTTGCAGATTTTAGTTATGTAGGTCTTGAAGAAACAGAAAACACCATAAAACTTCGGGTGGACCTTACTTTCAGGTTTGGGTGAAAAATGCCTTTTGGCAACTAGACTACTTTGAGAAAGTCTGTATTAGGAATAAATTTAAAAGTTATTCTGTAACCTTTTAATGAATCTCTTGTATGCATGTAGCGCATGGACTCTATTTACCTTGTGCATGCTAGCTGAATATTATCTTAAAACACTTTTTAATTAAAAATATAAAAAAAACTAAAACTGTCAGTTAAGGGAGGTGTTCAATTTCATTTTAAAGTAATTAATTTATTGTTTATATAATAGATTTAGTTTTAGAGGTGCCAACTCGGCAGACGACCGAGAGGTTATTGCTGTAGCGAGTAGGCACGTTCCCTGCTTGGGATGAACTTGTTTAAGTATTGAGAATTTTGAAAATAAAGCGCCTTTTCATTTCATTTCATTCATTTTCATTCGTAGAGATGAATTGTTTTACTACATCCAAAATCACTTGATATTCATGTGGTTTTGCAGACCCAAACAAACTCGTCTTGGACCAAGAGTGTGGGAGTGATGGGGAAGAAGCCGTTGAGTGGTCTGGTACGTCTGAAGAAACCTGATGCAGCTACAGGCAGTCCATCAACCACTTCAGCTACTGTCCCAACAACTTCAAATATCCCCGCCTCTTCAGCCAATGGGGAAACCAAGAAACCCCAAGCGATTCTGTCCCTAGTGGGCGCTTACTCTGATAGCGATGGCAGTGAATCTAGTTAATGGTTTGTTGTTTATGTATTTATTTGTGTGTAATATTAATAAATGGAATCTTGGAATTTTAATTTTTTAAACCTTTTTGCTCGTTTAACACTAAAAAATCACATAGATCATTCCTAAACCTAACGTGTTAATTTATGTTTAATTTTCCAACATTGTTACCCATGCAAATGTAATGGTTTTCATGGCTCATTAACCGTCTTTCAAGTTGGTGATCGTTAAAATTATTTTTATTTTACAGTAAACCCTAATTTATTTGGACTTATTGGGATCTAAGTTTTCTGGGTTCTGGATAATATTAATATACTACTAGTACTAAATAAGTTTAAGTTTAGTTTTGGGGTAAGGCAGCCGTATTCCAGGGAAAATTGGCTAAATATTCTTAACATTAGGCTAAATTGAACACCAATTTAGGATATAAGCTTGAATTGGATGTTCTGAATTAAAAAAAAAAAACCTAAAAAAACAAAAAGTGTACAGTAAATGCAACAAGATTGCCTAGTTTAAAGTGGCACAGTCTTAACATAGGTATTCAATGTTTTAAAATGTGCTAGACAGATTAATTAAAATTCATAATGGTTGGATCTTACTGAATGACGGTTTAG
Organism: Macrosteles quadrilineatus; assembly: GCF_028750875.1. Lineage (NCBI taxonomy): Eukaryota > Metazoa > Arthropoda > Insecta > Hemiptera > Cicadellidae > Macrosteles > Macrosteles quadrilineatus. The sequence continues at coordinate 190,010 of NW_026542666.1, read as the reverse complement.
TGAAGTTTTATTATCAGCATTGGTAAGCTTTACAATTGAAACAATCTTTAACGAATTAAATCAATCATCTTTTTGAAGCTGTTATGTTTGAGGCAGTTTTCTCAGAAAAGCGTTATTTCCCCTTATACACTCTATACGGTATAAACTTTTAACTATCTGAAGATTGTTGATTAGTTACTATGTCAGCATCAAGTTATAAGTACTATTAACTAAATTAAATTGAACATTTCCTTATGGACAATCCCTTCCACTTGTTAAGCATCACTCCTTACTGGTGCACAATTAGAAATACCTGAAATTATTACAAAATCAGGGCTATCCCTCTTCAACTTATCTAAGAATATTTGTCAATCATAGAGATTATTCTGTAATTCGAGATAAAGATTATTTATCATATAAACAATTTAGGTAATCACAATTTTCATAATTCAGATTGAGTCTGTGAAAAGTGTTCAAATAAGTTTATACAAAATGGTTTTGTACAAAATCATATCAGTTTTCCTCTTCATTTTTATTCTCAAGGTAAGTTCAATCAATGAATTAGGTTCTTTTAAATTAAATACCTGCACAATTTTAAAGTTTAAGTGCTGGATTAGTTGTTAATGTGTTAAAAGGTAGGCTACAGGTAAATTGGGTATTGTATAAATACCTAGATATTTTTTGGGTAAGTAAAGAAAGTGTCATAGGTACTTGGATTCCTGCTTTCCCCATCTTTAATTTTTCTACAAATGCCTTAGATATCTTGAGTATGTTTTTTCATAACTTCTCAAATAGTGCTCTCAAATAACTTTACATGTAGGCGGTATTAGACGGATTTAAAAAGTATTTCTTCCAAAATTACTCGGATATCTTTATACTTTACACCTATTATAAAATCATTAATGTACAGTATAAATGTAATAACCATATTGAATAGTGTTGGAATTTATATTAGGCATACAAATTAGAAGCTATTTCATTGTTATAATTCAATTTTTGTAAGCAAATCTTGGACAAACCCCTCATTATTTTGTGGCGTAGCATTTATTTAACATTTTACATTTAAGAGACTGTAGCATTCAAAATTCAGTTCGTAATAATAATTGTTTTGATCTTGTTGTTAAAAATAAAATTTAGTTGTAAAGTAATTTGATACTTCTTATATTTCTGCAGCTGGACAAGGGAGTTTTTTACTGTTCAGCTTATTGATTTTAATCATTATCATTATCAATTGAGATGGGGACGCCACCTAGGTGCATATTTTAACAAAATAATATGAGTAAGGATGAGTATAGAATGGAGTGAGATGATCTTTGTAGCTTTGTTACTGACCAAGGCCGGGGCCACACTTGTAATTTTTAACCAGTGAGACTGTTTTTTCCGTTTTCACGTGCGTTTGACCGGGGCCACACTCGTCTTACGAGATAGGTTTTTCGGGCAAACCAGTGAGACTGATAGAGCATGCCACGCTTGCAATAAAAATCGTCCGTGTCCGTGTGCCGCTGGTAAAACCAGCGAGACTGACAAACGCGTTCACGGACGTTTTTACTCTAGTGTGGCCTGCCCCATATACCGTAATATATCTAACAAACCCACGGGTAACGCCCGTGGAAAAAATTCAGCGAGATAAGATGAGTGTGGCCCGGCCTAACCCTTCTTGAGTCACAACTTGAGTTAAAATAAATATAAAATAAGATTGATATGTACTCAAACACAAACATTTCATTTGACCCTCAAACTATGAAACTAATTTGCATAATAGTCACATACTTTGTGTATTTCTTATTTTTAATTATTTACATTTTGAGGTTACACAATTATTATAACAAATATACATCGTGTAATTTATCCGGTTTCGAATTATTCTGCTCATTGTGAATTTTAAAGGATTTTTTCCTATTTGTAAACTTAATCAAAATTTACTTCTTCATCATATTACCTTATCTCAAATATAATTACTTGTTTTTATAGTACTGCGCGAAATTTCAAAACAGTTGTAGCATTTGTAATTCCAATATTTGTTAAACATAACAATGCACAGATAATTCTTTAAAGTCTCGTTTACACAAGGCTAGTAGAGCAGGCAGGTTACTGTCTGGTTTGTTCCTCAGGTAACTCGAAATGAATTAGAAGCAAGTAATCTGTCTGCTGTACTGGCCTCGTGTGAACAAGGTAAAGTATAAATAAATACATTTTATTTGGAATAAAAAGTAATTTGAAATATTTCCACAGGTCAGTGCATTTCCAGGAGATTCTCAAACACAAGACCTCATACCCTCCTCTTCTCATAAATCACTTGGCAGTCTAAAGGAGTTTTACGGCACAGCTAAGAGTACTTTGGACAAGTTTCAATCATGTGGTACAGAAACCCATTTAGAAATAGTATCTTTGGCCTTGTTGAAGTATGGCGATTACAAGGCTTGTGTTAATGCAACTAGAGAGATTGCTAACTATGAAGAAGTCTTGATTGATCTCTACTTCTACGTCAGGTTTATCGGTACCACATTCTTCGATTTAATTGAGAATATACTCGGTTGTCGACATGAAGGTGGAATTTTAACAATCTTAAACTGTACTGTAACACAAGTCCAAAACAGTGGACCAGAATTTGATGAAATTCTGACAAGGGCACAGGGCTTGATCGAAGAAGTCCAAGATGATACTGATAACCTAGTATATTATATTAAAAAATGCTTTAGTCGCAGCTCCAGTGAATTCTTCTCAGAATTGAACAATCTGATTGAGAAATGTTAAAAATGTATTGTAATAATTTTATTGTTGAATAAATTTACAGATTTTACTTACAATACTATCCTATGGACTTGTTTAAGGAGTACCTGACTATCAATTAAATGGTCTATCATTTTCTTAGATGTATTGAATACTTCCTTTCAATTGCATAGACAAATGATATATACTGTAAGGAAACACGTAAAAATTGCCTTTAGCTGATCCATTCTCTTTAACCGTCTCTAACTAAAGAAGTCTATATTAGCATGAAATATATCGATGTTATGTTTGTGATCTTGTATTGTGTATATATTAGCTCCTGTACTCTGACTTTCTCAAGTCATCTAGCTGAACTCAATCCCTTTCAAGAAAACTCAAATCTAGAAAGAGGAATTTTTAGTTTGTATTTAATTAGTTTCAATTAAAATTGATAAAATGGAAATGAAATAAAAGATGGAAGTGGAAGTAAATGGAATAAAGTAAACCAAAATGTATATCAGTTAAATTTTTATTGCTACGTACAATATAATTACACTCAAAATGTTTATCAAAACACATCAATAGACAAGAAATGTATGTATATAAATATTTAGAAAATAACATTCTGGCTTAACAAAAATATCAGGCTTTACAAAAGCACAATACAAAAGCTACACTGATGGACAAATTTACCTGTCAACTATTAGACATGATAAAAATTATACTGTAACACTTTAAGTAAAAAGTTTTGGTTTGTGAAAGACTTGGGGTTGGATTTCACTGTGTTACTTTACAAAATTTTCCCCAACAAATTCTAGATTAATTTAACCATTTATATTTTACATCTCAACTAACAATTATTATTATCTCATACTTCAATATCGGTTTTGATTTTATTACAGTGAACCCTTCATATCTGACCATGACGGGACCGAGCCATAGTCGGATTTCGGGGGGAGCATAACCTGCAGTTTCCAAGACATCAGTCATTTTCTCCCGTGACCCAAAATCCTTGAGCGTAACTTGTACTCTGCGACTTCGGTAATCGTATGCCGCGATTCCGGTAACATCCACTTTCAGTCAACCGATCGCGCTTGGCGTTGGCCCAGATGATCGGATATCTTGAGGAGTTGGTTATTCCAAGGTCGGATATGGGGGGTTCTACTGTAGAAAAATTGGTATCATCAATGTTAAATCTACAGCACACAATTAAATTGCAATACAAATCTAAAAGGTAATCTAGAGGATACAAAGGTGTTAATTAATAAAAGGAAAGTATAAGCTCAATTGTATTGAGTGAGGTATAGTATTTATTTGTGCATTCCCTCCTCATTCTTATACACTTAAGAGTTACCTTAATTTGATTCAAAGATTCCATGAAGATTTTTATTTATATTAAACTTTGTCCTCTTTCTGGAAAATGTTATACACTAGAGAAATATTACTTTCCATACTCTATCTATACTCACTTTTAAAAACATAATTTTGTTTTTAACTATTACAAAAGGAACATTAAATCCTAGAAAACATTTGCACTTATTTAATATGTTTGAGATCAGTCCTGATTCAGGCAGTCGTTATTATTTATTTACTAACTCTAAAAATAATTCTAGACTTATAAAATGTCCTGTGGCTAATTTTATAGAGATCTATAAATATTTTTGTATAAAAATGCAAAATTCCTTACTACTTTATCACATTTGACCGACTTAGAATTTGGCCTTCATCTTTCTGAATAAATATTACGTAGATTAGTGTTGTAGGAACTAAACAATTGAAGAGAAATATTACCATTATAGCGATGAGCAAACTAAATCATCTCAGTGGGACGACATTCAAAGAATTAAATATTGACAAGACTCTGTAGCCATTCAAATGGTTGCTGTATGTGTGCGTGCTACATCATACATCATCAATTATTGATATGGGGATGTTGATGTTACCTAGGTGGGTATTTTAACCAAAATATGAGTGAAGGATGAGTTTAGAACAGAGTGAGATGATATGTGTAGTTTACCGACTAAGAACAGCTGTTTCATTAGTCAGGACCATTTCAAAAGACATTGGGTGAAATCCAAATCCCGCTTAACACCAACAGTTCTTAGCAATGTGGTAATGCCATGACCTGTTGATTTGGAACACACCTAGCTGTAGGATCACCGATCTAAAAAAATTGGTTCCTCATACGAGAAGGACTTCTTCTGTAATTGAAAACTCTATATGCTGAAACCCTATTCGTAACTATAGAAACCGTTATCCAAGTGGAGGACACACATGCTTGGAGTTACCACAATTGTTTCTCACCCAAAACAAGATTTGTTGCTACAATGATCAGTTTCTTTTGTTCACGGCTATCAGTTCCAGTATTTACACTTGTGAATATCGTAATGAAACCTTACTTAGAGTTACTTGATAATTTAACCTGTTATGTATTTGAAGCTCATATGACTTTTGTTACGAATTAGCTCTTTAGAAACTGATTCATGATTCATTTGAGTCGTTGCAAGATTCAATCACATTCAGTTGAACAAACTGTTGGAATTCACCCATTACTAGAATGTTTATTCATCATCTTAAAATTGACTTGAATTGATTGAATTGTTAGAGAGTTGTAAATACAAAAATAATCAGCATGCATAAGGATTTGATACATCTACAACCAAAAGTTAGGAATTAGAAGATAATTGGTATACTGACGGAAACACCATACTTGGTCATGGTTGCATACAACCAATGTGTAAACAACCAGACTGTATGTTGAAATAAATAACAAAGTGTTATTTGAAATTTTGTTCAAAAAATCACTATGTTGTCAACAAAAAAAGTATAACCGTTCTTGAAATTTTCTTAAAAAAATAGTTAAGAATCTTTCAGTAAAATCAATGAAGGAACTCAATTAAATGACATAAATTCGTTTATCAATATCATATATACATAAAGCTACTACTGAGCATATTATTGTGGATTTAGCAAACATTCACAAAATATTAACGCCCAATAAAAAAAAGTGTTAGCAATATTTTACAAACATTAAAGCTGTTCATTGGATATAAATTGTAGCTCTTGCTAAAATGATATTGCTAAGAATGAATATTCCTTAAATAACATGTTATGTAAATATTGGTGGCCCGTTTTTGTGAAAGGAAGTAGGGATAAGGTGAAAACGATTACGCGTGATTATAATACAAAAATTAAACAGTCATCGCTTACGTCTAAAATAAATAATTACCTCTAAAGTTATTACACAACATACCCTATATACATAATAAAAGTATAGTTTGTTTTAGAAACATACAAGAATGTTATCAGGGTTTAATTTCTTAAACCCTGAAAATGTTATCAAGGGCAACAAATTGAGCTACTATGTGAAGGTCGTGGTCTTAAATCTTGTCAGTTCACACCAACACCTCACTTTTCCGTAGAAAATTCCCTGGTAAACAAAATTTTTTTCTTTACATGTAAAATGTAATCATTTCCAAGTTTTAAAATGGAAAAACCTGAATGCCATTGATACAATACTCAACATCCTCATATGTTTAAAAAAACAATAAATAATTTATACTGTACAAGCAATATTGTGGTGTAGATTTTAATGATACATTGTAAAAACATAACACATTAATTCTTTCATTAATATCTTCAAAAGTAAAACTTATCAGAACAAATTATTCCCCAAATAAGCAAAACAATGAATTTCTTCATCCAATTTGCAAAAGTATTTACAACTTAATATTCAAACGATTCAGGCTATTTTGAAACCTTTCATCTAGTCGATTCGGGCAAATCGAGGCACAATGTCTTTTGCAAACCAGAAGTCGCAGTTTGGATATCCAAGATTCGGCAGAGCGTCTTGACCAATCAGAAGGATCTTGTTGTTGGAAGCGTCGGACGGATGGTGATCAAACTTTCCGAGCGAGACGAATCGGTAGAAAATCTGTTGTATCGCCGAGACGTACCGTCGTTGTTCAGGAGTTTTAGGATTGTAACGCTCCAAGATGGCATCGACATCAGCATTCACATCAGCAACTCTATGTTCACCTCGAGGCTGTAAAAATTCACAAATGATGGTTTTCTTTTAATAATTTCTAGAACGAAGAAAATACAGAGATGCGGTATCATCTTAGTATTCAATCTGTAGACTGTTCACTCAAGCGAAGTGAAATTTGCTAAATAAGCAATCGTAAGGTGTGTCAGCGTGTTGATTAGTAATTGTACAGTTTTGGTTTGTTGTCAGACTTGGTCAAATGCACACACACCTAATTCCCCTAGCTGAAGAATACATAATTATATGGTTGATGTGGAGGGAGGAAGTGCAGATATACACCTGTAGCAACCTGAAATCTGCGAGTATATTCGGGGCCGGATTTAGCATTTTGGCGCCCCTAGGAACAATTATCTTTTCGCCCCTAAGTTAGTTCTGTGAGGTACCAAATTTTAAGGGGGGTAAAAAACATATTGCTAGTCAACAGACACCATAACTTACCCGATTTTTATCCACAACATCCTACTCCTAGGCCTATGTGTTGGCCATAGCTTGGGCTATGGGCCAAAGAACGTAGGCCTACTTTTAATAACAGTGAAGTACACAAACACACCCACAACGATATATTTATTCATAATAGCACTTCGTTTCACATAATAAAGTTAAAACGACCGATTTTACGAATATTTAACACCGATTACAACATCACTTAACCTCGAAACGGTGTTTGTTGACCAACGACAGACGACGACGACAACTAGACCGGCTCAACAGGTGAATTTCCGATCAGCTGTTGGCTAGTTCTCAAACTCACCACCAGAGCGATTAAGCCTCGACCGAGGAAATCATGATTTGAGCCGGACAAGATTATTCGCTGTTTGACCACCAACTAGCTCGCACGGGCTACGAATACAACGAAACGACACTACGATATTATTACGAAGGTTAGCTACCATATTAGTTAGGCCCATTTTTACATTTTACGTTCTTTCTGTTTTATCTTACGCATACTTAACTTATTATACCTTTTCGTTTTCTTAAATTACCGATTCGAATTATCTAAATTTAATATCTAACTCACCTGATGAAAGGTTGCAGATGAGTCAAAGAACACATAAAATCACACACATAATAATACTTAATATTTCGCCTCTTTCAGAGGCTTCTTCAGAAGTAGGCCTAGATGGTAGTTACAAGAACAACAGTTTAAAATAGGATGACACAGTTTGAATTCAAAATGTCTGACAGGTTGTCCAACTGACACTACACAAATAGTAGAGTTAGCTGTGTCCTCTCCATCCTATATATTTATTTAATCCAAGCTAAATGCTTTTTCCTAAAAACATAACCTAAATTTAATATCGTAACTTGAGTCTTGACCCGCCAGTTCCTGCCTGCCAGTGACTAGCGGTGGCGATCGTTTATTTTATTTTAATTAACTAGTTTCGAAATTACGATTTCTCCGTTCGCTTAACAAATAATTATCACGTCCAAATTATATCTCGTTTTCATCGTTTTAATCCCCCGAGACTTGTACAAGTAAATTGGTTAAATTTACTTTTCTACAAATCATTATAATAAGACCTATATCAGGCATAATTTCTAGGCCAGTACCTAGTTGGCTTAGTCGTAAATCCGGCCCTGAGTATATATCACTGTAGAAAACAAAAACAAAAAGAATTGTTTAATATGACACACAACACAGGAGAGTTGTAACAGGTAGTCTATATCATATTAATTCTACTAAGGTCAGATGCTTGTCTCACGCAGAGCTTGTAAAAAGTCTGCTAAAGTTTACCAGGTTGCTACAGTTTAACAGGCCCTGAAGTAGACAACAGGATTTACAAACCAACAGAGTCAGGCCGATTCACCTTGAGACAATCAATCAGTTTTAATCTCTTCACCCAACTTTGATACGATCTACTCTAATGCTGCAAACTCAAGAGTGTTATGTAAATGTAATCATTTACTAATCTTTCAGATACATGATAGGGAAGGTTCTCAAATGAATGATTTAAATTTAAGTGAAACAAAAGTCTAAAATATGCAAAGTGATCATACATTTTGTATTTGATACTTGTAGTCAGCGGTTATATTAATTAAAAATCTTCCAGCAGAGGTTTGATTGAGCTATTTTGTATGAAACATGCATGCTACAACATCCCTATAAATGAAATAACCAGGTGTGAAAAGTGATAATTTCATCATTTCATTTTTGTGATAATAAACTATTGTCGGGACCACGTAAGTTTGCAGTTGAGGGAGGAGCCTATTTACCATATGGTTTTGAATGAACCAATGAGAACCGTGCGGTGTTGCCAAATCTGTTAATACCAGCTGATTTTAATATATTGCTTAGTATATTTTAATTAGTGTTGTCAACGGGCGATGTGGCAACGTCGCACTAGCCTTGTCTTGTGATTGGCTGCCACCAACTGCAAACTTACGTGGTCCCGACAATAAACAATTTATGAACATGTTGAACAAAATTCCAAAAAGCATAACAGATGTCTAAAAAAATCAAAATTAAAAAACAATTTATTTTTTTGGCGAGTTATACGAATAGTTGCATTCGCCTATTGGGTCTGATGATGATTGGAGTGTCCAGTCGAAATCGATCACCACTTACCATCTTTTGTATATTTACCGTCTTGAGAGTAACAGTATAAGCGTAAAAATATGTTTTAAGTATTATAAGACGTATCTTTATTTACTTTCCATAAATTTAATAACACGTACAATGCTGATCAAGAAGTTATTTAGTTATAGGAAGTAATGTTAGTTTTTACCTTCTTTATCCTAAGATACCTTTGTTTAACATTTTTCAATACCGGTAATGGCATTTGACATTATTCATGTATGTATTCGATGCCACAAACAAATTAGATTCTTTGAAATGAATTGAATTGATAAAACAGAATAAGTATTTCCTTCATCAGTATGTTCATACTTAAAAACACACTAAAATAAGAAATATTTTATTATATAACAAAACTAAGGGATTACGTCTTTTAGATAATTATTGTGGTTGAACATCAAGGATAGCAAGAAGGTTTTCCCCACTCTACAAAGATTAACCAGACATACCTCAGTGACAACATAGAAGGGTGTGGATGGCAGCTGGCTGGCCAGGTTTAGGAGAGGACAGATAGTTCGTATCTCTGAGACGATGGCAGCCAGGCTGGTCCAGGAGGTGTTGTAACGTTTGAACACTTCACTGGTAAGAGACTGGTTGTAGCCGAGGATGCTGTTGGCAACCTTAGCTTTCACTTCCTCCTCCGTCCACTCCGGTCGCATCGTGTACAAAGCCTTTGTGGCATCGGCGTGTGCAGTTGTTCCTAAAATAACGTATTTAACTTATTCATAGAGATAGATAGATGCGTTCAAACTAGTCTGAAGCTTTTTTACGGCTCAAAACTTAACCCAGCTGTCATTGATGTGCTTTAAAGAAATTGTCCTAACTAAAGAAACACATAGCCTAATCTTAGTAAGTAACAAAGTAACTCAGATTTCAGTGTTAAACCCGTAACGGCTTATTACTCTTTTTGCATTATAATAAAAAAGAATTGAGACGGATACAACTAGTTTTACCTTGGGGGGGGGGGGGAGTTTTAGTTGTACTTGGGTGGTCAGTAAGTGGTTTCAAAACTAACTTTGACTGTCAATCTCACTCATAGCTGTAATATTTCATTTCATTTCATTCATTATTTAGTATTAAGTTTTTTTTTTTAACCCTAGGAGTGGCAGATCAACAGAAAATGTCGATTTCAAAATGTGCCGCTGGAGTGGCGGGCGACAGAATATCTCGATTTATGTAATGGTATTTTCAGCTGCATGTTAAGCACATTTAAAGTCGGTGAAATGACATAACTCTTATACCAATGGAAAGATAAGATTCCGTAGTTTCATTTTATTATAAGAATGAACCTTATAACATAAATATATCGATCTTATAATTAGTTACATTTAAACGAAAAATACGCGCGAACTCGCGAACGCCATGTTTTGTTGCGCAATCGTAAATGATGAGTCATTTCAAAAATAAATAGCAGACGTAATTTTTGTCTCAGACAAAAGCAAGTGGTACCACTGCAACAAGCATGAAGAAATCTTGTATTCTGTATAAAGTATAACGGCATAATACATTCCAACAGCTGATAAACAATTTTTGTAAATAGCCTATTTTTACGTATTGTTCATGTGGCGGATCGACATAAAATGTCAATTTCTAAATCACATATATATACAATGTGAAAAGTACAAAAACGTTGTTTTATATACTCTCTTGTAGACGAAGGACAGTAGAATTCAATGTTGTTAGGCTGGTCACACAAATAGAAGCTTTTGATTTTTCAAAGCTAAAGGAACAGAACACTTGTCATCGTCTAACCTAAAATGGCGGCGTCGTCGTGAGTTTTTGTCCGATAACAAAGACGAAGTGTGGGTTTATCCCTAATGTTACATTGTAATGTTCGTTTTAGTTTATTATTTTGTATTAGGCAAAATATTTATGCATTATTTTGCATAAATATTTATACATGTGTGATCCAAAATAGGATAAAAAGTCAGTGAAGTTTTGTGGGCTATAACAGCTGATCAGTTGTTTTGTTTACATTTTTGCTTTTGTGAAAACCAAATATTCTATTACTTATCTTATTTAGTTATTCTTATATAGAATGATATTATTGACTTAAAAAAAAATTATGTTTTTATCATATTGATATATTAGTAGAGGGCATTTGTGGATTTATCAACGTGTAGTTGAAGAATTTGACGTTTTCCAATTTTTCCGTATTATTGCTAGTAAATCTATAAAAATAATTATTTTGTGTAAATTATGATATGTCTATGTAGAGGAATAAATTCTGAACAAAATGCATATTTTGAATTGTGCAATAAAAAATTACGTTACATGTGACACGTGTTTGCTTTTGAAATAAAATTTGATAAATTTATAAATTTTATTTTTTTTACTTTTTTCTAAAAATCTACCTTTCTAAAATTGGTTTGTATTACCATTTTTGAATTCTACTGACTATTACGAACAAAATGAATATACGGTTCAATAGTTTATCTCTACATACTAATTTTATACAGATTTTTGAAGAACTCCCTTACAAATTCACCAAAATGAGCGTGCCACTCCACAAAGCACATACTGAAAATCGGTCTCGCCACTCCTAGGGTTAAATGTTAACTTTTATTCATACACCTAATAATCACTCCTCAGAAAGGCTGCCCTAATATTCATTTCCTAATTTATATAATTTCATTAATATGTTCAATTAATCATTAATAATATTCATTCATAGCCTATATTTTTTTACAAAGCCCACAACCTAATTATTTATTAAATATGTAAGAGAATTGCAATACATCAAAATTTTTTATAATATCATTTCAAAATTAGTCCTTAAGGAATCAAAATTTAAGAAGCAGTGAAAGTGATCCCATGTGTTCAACAATCAGTGATGTGAACATTGAAATTGAGAGAGAAGGAAGCCATTGAGAAGTTGAAATTGTTAGAAGGACTCAAAATTTTACCTAAATCAAATTCATTCATCAAGAAGACCAGTTTCAAGTTATATCACAGTTTTTTTTAGCCTAAACCTCAAGAGGACTCAACTCAATCATTATCTTCAAAATTATGTATAACCTTTTCTTTAAACTCTTTAAAATTTTGTACTAATTGGACTTACCTTTTGGACAACGCCAAAATTAGATTTTCCATTGTTGAGATTGTGTAAATTTAACACTTTAATTAGGCCTATTTGGACGCTATTAAATTTATTAATTATCAGCATTCAAGCCAGCACGACACCCTACCCTGAGAGATGTCACATCTAAATTATTTGAACCTTTAAGTTATTATTCAAATTTATTTTTTTATTTCAATTTAATTTCAACCCCATACACCATTGTCAATCCTTTCATTGTAACGTCAAGCCTTTTCTCATTGCATGTTAATTGTTCATTTGTTTAAATAAAACACATTTTGTAATCCATATCTTTGTTAACTTATTAACTTTAAACATTTGTAGAATAGGCCTAGCCTAAAATGAATATTTTAAGGTGAGTTTACATAGCTAATATATAATTTTAGACGAGTTAACTTTGCCTTAGAAAGTCTCCAACAGGCAGGGTATTTTCAAAGCCAATGGCTAGCAAAAAGTATTTTCCTGTAAATTGAAAGTCCCTTACCCATGACAATTTTCACCGACAAATTGCCTTGTTTCCACACTTCCAAGGGGTGTTCCTTGATGACAACTCCGTCCACCACCAACCACTGATGTTTGGACGTGATGTTCTCGTCCAATCGGGGCAGGTCATGGTCTACTTTCACCCAATCATCTGGTACATTGTCAATCAGCTCTTCAACATCCTGTAAATATAAACAGTGGCAATCTACAATTAAAAACAAACAAACAACACTGGATACATTTTTACAAGGTCAATAATTGTATCTTTGCACGAAGCCTTTATTCATTATTCAAGCACTTTGGCAAAGAACCACATTTCTTGAGCATCCAGGTTCCACTAAAATAGTTAGGTTGTTGGAGATTTACCAAATGAGCACCTCATCAGGTGAGGAACTCTCATCTGATTTGTATAAGAATCAATTGATTCACTAGAATTAGTAACTCTTGGTGTGTTAGTAACTTATATTTTTAAATGTTAAATCATTCATTACCATACCTTCTGTCGCAGACACTGATCGTCTCTCTCGTTACAGTCGAGGGCTCGGATGTAGGGAAGAGATTCCTGTTCAGACTCGGCCAAAGGAATACCTGGGAAACTAGCAGACCCACTGGCTAGCCAGGCTCTGGTGAACAGCTTCTGCAATAGAAATCGGTCGATATTGAATTTGCCACTCATAAGTGTGATGCTGTCAAAATTATATTTTTTTACCTTAGTTTTTGTTTATAATAATAGCTGATGTGAGATTAATGATGCTATGGTCTACAATAAGGGAGTGATCTCTTGTATTATTAGATGAAAACTAGAAAAATGGGGTATTGTTGATGGTTGGTTGGTCATTTGATTTCAAATTAGCTTGTTTATTTTAAAATCAGTATTGTTTCATTGATATCAGTGCACTTTCTATGCCTGAAAATGTCAGAGTCTATTCAGCACCACCAACATAGCTCAACTCAGCTACGTTTTGTATGCTGAAACTGGCTAAAAGCTTTAACACGGAAATGGGATGTCTTCTTGACTACTTCCTTTTAATGGTAAAATCTTAACATCATGTGAGAGTCTCAACACATTTACACACCTCAACTTTGTGCGAGGCAGCAATGGCAGTCAGCATGGTGGCCCCGGCTCTGTGTCCTAGCACCGTGATGGCTTCAGGGTCTCCAGCAAAGTGGACGATGTTGTTCTTCACCCACCTCAGCGCCTCCACAGCGTCGTGCATTCCGTAGTTACCTGAGGTGAAGGGGTACGTTGAGTTTGAGAGAGCCTTGGCAGCTAGGTATCCGAGGACACCCATGCGGAAGTTGGGCTTGACAAAGACAACGTCTCGGATACGGCTGAGCCGAGGCGAGGGAAGATCTAGACGCCCAGGAGACCCTCCGGATAGAGATTCTGCACCAAATAGAACCACCACCTGTGGAAAGTTTGACGTAAACTATAATTTTTTTTAAATATAATCTTTTTCTACTGTAAATTAGCAATAAGTTGTCTCCGCATTACTGTAGTGTCCATGTAAACATTCTCCAAAAGCTTAATTAATCATGATTGATTATGGCTCTCCCACCAGTATATAAGAAAACAATGTCATAATGAAGACACAATGTCAAAACTATATTTGTACTGAAATTTACTGTGGATGATGATGATGTTCATTGTAATGAGACTAATCTTTTTGGTCAAAAAGTCATCGAAAATTCATAAATATCCCGAAATATTTTTATAATTGCTTGATACCAAATTCAAACTGATATAATGATTTATATTGTGTTTAATATGTATACTATTTTCTTATAATCTATAGCGTTAGATGTTAACACTTTAATCCATCTGTAAGATAGTTGGGTAGGTACTTTCCTGTTAAAGGGAACATTCATTATTATCAATGATTTCTTTCCGATACATCGATATTCTATTTTTGATCCGATAATGAACGAGATGTCAGCTGACAACTACGATAAGTAAATATTGTTCAGTATCAACAAACAATTTAAAAATATTATATTGAAATGAAAATGTTCTAAACTAACCTTACCTAACCAACCAAACTTGCTGTAAAATTTCCAAATTTCGTTTTTATATTACTCACATGCCTTTTCTGTTATCAAACGAAATTTTGAAATGATACAGCAAACCCAGCAAGTTTGGTTGGTTATGTTAGGTTAGTTTAGGACAGTTTTACTTATTTATGTTTTGCCTAAACAAGATCAGTTGTCAATTTGTAATTTAAATGTGTTTGACGGTATTATAATAAAAACAGAAGGTAACCACCGTAAAGGAAAACAAAAATATTGATATATCGAAAGAAATCAGATTGATAATAATGAATGTTCCCTTTAACAGGAAAGTACCGCGATAGTTGTGCCAAGTTGAAAACCTGCTGAATTGTAATAATTGGTAGCAAGAAATCCTAAGGGAATCAGCTCCAGCTGAAAGCCTTCCCTTACTTAAGCTAAGAAAACATAATTTTCTTTGTCATCAGCTGTAATAAAGAATGACTACTTTAAACATAGAATGGTGGAAAACGTATTACTTGGCCTTATTCGCTGACCTTCCAATTAATTACTGTACAATATCAAATGAAGAAACCAAAAACTCATGACTTCTAACTCACACCACTTGGGGCTGGATTTGTGTTTTGTTATACAGAAAAGATAATTTTCTTTTTTGTCAAAATATAAAACTACAAAACTTCTATGCGTACAGGCAAGGGGTTGATGTATCGGACTTGAGGAGTGACTATGTCTAGAGTGAGACAGTCTTCTCGTCCGTTGATAGTTCCATTGTTGTAGACCTGCCAGCAAGTGTCGGAGGAGTTGTGAGTCTTGAGGGTTCCGTTCCAACAAGACTCCAGAGTGAACTTCTCAGGTGCTCGCCATCGTCTCTCACCCACCGGTGGCCTGGCGTACGGGATACCTCGGAACACAATGGCTCCGTCTTCCAGCAATCTGGAACGTGACAGGTAGTGTAATTAAAATCTCCATTTCAGTTGCCCATTTAAGACAAGAGCTACTATTTTAATAATCAAATGTATCATTAAGTCTTGTAAAATTTGATTTGTTTGATGAAATATTTTTGGAGGTGAACCCTTTTATTTGTTTCCATTGTGTCAATGGATTAAAACATAGAAAAACTATTATACATTATGCATTACTATCAGGCAACTAACTTTTGAAAACTTGTTGCTGGCGGAAATTACATAGAACATAGGACTATTAGGACAGCTCATAATGCAGTTTGCCGATCTACTAATTAAAATCACTCTGTTTTATTGGTATTTTTATTTCAATTAGGCAGCCCTTAGAAAGTAACATGAGTGCAATTGATTCTTTTACACTATACTGTACTATTTTGGATTTTACTTTCACAAATCATTAAAAATCTTCATATTCTTAAAAGCACTGTTAGTTAGGGGCCTACCTTAATTAATTGCACCTCTAATTGACTAAAACATATGTTTTTTAGAAATTGAATAAATACGAGGTGTTAGCCCGTCCTACGTACGGGAGTAGTCAGTTAAAACTGCGTATAAATCAGAACAGCTGGCTTACACGTATAAAGACAAATTCTATAGCAGCCTACAGTAGAAAGAGTAATTATCAATTGAGAAAGTGTATAGGCCTAGTCAATGCATACCTGCCTCTTCCATAATCAATATCAACACAATACAATTACTTATACTATACACATTTTCTGGTAGGTCTGAATAGAAACCCCCTAAAATAAAACGAAAACATCCAATAAAACTCACAGTACACATAATTATAACGTTGGTGTCCTGACATCATTAAAAAGAATCATCCACACATATCCTTTATATCAATTTCACTACATCAATAATTGCTAAATAAATGGATTAATAAAATTGTCAAGCAAGACAAATAAAAAAAAAAAGTTTAAATTATACGATTTTTTTTTCTCCAACATATTTTTTACTTCCCATTTAAATTAATCTTTTCGCAACTCGAGTCTACGCACAGGCCCTGCCTATGTAGACTTTTTCCTTTCTTATAGAATGTATTTTTTTTAACACTTTTATTTACTTATTTCTACAGTATATATTTTTTGTTTTGTTATCTAGTTAGTAATATTTTGCTGTTTCATATTTAAGTAAAGAAAAAAATACAATGTATTTGTCTGTAAATAATTAATGGGAAATAAAATATTATTTCATTTCATTTCATTTCATTTCAAATAAGTGTAAACAAAGAAAAGTAAAAACAACATTATACAGTTTGTTTTGGTAAACAGCTGAGTCAAAAATAAAATAATATTCATTTGATCAAAATAACTGGTCACATGTTGAAGGAATTTAAAACGTAAAACACGCTAGTAAAGCTAGTGACGTAATTAATTGTCTATGTTTATTATCCATTCCATTATCAGTTCTAATATCCTTAATAAATAAACAACCCTCATTGAATCAATGTACACCGTAATTCCCCATATTAATTTATTTAAACTATAAAATATTCAGCGCCTCCAAACGTAACTGTTCTATTTCTAATACAACAATATTAAACACACATCTTGTTTCAACAAACTCTATTTCCAACTAAACCAATGTTTACAAAAACATGTTTACAAAAATCATCTGTCAACAAAAGATATTTAAACACAAATAAATCGTATGACTAAAAGAACATACTTAATACAACATCCCGCCTCAAGATGTCTACATCTTCATGAAGCTCGGTACCGCCTCGGTATCTTGATGGACCTTCCGTAATGGGTAACTGTGCCAGCGTCTGGACAATCACGTGAGTTAGATGGACAATTAAGGACCGTAGATGAACAGTTTGAAAGAATGCAATCTTCTCCGTAGTATGGTGCAGGAACTAAGAACTTCTGGTTTCGTCGAATGGTTTTCTTGTCAATGTCCACAAGGTAGGAACGTGGTTCGTTCAATTTCCTGACTACTTTACCATGTCTACGTAGATCTGTGATCCATACCATGCTTCCCTCTTCTAATTCACTTAAACCCCTCGTTCCATGTCGTTTATCAAATTGCATCTTATACTTCGACTGGTACTTATTCTCCCTCTCAAAAAAGTCTTTATTTTCCACAGGATTTCCAACCAAAGTAGATGGAAGATTGTCTCTTATTTTCCCTCCAAACATAAGTTCTGGAATCAATGGTTCACTGTGATTAGTTGAGTTCTGAATACACACTGGACACGATTTGCTTTTTCTTTCTATTTCTTGAGAAATTCCAGGCCACCACATGGTTTCCAAAGCACGTTTCCTTGTTTTTGTGATTCCCAAGTGTCCACTGTGAAGCCTCTTAAGCATTTCCGCTCGTAGTTCATGAGGTATTATCATCCGAGTTCCTCGAAGCAATAACCCATCAATACAACTTAACTCGTCTTTCACGTTAAAGTATTCTTGAATCTCATTAGGTAAACTTGATTTTTCAGGCCATTCGTCTAAAATTTTTAGCTTGAGTTGTGCACATATTGGATCCCTCATTTGTGAGTGAAGTACTTTTGTCACATTTTCGTCTGTAGTGTTTATTCTAAACATACTGATTTCATGAACGAAGGCTTCCACTTCTTCTGTCAATTCGCCATCTTCATTAGCCGGAATAGGACATCTCGATAGCAGATCTGCTATGGCAAGGTCTTTTCTTGGGGTCCAGGTCATGCGATAATCGTATCTCATCATACGCATTCGGAATCGCTGTAGTCTCGGTGAGAGCTCGTCCAAATTTTGTCTATTGAAAATTGAGACAAGCGGTTTGTGGTCGTTCTCAATTGTGTACATTTTACCCATCAGGAAACATTTTAAACGGTCACTTGCCCAAGTGCACGCAAGCGCTTCTCTCTCAATGTTACTGTAGTTTTCTTCAACAGGCATTAGAGTCCGAGATATATATGCCACAGGTTTCTTGTTTTCTCCTTCAACTTGTAGTAAAACCGCTCCAAGACCTTTTTTTGAAGCGTCACAAGAAAGAATCGAGGGCTTTTCCGGATCGTAAACAGTTAAACATGGCTCTGATGATAAAATCTGTTTCACTGTGACAAAAGCTTTTTCCTGAGTTGGTCCCCAAAAGAAATCGTGTTTAGTCTTTAACAAGCTTGTAATTGGCTTTGAAATCTCACTGCAGTTCGGAATAAATTTAGCCAGAAAAGTGACCATGCCCATGAATCTCTGGACTTCATTAGCATTACTTGGGGCTGGTAAGTCCACAACTGCTTGTACCTTGCTTGGATCAGGCTTGATTCCTTCCTTAGACAGCACAAACCCCAAAAATGTCACAGTCTTCTTGCAGAACTCAGACTTCTGCTTATTCAAAGTGATTCCATTAGCTTGCACTCTCTCTAGAACGGCTCTAAGACACTCGTCGTGTTCCTCTTTCGTTCTTCCCCATATCAAACAGTCATCAATGTGCACTAAACAGTTCTTTGCCCCTTCTAAAGCTTTTGACATACGGCGCTGAAACTCTTCATGAGCAGATGTAATTCCAAAAGGTAACTTACAGAATTTATACCTCCCGAAAGGGGTGATAAATGTTGTGTAATCTTGAGACTCCTCTGCAAGGTTCAGTTGCCAGAAACCGGATTTCGCATCGATCTTGCTGAAGTACTTGGCTCCCGCAATCTCGGACAATGAAATCTCAATCTTTGGAATAGGATAAAACTGACGTTTCACACTGTTGTTGAGTTTGGATAGGTCCACGCAGATCGTAACCCCACCTCTCTTTTTTGCGCAAACTACCATTGGTGCGCACCAATCAGTCTCGTGTTCAACTGGGACAATCACTCCTTTTTCAAGCATATCGTCTAACTGTTTTCACCTTTCACCTTGGTTTTTAAAGGTATTGGTACAACCCTGGGGGTGGATATAGCATAAGGAACTGCATTCTCCTTCATTTCTATCTTGTACTCTCCTTTCATATTTCCCAATCCTTGAAATAAATTAGGGTACTTAGTAACCCAGTCAATATCTGATGAATCTACAGAAAAGATCCTCTTCACCAGGTTCAGCTCTTCACAGGAACGTCTGCTAAGAAGTGGAACATTGATCTCATCAGAAATATACGCATAATCATAAACCGATACACCCTTATGGTTAAGCTTCAGCCTTAAAGTTCCCAAAATATTGATTCGTTCTTTCTTCTTTGCACTGTACACAGGGGATTTGCACTTTCCTAGAGGCAGAGTCTTAATAAAATCACCAAGAACTCCTACTGGAATCATGGTTACATCAGCGGCTGTGTCAAGTTTAAATTTTATAAGCCCTAACACTTGGTTTCCACAGCTTGCTTTTACCTCCTGGGCCCAGGCTCTGTCATTGTTTTCTATATTCCCGATGAAAATCTCAGGAACCTGTAGATCTCCACAGTCTGAAACTTGCTGTTCGATTTCTTTAACAACGTTTTTGTTTTTTCTCATCCACTTTTCGCGGTAGGGACAGCATCGAAAAAAATGTCCAATCTCGGAACATTTGTCACATTTGGCTTTCCTAGCAGGACATTCGGCCAGTGATCCGTGCCAATCATAACCACATTTCCTGCACTTCTTTGTATTTTCTGCATCCTCGATGTATTTCTGGTCACAAACTCCTTCTGTCCGATTCGGTTTACCGTTTTGAACTGACGTTTTATTTACCAAAAAAACATTAGTATTGGCAAGTTCATGTTTTTGGCGTTCTAGCTCCTCATGTTGGCGCAAGGTATTAATTGCTTTCTCCAGAGTCAATTGAGATTCCAGCTGGAGTCTATCACTCAGACCCTCATCTTGCATACCAATAATGAGGACGAGAAGCATCATCTCATCATTTAGTTCACCCCATGCACACGTTTTCGCAAGGCCATGCAAATCTGTTATAAATTTTTCAGATGGATCACTCCCTTGCTTGTGTCTCAAAAATTTTGATCTCTCATAAATTATATTCCGTCTTGGCACAAAGTATTCATCAAAGGCCCTAAGAGCCTAGTCATAAGTATTAGGTTTTGGTGAAAACGAATCGAAAATATCTTCACTTCTACTACCCATTACAAACAAAAGTACATCGATTTGCCGAGCGTCGGAAGTGCTATCCAGACCGCAACCCCGTCTGTACCTTTGAAAGTGATTCCTCCAGGAATGCCATTCATTCGGAATAAAAGAGAACGTTTCTGGAGTTGGTAACGTGATATTGACCATCGGAGTAGGAGTATACATAACTGCATCATTTTCTCGGTTCGTATGTCCCAATGCAAAACCTCGTGACTCATCTTTAGTCTTTCTAGAGTCCCTTTCTGAAACGTAGTTGAGTTCACTTTGGGCGTCGTCCTCACCGTTATCCTCATACCTTTGCCTCCGAGTATTTCGTTTTTTTCTGCCCTTACTTGACATTATGCGTGGTTTTAGACTTTCAGTTCGATAAAAATCCACTAAGCTGCCACCATGTTCTATTTCCAATACAACAATATTAAACACACATCTTGTTTCAACAAACTCTATTTCCAACTAAACCAATGTTTACAAAAACATGTTTACAAAAATCATCTGTCAACAAAAGATATTTAAACACAAATAAATCATATGACTAAAAGAACATACTTAATACAACAGTAACTACAACTAACCACACGCTAAACAACTTTTTAGATTTCAGAAAAGGATGGTTATAGTCTAATTGCAGTGTCCTAGGTGATGACGTTGTGCTCAATCTATGTCATTTATATCTGTATATCTTTGGATGAAACCCGTCTGGGTTTTGGTGGTAATTTAAAATTGTATTCCTGAGGATTCTTGATCTCCTTCTTTATGACATCAATATTTCCGGGCCTAATCCAAACAAAGTTTAATCATTCAAAAACATTGATTGTAAACAAACCAATATGAATTAAAACGTGTAAAAATGGATTTTCCTACTCTTTCCTAAAAAAGTTGAGCAGTATAATAATTTGCATATCCTTTTTTTAAGACTCGTTCCACACCTCGACTTGTAAACATCGATGGTGTTACTTTTCTCGGTGGTCTACTAATCTTACTCATTTCTTAAAAATCAATGACAAATCAGAGTAAATAAAATAACCTCATAGTTCTACAGAGCATTTTTATATTTAACCAGCTGTTAGTTAAAACAAATTATATTGCTCTAAAACAAATCGAAGATTACAAAGATTGCTTTAAAAAATAATTTGAACATCCTAGTATTTTACTATGTATATTTAATTCATCTGTCATCCTCTTACAGAAGAATTAAACATATCAATGATTAGCATTACACATAGTATAAATAAGTCAACCCTAAGTATGACTTAACATTTTTATCCAAATGCTGAATTTGTGACACAAAAGCTGAATGTTTACAGCTGTTATGTTAAGCAAATTATTTTATGCCAAAAGCTAGTTTAGAATCTTAGCGTCGGCTGCTAGACTTTTTAAAAATTAAAACTTAATTCCTAAAAAACTGGGAACCTAAACTAAAATTATGGCTTCAACATTCCCTAGTTTTTAAAATTATCTTTCTTTCAACACAAAAATCATGAAAATCCGTCGAGTGGTTGATTCAGAATCGTGAAATAAAAAAACACTGTTTCGTTTTAATATTATAGATTACAAAATGGTAGTTAAAACTAACCCTTCAACAGGGCCGCAGGATGTGACTGCTCTCACATATCGTCCATCGATGATTGGAGAAGACGTTAGAGTTCGGGGACCTGACACTGCAATGATGATAATGATGATCAACAATATCAAGAATAATAAGACACCACCTGCAACAAATGACCACATAATACAGTACATACAAACCCATTTAAAAGAAATGTGTAATGTGGTAGTACAATGTTTAATGACTTAGAAACTGTAATTTACAACCTAAAACTGAGTACTTCTTTAAAGTTTATTGTTTGTGGTGTGTACAATAGCTAGGTTGCCTGGATTAGAAAGAGTCAATCCTGGCATAACAAACTACCAGAGGTGCCCATCCCCCCCTAACCCAGAGGCGCAATCCTCCCCCCCCCCCAAGCCAAAGGAGTAGTCCCCCCCACAATTCATGCTGCCGTCTATTTAAACCTACCCTCCCCTCACCAATTTATCTGACAATTTTCCCTTTACCTCATAAAACAAGCATTTAAAGTATTTAGTAAACTTGAGGTACGAAAAACAAACTTGCTGATAATCAAAATTAAATGTTTAATATGAAACGTCATTTAACAATACATCAATATAAATCTAACTAATGGACGAATTAGAAGTTTTTCAATTTACAATTCAGAATTTGTATTGTCAGCCAATATGTGTGCTCAGTATTGCAATAGACAACGTCTTCAAAACGTACAAGAGTGAAAATTTAAAAACTTACGTTTTCATGTCCCTGGCCTTTTACTTCGTAGCTACTGGATTTGTAGTTTATTATTATGTGTTTTAATATTTTTTGGGATGGGGGCAACATGTTACACACATTTATTTGGTTTTAAATAGGTTCTAGGTATTTTTTTCGTATTTTTAAAGTCTCAAAATTCACGACCATGACGTGTCCCTAGGGTACATTTTCCAACTTTCACGCTGTTTTTAGACTAATTACTCATGCCGAAATATATAAAGCCATATTTTTATGCCATCAATGGTTATTAAACTTACAAAAAAGGAGCATATTATAATTTTATTGTCATTGCAAACTGACTACCATGACATAATAAGTCTGTCCCTCGATTTGGCGTCACGACCATTTGGGAAAAATTTTCAACTTTGGAGCACGACAGTGGCAAGCCTGGCGTTGATGGAGTCAGTTGGTTTTAGAGACTAGTTCGGGGTGTACGTCAGGATTGTAGTGCCGGTCGTTTCGAGTTGAAAGGAGGAATTACAAGATTAATACAGGAAAGGTTGTGTTTTTTGTAATTTTGGTGTGTCCATGACCGTACATAGTCATTCGATGAAGTAGACATGGTGTTAATTTTTGTTTATAAGATATTTCAATTGCTAGATTAACCTAGAAGTCCACTTTGTATCCTCGAACATGAGGTGCAGAGCTACCACCAGAACAGAGCCAAATAACACGTAATTTCACGACCATCGCGGGTTTTTTCACGACCTATCCAGCCTTATGGATTATAGTATGTTTGGTCGTGACAATAACTTTAATATAATTGTAATTTGAACAGTTTAGTTCAATTAAATCACATATTTTTATTATAACTAACAGTATAATTAAAGGATTGTTTAGAAAGATTTAGATTTTTTTAGAAAATTCACGACCGTACCGCTTGTCCCTGACCATCACGTTTATGATTTTTATCATAAAAATTTCAAAAATTAAAATATCGTCATATTTCAATGTTTTATACACAAAAGAAGCACGCCTCTATGCAAACATAAAGATTTTTCGGGTCTCAGGTAAGTTTTTTCGGAGTTATACAAACTTAAAAAGATTTTATTGGCTTTTTTCAATTTTTTTGAGTTTTTTTTATTTTTTTTTAGAAATACCAAATATACTAAAAGCTCAGTGACCTTTTTAATGTATAATGGTCATAAAAGTAAATTAGTTTATAGCAAAACATAGTTATAAAAATAATATTAACTATTTTTAATATTCATTTAAACGTCTGTTATGGTCGTGACAGGATTTTGTGTTTTTCCACTAAAGATGCTCTTTTAAAAAAAAACTACCAAAGATATTGCGTTACCATGGACATTTTATGAAACTTCAAATGTTAATGAAATAAAAAAAATAATAAAAGTTTTGAAAAAAGGGGAAAAAATTTGCAAAGTGTTTTTCCTGAAAACGTACGTTTTTAAATTTTCACTCACAACAATATAGGCCTACTCGGTGAATTACTCTACTCCAACACAGTACTGTAACTGTACAATATATTAGGTGGCGTTAATTTTTACAGGGCTTAAGAATTCAAACAGCTTTAAGTGCATTAATAATACTTTGGCGAAAAGTATATTGTTTCAAAATTATAGGCAGAGTCACGAAATAAGACAGACTTGTTGCTCGCCACTCCCAGGCTGCCTTTATTTATTTATTTATTTATTTATTCACGGTAACACCATTTATACAATAGTAGTTAGCATAATCAATTACAAGATGGCATAATTAACAACGACACTACATTACTAATGCAATTATATCAAACAAAACTGAACTTGAAAAATCTTTGGGTAAGTATGATATTCAATGAAAACAACAGACAATAATAACAGGCAATGCAGACAACAACAAAAAAAAAACAATCAATAACAGGCAATGAAAGACTAAAAATAACAGGCTATAAATACAAGCTATATAAATACGGCAAGCAATAACAGGTAATGAAAGGCTATAATGACAGGTTATAACTAATAGACTATAGTACAAGCTATAATACAGCAAGCAATAACAGGCAATAAATACATACAAAAAATAACAGACAATAAAAATGCAGAAGCAATAGAACAACAGGCAATAAATACAGAGGCAATAGAATAACAGGCAATAAAAAACGCTCAATAGAATTCAGACAATAACATGCAATAAATAAATACGGACAATAATACAGGCAGTGAATACAGTTAACGATGGTGTCCTTTCAGATTTATGTAGATTTTTTTGGCGGTCACAACTGAGGTGTTCCAAAGGTCAACGTGCGGGGACAGGAGGTTCCCAATCCTATGGAGACGGGGGATCACACTGTTGTGCTCATAGTTGTTGGCGTAGGCTTGAATAGCGAAGAGGTTCCTTGAGCGAGTTTCTCCTGGAACTCGAAAGTTGATCCGACCAAGTAGCTCAGGGCATACAACATCACCATTTAAAAGATTTACGAGAAGAGAAACATCAGCTAATTCTCTTCTCAAATGTAAAGATTGTAGTCCCAATTGAATTTCGATGTCGCTGATGGGAATTGTTGCATAGTTGTAACCCATCTTGAGTCCAACAACTCGAAGAAACCTTCTTTGGATTTTCTGTAGGCGGTCGATTTGTCCAATTGCATAGGGAGCCCACACAATGCTGCAATATTCAAGTACTGAGCGAACAAGGCAGATGAAGAGATACCTCAGCGCTGTGATGCTGAGACCATGTCTAGAGGTGCGAATAATGAAGCCCAGTGCCCTTGACGCCTTGCCACAAACCAACTCCATGTGGTCAAGAAATGTGAGGTTTGATGAGAACACCACCCCGAGGTCACGAACTGAGGTCCTCCTGGAAATATCACTGCCATCGATGGTATAGTTGAAGATAATAGGTCTCTTGCTACGGCTAAAGGTGATTGCAGTACATTTCTTGATGTTGAGACTCATATCGTTTGAGACACACCAGTCGCATATCCTCCTGAGGCAGTTCTGGAGTGTTGTACAATCTTCAATGGAAGAAATGGCCGTAAAAATCTTAATATCATCAGCAAATAACAGTTTATCCACATCCATGAGTTCTATGATGTCATTAAGATATAATGAGAACAGAAATGGACCCATATGTGAGCCTTGAGGGACGCCAGATGTTGCAGTGAAGGGTTTAGAAATTGATTGTTGAAACTTTACAATAAGTTCCCGGTTATCCAAGTATGAGCGGAACCATTTCAAGAGTTGTCCAGTGACTCCATAACCAGCCAATTTGGAAAGTAGTATCTGGTGGTTAACACGATCAAAAGCCTTCTGGAAATCCAAGTAAATGCTGTCGACCTGAAGTCCCATCGACACATTGGAAACTAGGAAATTCTGGTAGATTACTAGGTTGGACGAGGTTGACCTGCCAGTCGAGAACCCATGCTGGTGAGTTGAGAGGAGGTTGTCAAAAAGGGGCTTTATTTGGTCTAAAACGAGACTCTCAAATACCTTCCCCAAGGTGGGTTGAATGACAATCGGCCTGAAGTCACTTACATCGGAAGAGTTTTGGACTTTGGGAATGGGAACAACAAAGCTGGTTTTTAATGTATCCGGAAAGATTCCTTCTTGAAGTAAAAGATTGAAGATGTGTGTCAATTGAGGAGCCAGTAGCATATTACAGTACTTCAGTACAGATGGAGGTATTAGGTCGGGCCCCGTTCCCTTGTAAGGATCGAGAGATGCCAGCTTCTTTTGAACGTCATTACAACTTAGTCTGCAGGAGTTCAAATTCAGGTGAGTTTTGAAATCGTCAACTGGAGGAGTCACTGCTGACTGCTGGTAAACTGATGAAAAGTAAACTCCAAAAAGGTTGGAAATATCTTCAGGACGTTCGGCCTTCTCACCGTGGTAGTTGAAACAATCGAAGCTGCTACTATTTGATTTAAGGCTGTTTACAAAGCCAAAAAAAGACCTTATGTTAAGTGGAATAGAGTTATTAACTCGATTAATGTATTGTGCATAGCAATCTCTGCTTAAGGTCTTACAAAGGCGACGAACACGGGAAAACTCTTCGTAGTCACGCAGTGATTGAGAAGCTTTAAATTTGGAATGCATGGCCTTCTTCATGATTGTGAGCTGTTTCAATTGGCTATCGAACCAGCAAGGAAATTTTGATGGACCAAATCTCTTCATAGTTGTATGCCTCAGGATGATTTCACGAATAGTGGAGACAAATGAGTCAAAGAAGCTGTTTACATCAATAATACTGTAGTAAGTGGTTCCAAGCTCTCTATTGAGTTCAATGTAGATAGCCTCAACATCACACCGCCTGAAGTCCGGGACGAAACCAGAAACATTGCAGGTACTATCCATGCATTTGTTGACTACAAAAGTAAGTGGAGGGTGAGCCTCTTCAACAGGAAGTAAAATGTCTTGCGCAGCCTCAACAGTTGAGTTGGTCGACGAGGTGAACACCAAATCAAGCAGCACTCCCCTGGAGTTCAGGATGGTATTAGTTTGTTTCAGCTGATAAGATGTCATAAGATCTATGAGTTCTTGCTGGGATCTGCTAGGATTAACAATTGAACTCTCCGGGGACCATTTGTCATCCGGAAGGTTGAAGTCGCCCATAAGGTATAGAGAAGAGAGGTCGTTGGAGACAGATAGCATGACCTCGTCAACTGCCTCGCAAAATCCCAGGTAAAGATCAGAGGGTTGCTGGGGAGGGATATAAACTCCTCCCATCAATATAGGCGAGTTAGGACAATCAATTTGTGTAAACACGCATTCTACATTTTCATTAGAGGTATAGATACGAGAAGACTTTATGTGGGATTTCTACAAAAATCGCCGGGCAAAATACCCACAGTATCTCTTAATAATTGCCACCAGTACAAAAGGTTTTCGTGAAGAAGTAATCTTATAATTAATTTTGATAGCCCCAGGATTGCCTTTTTATGACTAATGGCAGAAACGCATCTTGTCAGACAATCCGTTTGTACACAAAACACGAAACGATAACAGATAGGCCTATCAATTTACGCGTGTATACAGGGTGGCTGAAAAGTAACTTGCACCACCCCCCCCTTAACTTTTCCACCATTTGAGATATTTAAAATCTGTTTGCGGAAACCTTCTTAGATATGAGAGGCTATACAATAATTATCGTCAATTTTGAAAATTTTCCCTTTAGGGGTAGCGTGGGTAGGGGGTAGCTCAAAATTTTCAAATGACAAGTATAGTCGAGTTTGACATAATTTTACAGGTCTTGACAAAACATAAACATTGACATAAAGAAAACCAAAATCGGCTTACTAATAACAAAATGGTGCCCTAAAACGTTTCAATTCCAAATAACCATGAGGGTGGCAAAAAAATTAACTTGCACCCTCTTTAACTTTTTAACTATTTGAGATATTTGATATCGGTTTGCGGCAACTTGTTTGGAAATGAAGGGCTACAATAATTATGGTCAGTGTTATATGTGCTGTGTTGGTTTAACCTATAGTCAATGGTTTAACTTACTGGTAATTGCCAGCTGTTGTCAATGTTAATATTGTATGCTTCATAATAATTAAAACACATGTTATTAATTTAAAGGAGAGAATGTAAACAAATGAGTTGAGTTTATGTTGGCTTATAAAGAAGATGTTAGTAAAATGGTTAAAATAAATTATTGTCACTACTTTCACTGAGTACTCATTGTTTTTTGTCAGTTCCATTCGTAACATTGTGGCGCCCAACGTGTTGGCATTGGTGGAAGTAATTTATTTGTTGGAAAAGTATAGATTTTATTTGAACCATGGAAGCCTTGTTAAAAAGAAGAAAGGCATTGAGAACAACATTTAGTAGATCAGTATCGAAGTTTAATGAAGTTTGTCAAGAAGAATTAGATGAAGCTAATGCTCTTTATGACGTATTAGAACAAAGATATAATGAGTTGGAAGAAATTGATAAAGAAGTATTGAATCTAATGCTTGTAGAACGACCTGATGAAGAAATTGAAGCTGAACTAGCAAAACAGGATGAATACAAGAAGACTTATGGATTAATTAAATACAAGTTGCGAGTAAGTAACAGATTAGAAGATGAAGCTCGTTCTCTCCGCGATTCTGTAAGTAACAACAGTACTTTAGTACCTAAGCAGAACACAGTAAGACTTCCAAAAGTTGAATTGCTCAAATTTGGTGGAGATCCGAAGGACTGGCTACATTTCTGGAGTCTTTTTCAAACAATAGATAGGGAACCGACCTTAAATGCTGCAGAAAAGTTCCAATACTTGTTACAAAGTATGATTCCTAGGTCTAGAGCATGAAGTAGTAAAGAGTTTTCCACCAACAGCAGATAATTATCCTAAGGCTCTAGAGGAACTTAAAGTTAGATTTGGGCGGGATGGACTTCTAGTACAAGTATATGTTAGGGAGCTGCTAGCTTTGGTACTGAAAAACACAGAACATAGTTTGTCTCTGATGCAGTTTTACGACAAATTAGAATGTCAACTACGAGCCTTGGAAAGCTTAGAGGTAACAACAGATAAATGTGCTTGTGTTTTGTTGCCTTTAGTAGAATCCTGCTTACCAGATGATCTTCTTAGAGCTTGGCAGAGATGCAGTTTGTCTTCAGATGGAGAGAATAAAGAATCATCAGAAACAGAAGAGCAGACATTGAAGAGATTGCGGCAGTTCATCAAATCAGAAGTTGAAGGTGAAGAAAGAATTGTTTTGGCTAAGACTAGTTACGGTACGAGTAAGAGGGTAAGCCCTAGAAGTAATATTGATAAAACATCAAACAATATGCCTTCAGCATCTTGCTTGACTAACAAGTCAAAAGAGTTCAATTGTATATTCTGTTCAGAAGCTCACAAAAAAGCAGATTGCCTTCAGGCCAAAAAAAATGGATTTTAGTAAAAAAAGACAAATTGTTTTGGATAAAAAAGCTTGTTTTACATGTCTATTTCAGGGACATACATCAAAATTCTGTATAAGGCCTTTAAAATGTAGTATTTGTTACCGTAAACACCCTACCTTGATGTGTAATAAGGAACAAGAATTGCAAGAAAAATCAAACAGGAGTACCGGTAATGAGGTCAAAGATCTATCTAACTTAGGACAACAAACAAAATCACAGATTTATCTGCAGACATTGAGGGTCAATCTGATCCATGAAGGTTTGATTCGTCCTGTTAGAGCCTTAATTGATACAGGTTCGATGAGATCTTATATTCTTGAGTCCACAGCATCTGAAATTGGTATGTATCCCGAGGGACAAGAGAGTTTAACTCATTCACTTTTTGGAGGTGTTAAGACGGATGTTGTTTCACATAACACGTTTAAAATCATTCTTGCCAATAGGAATAATGAATATAAGTGTAGGTTCAAGGTTTTAGATCAACCTCTTATAAGTGAAAATATCCCTAGTATTAGGAGAGGTCCAGAACTTAAGGAAATAGAAGCTGCTAACATTGTTCTTTCGGATGTGGCTGGATCAGAAGGTAAAATTGAAGTTTTAATTGGTGCAGATGTTGCTGGTAAGTTGTTCACAGGTAACAAAGTTCAGCTGAATAGTGGACTTGTAGCAATGGAAACCTTTCTAGGCTGGACAATAATGGGTCGCTTATCTAGTGTTGTGGAAACTGATAACAGTAAGGCAGAATGCAATACATCATGTGTTAGTATGTTTTCTTTTAGTGATCCTTCTGAGGATATTTCGATGTTCTGGAAATTAGAGACACTTGGTATTACTGATCCCGTAGAACAGAAGTCAAAAGAAGAGTTACACGAGATGACACTAGAGCATTTTAGGAATACGGTGAGTGTTAACAACGAAGGTCGTTATGAAGTGTGCTTAACTTGGGTCGAGGATTGTAACATGCTTCCTAATAACTTGGAACTTTCAAAGAAACGGCTTCAATCAACGATTGACAAAACTAAAAATGGTGGTTACTTCAATAAGTATCAACAAGTGTTTAGAAGTTGGCAGACTGAAGGAATCGTTGAATCAGTTCCGAGTGACGAGGTAGATCACATCAAGCACTTCATACCACATAGAGCAGTTATCGAGGACAGTGCGACTTCACCAGTGAGACCCGTATTTGGTGCTTCAGCACATGTTAAAGGGTGGGAGTCCAACAATCAACATGCTCCGAAGAGAGCTTTAAAGAAAACTAGTTTGAACAACGAAGAAATGTCAACTACATTATGCGAATGTGAAAGTGTCATCAATGCTCGACTGCTTA
Organism: Macrosteles quadrilineatus; assembly: GCF_028750875.1. NCBI lineage: Eukaryota > Metazoa > Arthropoda > Insecta > Hemiptera > Cicadellidae > Macrosteles > Macrosteles quadrilineatus. The sequence continues at coordinate 158,671 of NW_026542666.1, read as the reverse complement.
CTTACATGTCGGATGATCTGAATGAGTTGAGTCCCATTACTCCATCAATGTTTTTGAAAGATATAAGCGATGTGAGACAACCCGACTTAGACGCTATTGAGGAGACCAATTTACCAAAGAAAGCTGTATACAGAAAGAAAATAAGAGAAGGACTGAAGTCAAGATTCAGAATCGAGTATCTTGGTCAATTATCACACCATAATAATGTCAAAAGTTACCGAGAACCTGAAGTGGGGGAAATAGTACTCATAGGTAATGACTTTGACAAGCGGATAAACTGGGTAATTGCCAGAATCATTGAAGTAATGAAAGGAAGAGATGGAATTGTACGCACAGTAAGATTGAAGACACCAACCAATGAATTGATTCGCCCAGTACAACGTTTATACCCATTGGAAATAAACTCTAACGAAGAGAGAAAAGTAGTTACAAGAAGAAGTACACGATCCAAAGTACAAGTTAATCAACCATAAGTTAATTAACTTGGGTGGGAGGATGTTATATATGCTGTGTTGGTTTAACCTATAGTCAATGGTTTAACTTACTGGTAATTGCCAGCTGTTGTCAATGTTAATATTGTATGCTTCATAATAATTAACACACATGTTATTAATTTAAAGGAGAGAATGTAAACAAATGAGTTGAGTTTATGTTGGCTTATAAAGAAGATGTTAGTAAAATGGTTAAAATAAATTATTGTCACTACTTTCACTGAGTACTCATTGTTTTTTGTCAGTTCCATTCGTAACAGTCAGTTTTAAACATTTTGCCCTTAGGGGTAGCGGGGGTAGGGGGTAGCTCAAAATGTTCAAATAGTAAGTATAGTCGAGTTTGGTATCATTTTGTAGGTCTTGACAAAACATAACAAATAACATAAAGAAAATATAAATCGGACCAATAATAACAAATTGGCAGCTAAAAACGATTGTGACAATGGTTATTTAAAGTAATTTTGAACTGCTATTTTGTTATTAATGGTCCGATTTCTATTTTCTTTATGTTAATTGTTATGTTTCGTCAAGACCTACAAAATTATACCAAACTCGACTATACTTGCTATTTAAACATTTTTAGCTACCCCTTACCCCCGCTACCCCTAAGGGCAAAATGTTCAAAACTGACCATAAATATTGTAGCCCTTCATATCCAAACAAGTTGCCGCAAACCGATTTCAAATATCTCAAATAGATAAAAAGTTAAAGAGGGTGCAAGATAATTTGTTTGCCACCCTCATGGTTATTTGGATTTGAAACGTTTTAGGGCGCCATTTGGTTATTAGTGAGCCGATTTTGGTTTTCTTGATGTCAATGCTTATGTTTCGTCAAAACCTATAAAATGATACCAAACTCGACTATACTTGTCGTTTGAAAATTTTGAGCTACCCCCTACCCCTAAGGGCAAAATTTTCAAAATTAACCATAATTATTGTAGCCCCTCATATCAAAGAAGGTTGCCGCAAACCGATTTCAAATATCTCAAATGGTTGAAAAGTTAAAGTCTTCCAGTCCTGCCGACGGCAATGTACGAATTGACAGGCCTATCTGTAATCGTTTTGTGTTTTGTATTAAATGTTTGTCGTATTCTGACGACACCTCCAAAAGTGGATCTTTTTTAAATCCTGACAATGGTGGAGTTAAAGAACCACCAAAACATATGTAGCAAGTAAAATTCGACACTGGTATATAGGATTGTCTGGCAAGGTCCGTTTTTACCATTCTTAGAAGCTATCTTAATTACGAACGGCAAAATGTTGTTGGTGGTGATGGTGAGCTACTTAGAAACACTTTTTTGGGCTGCTTATACAAAATTATACATTCATTATGACAGCTAGCAAAAAAATATCCCCCCCAAAAATTCCTGTGGCGCAAACGCGCCACGGTACACCCCCCTCTGGGCACCCCTGCAAACTACACACATTTACAATTTACTCACTCACACACTTCACAGTAAATTGTTGAATATTATATTGCTGAAAACTGAACATTTTTTTAACCAAGACAGGTTTAAGTTAGGAACTAAGACTTCTTCAAGTCCAAAATATAGCCAAAATATAAATAGCTCTTTAAACATTCACCACTGCAATAGTACAAACATTTTAATGCACATGGACCAGCGACGCACATATACGATGGTCAGTTTCTACCCATAGTACACATTAAAATAGACTGACGTCGCATATTTGCGTCGGTGTTCCAATGTTATCAAAATATTCATATCTTTGTAACGGTCTATTTGAAGGTCCTGAATTCTTTGCACTAGTCTACAGGGATATCTGTTGCACATCTGCATCGCTTGTTCTGTGGATATGATGATTGGTGACGTCATATGACAGTTGGAAAAACTGTTCTTTACTTTGCTGCATCACTTGGTATATATGCTGCATTATCCTATAAAGCTTTTATATTTGTTCAATTATAAACTGTTCTTGAAAAATCTGTGGTTTTAAGTTTGACTTACTTTCACCTAAAAACATTTTTTTTTTTTGGCGTTTGAGTTATTTCAAGAAAAATATAAAAATGTTAAAAATGTTGTCTTCGCTATAAACCGGGCATCACAAATATGCAACATTACAAAAGGTTATCAAAAATATTTAAAAAACAAGAATATATTATTTCTTTGTGTAGGCCTAAGGTTAAATTGTATACCTCGGTCAGTGGTAGGTAGCGGACGTGTTAAAACCTTAATTGCTATAGGACTATACTGTCATTATTCAATTAATTAACAATATTGTTTACCTAAAAACACGATTACTAGAAAAATACCGGTATGGATCATAAACATAAACATTGCTTAAATGGAACTGCCAAAACATATGTTCAATGCTATTAGTATAGGATTCGGGCCAACAACGTCATTTGTTTATGTTTATGTTGATCCATACCAGTATTTTTCTAGTAATCGTGCCTAAAAATCAGTAAAAAAATATAAAAATATAGTTCAGAGGCCAAAATTTGGTTTAAATCCTACTTATGGTCAAATAATCCTGTTTTCGGGATAAGAATACTGCGTATGAAAACACTGATCTCAATATTTTAAGGGCTGAAATACTTTAAACAATAGGTATAAGATGATTTAGTCATAATAGTAATACAAATTAATGATGGTTTCTCAACATAGGTGATTGACTTTTAAAAATAGGAGGATAAAAATCCCCTGAAAGATATGAAGTAACATTAACATTTAAAATTGATATATATCCCTCTAAAAGCAAAGGACTGCCACATGCCCTCCCCTCTCCTAATTGCAGCAACTGGTTTCACAACAAACATGTCTTGTAGTGAAGTTTTTAACACTGACCTATGATATATTGATATTCCTTCAGTGGAGCTAGCCTAGCAATAATAGCTTCTCTATCCCATGGCTTCTTTTCTGGTGCATTCTTCTCACTTTCTAGAGCAGCTTTTTCCTGAAAAATCCAAATATAAAATTATTTCTGGTCTTTGTGGGGATCTAGACAGTGGAGTCACATTAACAAGCTTGTGGTGTTTGAGTTAAAAGTTATCCCTCATCATCCCCCCAATTACAACAGGCCTGCACGGCGCACATATACACATATTCTTTTATCAAAATGTGAATTCTTAAAGAAACTTGTGGGATTCTTATGGCTAAACAATTTTGCTTAAGCATCATTACCTCACTAGAGTCCAGTTTGACAGTCTCCAGGCCTTCTTCGCCTTTCTCGTCTGAGTGTTTCGTAGATCCGTTGCTGTCGTCCAATGTCTCCATGGAGGCTAGACCTGCAGGCTTGCTGGGAGTCGAACTTCCTTCCTCAACATCTGGCTCCTACAAAGAAGAGATATGTTGTATTAGGTATGTATTTATTAGTACCTTACTATTTTCAAAACTATTTTCCTAAAAGATCGTTTTGCTTAATTTAAATACTGATTACGCTTCTAGCTTTGTTTGTCTTATTTTGTGTTTACTTCTGTACAACTGGTTTTTGCATGTACCACCATAGACAAAAAGAATGAAATATAGACCGTCAGCTGTGCTGTGGTTACCATAGGTTCTGGCGCATACCGCTGGGAGCACCACGGTAGTTACAGCGTACGCGCTACGTAAACTAGAGCGGTGTGCGCCGGAACCTATGGTAACCATGGTAACCGCAGCACGGCTGACAGTCTATATTTCATTCTTTTTTTTTGTCTATGGTACCACTAATTCAGTATTGGAAGTTATATTTTTGTCATGCCGACTATATTAGTAAATAAGGGGATTTTAATAAGTGTCAGTCAAGCATAGGTCTAGGTGATTCATGTTCTTATAGCTCATGAATCCAACCAAATCGTTAATATATTATGCATTTACAACGGCATGGTTAAAAACATAACTTCATGTACAAGTACTTGAAACTCCACTAAAACTATTAAGGACCAAATAAACTTGCAATTTTTAGTTAGAACTCGGACAAGACGTCAAGCACTCATTGGTAGCTGGAAAGTTCCACTCACAAAGGGCTTCAAAAACATTTTTGAGCTAGCAGATAATTGAAGAATTCAATTTTGTATTAAAATATGCTTCAGGCAAATGTTTGTTGAATGTGATAAGTTTTGTAATGTGTAAGTTGAACATTTTGCTTGAAGGTCCTAATTTTAATAAACAAAAGTGTATGCCTACCTTGGTAGAGCGTAGTTTCCTTGGCAGTACGTTGACTAGAGGTAGTTTGATGGCGTGTAGGAAGCCTGGCCTCTTCTCCAGCGGTACATCTCCTCCCTCGGGGTTAGAGCTAGCAGACGACTCTTCCGGCTGAAAGATTAAAATATCAATTAAGCTTTGTCACTTGATTGGTACTGTATAAGTTTTGCGCAAATTTAATAAACCTATGAGCAGATATATTTGTCCCAATAGGACAACACTGGAAAAGATTAAAAGAAGCATATTATTATGGGTAAAAAGTTGTGGAACAAACTATCGCCAAGTATAATTCAACTCCGAATTAAGAAGTTTTAAGAATGCAAATTATGAACGACTTGTCAGAAACCCCCTGTATTGTATTTATTTTATTTTGCTTTACAACCAATGACCAAATTCCAGTCTTGAATGTGTTTTTCAGCGTGTTTATGCTTATCTGCGTTTGTGCCATTATTTATTTGCATGCTGTGAAAGTTTAGGTGTCCTAAAACCTTTGACCTTTGTTTCAGTTTAATTTTAGTTGATTGAACTTGACTTGTGCTTCTACGGCTGATGCACCAACGATGGTCAAAGGAATTTGCAAGGGTTGAAAAAGTCCTCCCTCCTAAGAGTGCCCATCAGTTGCACCGACAGTCAACATTCTGCTTGGATGCTCCTTCCCCTCCTCGAACGCTTTTATATACCTATCCCCTCTTTTATGTTCCATCTGCTAAATATTTAATTTAGTCTGCGCTAAATATTAACCATATATAAGGGAATTAGTAGGTAACCCTTTCTTTGCTATGAGGTAAAGAGTAACAAACAAACATTATAAACACATAGACTGATATCAACACACTCTATCATATAATTTTACCATAACACGTTTATCTCTTTGTCTTGAAATATATTTATTGAATGAATTTTATTTTTGTAAACCTAACCTAACCTAATCTAACCATTTACCATACTAACTACATTTCAATGGGAGGGGAGGGCGTCGCGTCAGGGATCTTTGACCGCCGGTGCAACTGGGCATCGCCCTAAAATGACCATCGGTGCACAGGGCCATCCGCAGGGGGGGGGGGCAAGCTGCCCCGGGCGCCTTGGCTGAGGGGGCGCCGCGCAGCGGCTATTTGTAGTATTACATACTGTAGTATTAAAAAATGTGAATGCTACTATTACTGGTGGGGAGGGGGCGCCATGACCACATTTGCTACGGGCGCCGCCAACCCTAGGGACGGCCCTGTAGGTGCAACTGATGGGCATTCGAGATTAGGGCCACCCCTGACCATCGGTGCAACTGGGCAACTGCCACTTCTACTAACATATGTATTAATATAATTGACTGTGTCTCATGCATTTATATAATGTCTATAGATGAATAAATACCATTTCATTTCACAACTATGCAGCAGCTCTTTCACATCTATTGGGTGTTATTTTGTTTTAAACTGAAGATGGGAAAAAACTCCTTGTTGACAATTTAGGATAAGTAATTGCAATACCAAATCTAGTTATAACTGTCTTAACTAAATATGTTGCACACTTATATGTTTGACTCTTAGTGAAGGTCACTCTGCTTTTAAAAGCATCGGGGGACTGGAATACCAATCTTTTGTATCTGTTCCAATCATTATTACTAGTTATGGCTTTTTATCACTTTAAGTTTTAGTTTTATTTCAAAACATTCATCAATGACAGCTCTAGTAAACAATTACTAAACATAGAATAGCCATAAAGTTTAAAAATCGCACAATTTGGTGAAGGAAGAAAAGAATGTAAAATATTTACTTTTTTCTTTTTTGCAAATGGATTTATAAATGGGAACAAAGTCTTTTTGGTTGCAGGCGTGTCGGTTTTCTCATCGTCACTTCCAACAGTGGTCGCTGTGCAAGGAGGTTCGAGCAGATCCTTCTCTTCGTCTTTTTCATCTCCGTCCTGAAAATCAGTATTAAATATACTTTCACTCTTTTCAGGGTGGAAAGCATTGTGGGGTTTATGGCCATAGCACAATGTTTCTCAAATTGGTATGGTTGAATTAATGTTATAAACACAGCTGTTTACTCATTAGAGTAATAGAGATAGAGACACATAAAACGTTACTTAAATTTAAATCAATGCTCGATTTGCGGAACGGCTTTCTTCTCACTTGGAAAGATAAAAATTCTGACTTGAATAGGTACATAACTAGGTACTAATCATATTAGGGAGAAACATTCTGTGCGAGTAGTACTTAAACTTAGTGAAGATCATTAAAGTGTATCTTATTTTTGTTTAGTTGCAAACTTTTACATCACAGAGTTGTTATTATTTCAGCGATCAAATGTCTATGTTTGTAATAAAAAAAATTATAAAATGTGTCTGTTTACGATAATCTTTTAACAATTAAACCCAATTAACCACAACGGAGCAAAAGCTCGGTACCCCGGTACTTGTGTTAGTCTGTCCTATATATATTTTTTTTTTTTTCTGAATTCTTTCAAATCTAGACTAAGTGATTTATAATTTAGCAATGATACAAATTGGAGCTGTTATGAATGTTAAGCAGTTGTGATTGTGATGCATACTGTTGTCTCGTGAGGAAGTAAAGACTAAAGCTGTGCCAGAAGACGAGACAGCATCCTGTTATCAATCTATCTACATCTAGACACCCTCCACTCATGTACATGACCTATTTATAAACAGATTGGCACACTAAGTTTCTAATGGTGAAAAATTGCCCACCAATCTTCAAATCACTTATTCCATTAAATAAAAAAAAAACGTAACTGTTGGGCTAAAACCATAATTATTTGTTTTAAAAGAGGTGTGAGTAGTATTTTTTATTATTATTATTTTTTTTTTTAATAAGGCAGGTCCAAACTTACTAGGTTTTAGACTATATAATGCCCCCTTCGCAAGATATACATATTAGATTAGATTTAGATTTAGATTTAGATTTGTTGTCATGAGAGCCGAAGCCCCCTGACTGCTTACCCGGTACCTATCCTTCAGGACATACCCGGGCCCCATGATGTAGGCCGAAGCTTACGCATCAACCTTTAGCACATCATGGGCGGATGACTTAAGGTCATCAGGCTCGCCGGCTGCCGAAGCAGACCCTTCGGAAAGAGGGTTGCCCCTCAATCCTAACCAGGGATTCCGGCTGCTTGTTTAAGCGTCACTCCACCTGGGTTCCACTAGGTCGGAACCTAGAGGTCCATAGTAGAGCGCCCCGACGCATTTAGTGCAAGCAACACTCGGGACCTATCTCATCCCTGACAGGCAGAACCCGCCATCAATAGCCAGGAGGAAGGGGACCATCAGCACGCTGACGGGGGGAACCCCAATCTCCCATTTACACCGCTGCCCGATCGAGGCCTGACCCATTGCTGGGAACCAGAGATATCCAGAGCGATAGATCCCCAGATACCCCTGGCGGGCTCGGACCCAGCACCCGATCTACTTCGTTTGCCCGTCAGACCCAACATCACTGCCAGGCCATCAGGGTTTCCCAAAAGGAGGCAGGTATAGAAGTGGGACCCACCCGGATGAACCTATCCACCAGAGGTGGCGACACCCTTGACTCAATTGAGGTTCCGGGAAGAACCCCCCACACTCAAGATAACCATACCGTCCGTGCTCAGAGACAGGGATAGGTTTGCATAAGTACCTACAAACCGTTGCCCTCACACTGCGGAAAGTTACGTTGCCCTTGAGTGTCCCCGTGAGCTGCGGGTACTTGCCCGTTTTCACCTCCAGGAAAGGTTACTTCCAAAGTCGAGGATTTGCCCACTGAATGCTGGTCGCACACCACAAGCAGGCCGAAGCCCAAAGTACCACAGACACAGGTAGGTTAGAGATTATGATGTACTTCCATCTCTCCTAGAGCTAAACACCCCTCCATCCTGGATAAAGGAATGTCACTGGGACCCGATGCCCAGTCGACCATGTCTGTGGCCAACTTGAAAATGCCGATACCAACACGGAGCATTTACCTCCCCTCTGGGGGCTAGGTATTTCACCTCCCAGGACGAGGCTACTTCCAAAGTCGAGGATATGCCTCACAAAATGTCAGTCGAACACAACAGGTAGGACTCAGTCACAACCACAGTTACAGGTAGTTGAGGAGAGGCGGAATTAACGGCGTCACTGAGAGCTAAACACCCCCCCCACCCTGAATGGAGGGAATGTCACTGGAGGCTCCCCCTAAGGGGCTGGCGCTTACCAGTCGTCCATAACTGTGGTCTACCTGAAGTGCCGGGTCTGACACCGGGCAGTTACCTCCCCTCTGGGAGAGCTAGGGTCCGCGTGGTCGCCCAGGCCACGAACCCACGCAAGCGTGAGCCCCCTGCGGTTCATATACATATAAAGATATACATATATAGCATTTTGAACGGATGGTGTTTTTGGCCTCTGGCAACATCAAAATGAAAAAGTAAATCGGTCCCATGCCTAGGTCTTACCGTGCCACCTACAGTAATAGCTACTTTCCTATAGGGAAATTCGCTAAAAAGGGGAAAGTTCAAAAAGTGAAGATTAAATCAAACAACATGAGATCTTACACTCAAGCTCGAACTATAATGTTAGCCCTTTAAACAACGTAGAAAACTAGTGCACCTGTTGCGATTGCAAAGTATTACAGGCGTTATTTCAAAACAAATAACAGTCACAATTTCCGATGACTTAAAAGAGTCAAATCAAAGATAATGTAATCAATCACTCCACTGCCACTAGTTATCGAAACTGAAAACGAACGTTCTTGTGTATATCAAGTATTTGCTCTGAACAGCTGTTTGAGTATGCAATTAATACAAACAATTATTCGTCTGTTTAAGTAAACAAAATCTTAACTTCATTAGAAATACATTGGGATTTTGATGGCCCGTGGACTTTTATTACAGGAATTGGGGAAAGGGGGCGTATACACAACGTCGTTTGTAAAAATCCATCCGTACAAATTGCCTTCACGTATTATTTCATACAAATTGCCTTCACGTATTATATATAAGGATGCTTTCTCTCCTGCATATTTGCACTGATATTTAGCAATAAGGATGACACTATAACTAAACAAAGAAACACATTAAGTTGATGATCAGCTGGAAAATTGTCGGCAGCTTTGGTTCCCAGGGTATAATTACTGCCATTAGTGGAAGTGGTCTTTGTTAACCTTTGACATTGTAACAGTTTTATGGTTCACTACAACAACTGTAGGCAGTTGCGGATCTTCTCCAGGATAGGTGTGAATGTGATGTATTTTGAGGCAGAACAAGCTGATTCCAGCTTGGAAACAAAAATACAAAATTAAAAGAGTGTTTTGTACTGAAGAACTATAAGACTATCCACATATCCACATATATGCAGTATAATATTTTCTGGTACTATAACCATAACCTAAAATCTAGAAACCCTCCTACCCCTCTTGTAAACCCTTTTTGGACCAAATGTCCTTGCTCGATTGGATTTTAATGAATGGTCCTGACCATAAAGAAATATTTGGTGATAACCGATGACAAAGGAGACAAAAATTTCTCACTAAATTCTACACTCATCCTCTAATGTGTCCTTTCTCAATATAAAATTAACAATGATAAATGGTTTGACCAGACCAAACTGTTTATCTCAAATAAACGGTGAGAAAACCCAGACTAAACTTGTGCCCCGATTAGAAGTAACCAATAACCAACACTGGCCACCTACAGAAATACTGAGTGTTTAATGTCTTCTTGTTATGGACAGCAACTGTAACTATTTTATAGAATATGTAGGACTTACAGAAATGTTACATAGTCTAGGTTCAATACACACATTAAAAAATACACTATCATTTCTTTCAGTAAGATAAATAGTTTTCACTTTTTGAATATTTGCCACACTTTGATAAAGCTGAATGTGCTTTTGCATAAGAACGCTCATGATCGGAAAGTATATTGAAACTTGAACAGCAAAACGGACAGACGCAGTTTACCACACAACCTCTCTAAATGTACTAAAGGAATAATCCCAAGTAACTGGTTATATTGGGTTACAATAGCATTATAACTGCCTCACCAGCATGTACCACTTACACACCCTTCTTGTGTTCATTCCAAGATTCATCTCCAATATTATATACTGTACCTATTGAGTTTGTGTATCTGTTTGTTTTGAGTGAATGCAAAACCGACTTGGATGAAGATTAACTGAAAGTTTGATCTTGGACCCGGGTAACAAACATGGTTCATGTCCTAAATTTCTCTTGGATTACGCCCTTGGATGTCCATTGCTCCAAGATAGACTGCAAACATCTCTATACTCCATGACAACAAAGAGAATACTAAAATGTTTACATTTGCTCTGTTTAAATTGCTAAAATGCAACTTTCATAAGGGAATCAAACATTTCAGAAAATTGTAAGGTTATGACACCTCTGCTTGAATGAAGAGTCTTGATGCGAAATTTTCAGGAAAAATGTTAGTTTTTGATAAACCCTATTCTAAAAGGGCATGAACCATAATAGTCTGTTCACAAAATTTTTGCAAGTTAGACCAATTCTTTTGTTGAACATATATGTTGCAGCTGATTGACGTTTTGGCAAACCTCAGCTATTAAGATAGTTAAGGTAGGATCAAGTGGAGGGTATAAATTTATTAATCTAAAACTGCCTAAATTTTGTGAACGGAGTATAATGGGTTGTATTTAATCACATTAAAAATATATTCAATATAGTACTTCGGCTGTTACATTTTGTTATTAGTAATATTTTTTTTGATTCTTTACATTAACTGTCTAATGTTGATATCTATATTGTTACAAGTCAGGAGCCCCGCGTAACAATAGCCAGGCGCCGTCTCAAAAGGGTTGTTTGTTTACACGGGTTTCTCCGTACGTGCCAGTGAGAGACAATAGACCCATGTCAACGGACTACGTCAATAGGGTCTTTGACATCCACCAGAAGCTTCTACGGTGATCTGTAAACAGCTTTGTTTGGGCTACTAGGTGCCTCCAGAATGTTCCACGGTAAACTTATATAAGGGACCGTCTTCCGGCACACGGCAGTTGAGTTGAGTTGAGCCTTCCGAGAATCGTCCTAGCGAGCGCCCGTCAGTGTTAGTGACCAGTGCTAGTGCTAGTGAGAGTGACAGTGTAGTGACGGTGTAGTGACAGTGTTGTGACAGAAGTAGTGATAAATCCTGTAGAGGCTAGCTGTAAGTAGAAACATTGTAAATTAGAATAGGCATTAGCTAGGTTTAGATAGGGTTAGTTAGGTGTTAGGTATTTGTAATTATTGTAAATACAGAATATTAGTGTAAATAAAATAGCTATTTTAAAATCGCCAAGTTTTTATTGTAAAGAACCTGTTAAGCCCGCAACAATTGGTGTCAGAAAGCGGCATTATTTTGGCGATTTTAATTGTTAAGTATTGAGTTACATTTTAGTTGTATTAAACATTAGTAATTTGTATCACAAATTTGTTTAAAAAGTAATAGTTAATTAATTGCTTTTGTTAAAATTGCGTTGTCAAAAATATAAATCATTTAATGTAAAATTAGTTTAATTGTTTGGCATAAAAATGGCTTTCAAAGGTGTGAAACTTGATGAGTTAAAAGTAGTTGATCTTAGGAGAGAATTAGAAGAACGAGATCTAGATACTAGTGGAACTAAATCAGCCCTTCAGGCACGCCTTAAACAAGCTTTAATTGATGCAGGTGAAGACCTAGATAACGTTTTATTTGAAACATCTGATTTTAATAAAATGCTTAAAAACCTAGAAGCAAATATTGAGTCAAAAATGTTAGAAAACAGCAAAGCATTAGAGTCAAAAATGTCAGAAAATAGCAAAACATTAGAGTCAATGTCAGAAAATAGCAAAGCATTAGATTCAAAAATGTCAAACCTAGAAGCAAATATTGAGTCAAAAATATTAGAAAACAGTAAAGCATTAGAGTCAAAAATGTCGAATGTAGAATCAAAAATGCTGAACAAGTTAGATGAGTATTCTAGCAAAGTTGATGATTTAGAAAGTAGGATCAATGAAATGGATGAGAAATTTAATTGTATAGAGAAAAGTCTAGAAGATAGGTTAGTTAAGCTTAGACAGGAAATGGCTGCATCGGGGAGTTTCACACCTGCGTCATCGGCTAGCACTGGCGAACTTCAGCAGGATAACGCCCTAGAAACGATCTCCAAGCCAGCGCCCACCATTGCTGCCGTTGCCCCTCAGAACATCGTTCCTCACTTCGATGGTAAAACTCCCTGGGAGGACTACATGCTTCTCTTCGAGACAGCGGCTATGGTCCATGGGTGGACCGAGGAGACAAAGGCTTCAGCACTGTGCCTTGCACTACGAGGCGATGCGTTAGCTGTTCTGCATGCTATGCCAATGGCGGAGAGGAAGAATTTCGCAGAATTAGTGAGAAGATTGGACATGCGGTTTGGAAATCGACATATGGACCAGCTCTACCGGTCACAGCTGCGGAACCGGATCCAGAAGCCCAGCGAGTCACTCCAAGAGTTTGAAGCCGACATTGCTCGCCTGGTGAGAAACGCCTATCCATCGGTCACGGATGATGTCTACGAGAGTTTGGCGGTGGATAAATTCCTAGACGGTCTACGTGAACCTGAGACTCAACAGGCAGTGAAGCTCGCCAGACCAAAGACCCTGAGTGACGCACTTACGCAGGCACTGGAGTTCGAGGCTGTGCGACAGTCGGTGAGGGGACAGGCTCGAGTCCGCGTGGCAGACGCAGAACCTACAACTCCACTGGACATCGAGGAGCTAGTAAAGAGAGTGCTGGAGGCACTAAAAACTCGTCGCCGGCAGATACGCTGTTGGAGCTGCGGACAGATGGGACATCCCCGGAGTAAATGTCCTTCGACCACATCAGAACCGAAGCAGGAAAACTAAGGAGGGTTGATGGAAAGGGGCAACCGTCAGCCCGCGATTGGAAAGCCCCGAGGAAAAGTGGTAAAGTTGCTTCACTGGGTAGTCAGTCGAGCAGTTTCTACGTCGACGGAAAGGTGAACGGGCGTCTCCAAAGCTGTCTTCTGGACACCGGGGCGACTATGACCATCCTGAATCCAAACACTGTGTCGACGGAAGATATTTCACCAACATCATGGTCTCTACGTACAGCTACAGGTCAGCTGGCTCAGGTCTATGGGCAGACGGTTGCTACCTTCCACATTGGCGGCTGCGTGTTTCAACACTGCGCACTTGTTGCCGACATAGACGAGGACGTGATTTTGGGAACCGATATAATGGTGAAGTACGGACTGAAGTTGGACATGTCAAGAGGACTAGTGACTCTCGGAGACGAAGATGTCATACTTCGGCGTGGAAAAGATATCTCTGCACGCGTACTTCTACTGGAAGACACAACGCTACCTGCGCGCAGCCAGGCCATCGTTCAAGCCACAGTCGAAGGAGATTGGACTAGTGGGCAAAGTGTTCTGCTGGAGCCAGCAAGTGACAGTGAATCCCAGCTTGGACGTGGTGTCTTTGTCGCCAGATCCTTATTTAACTTAGGACATGAAAATCCGGTGCAACTGATGAACTTGAATGGTTTTCCTGTTACGATAAAAAGAGGAGTAACGATCGGAACGTGCGTGGCTGTTAATTCGGTGGTACGTCAACTAAAATCATGCCCGCCATCTCCAAATGAATTACCGAAGGAGCTAGAAGATTTCGTGGAGAGCACCTGTCAGGAGCTGACGCATCAACAAAGTGCAAAAATAAAGGACTTTATTACTAGATGGCAAGATGTCTTTGAGTACGGAAGTGACCCTAGAGGAAGGACGAATATAGTACAACACAAGATAGACACCGGAGATGCAAAACCCATACGTCAGGCCCCTAGACGACTCCCACTGGCAAAACGTGACGAAGCCGAGAGAATCATAAAGGAGATGGAAGCGGATGGTGTCATCGAGCCTTCTAGCAGCCCTTGGGTGTCACCTGTGGTACTAGTGAAAAAGAAAGACGGCTCAACAAGATTTTGCGTAGACTACCGCCTTCTCAACAATGTCACCAAGAAAGACAGCTACCCTCTACCCAGGATTGATGACACACTCGACACTCTGGGAGGATGTCAGATATTCTCAACCTTAGACCTCAGAAGTGGCTACTGGCAGGTCGGGCTCGCTCCTGAGGACAAGGAGAAGACAGCGTTCTCTATTGGGACAGGACTTTGGCAATTCACTGTGCTGCCTTTTGGACTTTGCAATGCCCCTGCTACTTTTGAAAGGCTCATGGAGAACGTCCTCAGGGGATTGTCATGGGAAACATGCCTGGTATACTTGGATGACATTATCGTCCTAGGCAAATCCTTCGAAGACCACCTGAAGAACCTGGAGAATGTCTTCATGCGACTGCGGATGGCTAATCTCAAGTTGAACCCCAAGAAGTGCAACTTGTTCCGCAAACAGGTTAATTACCTCGGCCATGTTGTATCAGACAAAGGAGTATCTGTGGATCCAGAGAAGATCAGAGCTATCACTGATTGGCCAATACCTCAGGATAAACACCAAGTTAGGAGCTTCCTTGGGCTGTGCGCTTACTACAGAAGATTTGTAAAAGGATTTGCTAATATTGCCAAACCACTAACTAAATTGACCGAAGACAAGAGAACCTTTGTTTGGGACAACGACTGCGAGAAATCTTTTGAAGAGCTGAAGACCAAATTATGCAGCGCACCCATATTGAGCTATCCACGACCAGACGGAAAATTTGTACTAGACACGGATGCCAGCAATACCGCCATTGGAGGAGTCCTTTCTCAACTTCAGGATGGAGAAGAACATGTGATTGGATACTTCAGTAAGGTACTGTCAGCACCTGAGCGAAATTACTGTGTCACCAGGAGGGAGCTTTTGGCAGTGGTGAAGTCCATAGAACACTTTCACAAGTATTTGTATGGAAGAAGGTTCCTCTTGAGAACGGACCATGCCGCACTGATATGGCTTCTAAGATTCAAGTCTCCAGAAGGGCAGGTTGCTAGATGGTTGGAAAGGTTACAGGAGTATGACTTCGAATCAGTCCATCGTGCGGGACCGAGCCACAGGAATGTGGATGCACTGTCAAGAAGACCATGTGGAGACACCTGCATGCACTGCACACGCAAGGAAGACAAAAGTGTATTATAATGTTATATTCACATATCATCATATGTTAAATGTATCATATGTTAGTTGAAGGCTTGAAGGTAAACAATATCAGTCAGGTTTATGTTTCAGTCTTGAGTGGAATTGGAAATAAACTTCTGAACTTTAAATGTTAAAGCTTCTAATTTTATTTATATTTTCTAACTAAAACATGGTGTCAGGTGTATTTTGAAACCTAGAAGAAATAATGGAAGTATCTGGATTGTTTAGGTTGCCTGAACCTATGAGTTTTGAAGGAAATGTGAGTGAAAATTGGAAAAGATTTCGTCAGAAGTTTGAACTGTACTTAATAGCTACTAGTCATGGTAAGAAACTTAAGGATGAAATTAAGATTGCGCAGCTGCTTAATCTGTTAGGCGATGATGGCCTAGATGTATATAATACTTTTAAATTTGAAGATAATGACAAAGATAGTTTTGATTGCGTACTTGATAAGTTTGAATCTTACTGTTGTCCTCTGAAAAATGTCATATTTGAGCGGTTTAAATTCTATAGAATGAAGCAGGAAGAAGGTCAAGACTTCAGTAAGTTTGTTATGCAGTTAAAAATAGCAGCTAAATCATGCGAGTTTCTTGAACCTGACAATATGATTAGAGATAGAATTGTCTTAGGTATAAGAGATAAAAGTACTCAAGAGCGTCTATTAAGAGATACAAAACTTGACTTGAAGAAAGCTATTGATTTCTGTATGATTGTAGAGAGTAGCAAAGATCAATGTAGGACTATTGTAGAGCACAATGAAACCAAGCTTTCGGGGACTAAGTCGGATCCATACAGTGTATGTGTTGTTAATAATGTACCAAATCAAGAACTTTCGCGGAGTATTGCAAAAGAAAAACAGAATGATCTATGTAGCTTTTGCGGCTACAAACATGTTCGGGGTAAATGTCCTGCATATGGCAAAACATGCTCGAAATGTGATGGTAAAAATCATTTTGCAAAGGTTTGTAGGAGTAAAACTATAAAATCTCATGCTGTTACAAACGAGGAACAACACGATGAAGACTCTTGTGTGAGCGATGTTAGTTTAGGCTCGGTAAGCTTAAACATTAGTGGAGTGAAAGGTCAAAGTGAAAAATCGTGGACGGAAAACTTGACTGTTGGTGGTACACAAGTTAAATTTAAACTAGATACAGGTGCAGAGATCAGTATTTTACCTGCTAGTTATGTACGGAAAATGAACATTACACACGTAAAACGTAGTTCTTGTGTACTCTCAGCCTGGGGAGATGAAAAATTCAAAATCAAACCACTAGGTCTTGTGATGTTACAATGTAAAACAATTACAGGTGTAACTGCAGATGTGAATTTTGCTGTAGTGAATGTCGAACATGAACTGCCAATTTTAGGACTGAACGATTGTGTCAATTTAGGACTCATTAAGAGAGTGTCATCGATATATTTGAATTTTAAGGATAAGGATGATGTTTTAACCGGCTACAAGACAGCTTTTGAAGGATTGGGACAGTTTCCAAGCACTCATCATATTCAGCTTAAGGAGGGTGCTATCCCACAAATTCGACAATCACGGAGAGTACCTTACAGTTTACAGGAAAAACTAAAGGAAAAGTTGGACCAACTTGAGGAAACTGGGGTGATTCGAAAAGTTGACAAACCTACAGCATGGGTCAATCCTCTGGTGATCGTGGAAAAACCCGATAAGTCTTTGAGAATCTGCATAGATCCGATGCCATTGAACAAGGTGGTAATGAGAGAGCACTTTCTAATGCCACACCCTGATGATATTCTGGTAACGTTGAGTGGTTACAAATATTTTACTGTTTTGGATCTTAAGGATGGGTTTTTTCAAATTGTTTTAGATGAGGAGAGTCGTGAACTGTGCACAGTCAGTACCCCATTTGGGAGATATCAATTTTGTAGATTTCCTTTTGGAATCTGTTCGGGTCCAGAATTGTGCCAGAAAAATAACTACAAATGCTTTGGAAACCTGAAGGGAGTTAACATAGTACATGATGATATTATTGTAGGAGGAACGACATCGGAAGAGCATGACGAAAATTTAAAGAGAGTTTTGGACGCAGCCCTTAAACTTGGAATCAAGTTTAATCCAAACAAGATGCAATTTAAGAAGAGCGAAGTTAAGTATCTGGGACACATAGTATCGGCTGAAGGAATCCAACCCGACCCAGATTATGTAAAGGCCATAGTTGAAATGGACCCACCCACGGACAAGAAAGGGGTAATGCGGTTATTGGGCATGCTAAAGTATTTATCGAGGTTCATACCAAATTTAGCAAAAATCACTGCACCCCTCAGACATTTGACAAGAAAGGATGTGGACTTCTTATGGACCGTAGAGCATGAAGATGCTCTGAAGATTATCAAGACGTTAATTTCTAGTGAACCAGTTTTGGTATACTTTGACTCTCGAAGACCTCTTGAAATACAAACAGACGCTTCTCAAGATGGCCTAGGATGTTGTTTGTTGCAGAGTGGGCAGCCAGTGGCTTTCATGTCCCGTTCATTGACTGATACAGAGAAGAGATATTCGCAAATCGAAAAGGAAACTCTAGCTATAGTTTTTGCTGTTGAGAAGTTTCACAGGTTTATTTATGGCTATAAAGTAACAGTTCAGACTGACCACAAGCCGCTTATAAATATTTTTCAACAAGATTTGCACGTGGTACCAGGTCGGCTACAGAAAATGAGACTAAGGTGTTTGAATTATGATCTGGAAGTAAAGTACTTACCTGGTAGTAGCCAACTTATTGCTGATACGTTGTCAAGAGCAGCATTAAAATGCACAGGAATGACAGTGTCTTCAGAATTTCAAGTACACAGTTTAACAAGTTCATTGCCTATGACTGAAGAGAAGAAGAAATTATTCCAGCGTTACACTGAAGAGGACCAAGAAACTGCTATTGTGAAGAGATACTGCAAAGAAGTTTGGCCAGAAAGGAAGCAAGACACCCCAGAGATAGTACGCCACTATTGGAACCAAAGACATATGGTATCTGAAGAAGATGGTTTATTGTTTTTAAATCACAAACTGATTGTGCCACGACAGCTACGACAGGACATGCTTCAGCGAATCCATATCGCGCATGGAGGAATTGAAAAGTGCAAAGCTAGGGCTCGACAGATACTTTATTGGCCACGAATGGCTACAGACATTGAAAGTTTTGTGGCTCGTTGCAGGATATGTGAAAGGTTTTCCAGGAGTAATGCAAAGGAAACCCTTATGCCGTATCCTATACCTACTAGACCATGGGAGCGTATCGGATGTGACATATTTTCATATGGAGGAAATGTGTACTTGGTCATGATGGATGCTTACTCAAACTGGTTGGAGCTGGTTAAAATGCCATGTAAATCAGCAACGTCTGTAATATCAGCATGCAAAGACATCTTCAGTAGATTTGGCCCTCCTGATATAATGGTAGCGGATAATGTCCCTTACAACAGTGCCCAAATGAGGGAATTTGCCCGTGAATGGAATTTTGAAATTGTGACACGCAGTCCAGGCTATGCACAATCCAATGGGCTTGCTGAAAGGGCAGTTGGAATAGCCAAAGAGTTGATAAGGAAAGTACAGTATGACAATAAGGATTTGAAAATGGCTTTATTGGAGCTTAGGAACATGCCCGTTAAGCATCTGGGATATTCTCCAGCTCAGCTGATGTTTCAACGCAGGTGTAAGACAACAATCCCTGTTACCGAGGAACTGCTGAAACCAACGCTGAATGATGGAGTACAAGACAAGTTAAATACAAGACAACAGCTGCAGAAAAAATACTATGATCGGTCAGCCAAAGACTTAAGGGTTGTAAGAAATAACGAAAGAGTTGTCTACAGAAATGAAGGAAGGTGGGAGCAGGGAAAGATTGTTAATCAAGGACCAACTCCAAGAAGTTACTGGGTAGAAGGTGATAACGGAGCTATATTAAGAAGAAATCGCCGCCATCTGAAACCATCACTCACTCAACAAAACAATTCCCAGTCAGTTCCAAGGCAAGACGAGCCAGTACAACTAAGACCTCGTAGAGAAATCAAGCTACCATCAAGATTTCAGAATACAATATAATGGTCTCAAAAGAAGGGAGAAGTTTGGTTGGTTATTGTTTTTAGTTAATTCTTTCAAATTTGTTTGCTGTTTTTTAAAGGGGAAAGATGTATTATAATGTTATATTCACATATCATCATATGTTAAATGTATCATATGTTAGTTGAAGGCTTGAAGGTAAACAATATCAGTCAGGTTTATGTTTCAGTCTTGAGTGGAATTGGAAATAAACTTCTGAACTTTAAATGTTAAAGCTTCTAATTTTATTTATATTTTCTAACTAAAACAAAAAGTGCATCAGTTCATCGCGTGACCGCCGTTGACGACGAATGGGGCAGTAAGAAACTGTCAGAGGACCAGAAGGAAGACCCAGACCTAAGACACGTCATGCAGTGGAAGATGGACAATAAAGGAAGACCGTCGTGGCAGGATATTGCTCCATTGTCTAAGAACGTCAAGACCTACTGGGCGCAGTGGAACTCGATTTTAATGGAAGAAGGAGTTTTGAAGCGAGTCGTCGAATCGGAGGAAGGGGGCCACCGAAAACTCCAAATAATAATTCCAAGGAAGAGGGTTCCTGAAGTGCTAAGGGAAGTGCACGATGGAATTTCTGGAGGCCATCTAGGGGTACATCGTACACTGGTGAAAGTAAGGGAGCGCTTCTACTGGGCTAATCAGAAAGATGACGTCATAGACTGGTGCAGAAGATGTGTGACCTGCGCAGCATCAAATGGCCCTGTCAACAAACGAAAAGCCCCAATGAGGAAATACAACGTAGGTGCCCCGTTCGAGCGCATTGCCATTGACGTTGCAGGACCGTTCCCCATGTCCGATGCTGGAAATAGATTTATTTTGGTCGCAATGGATTACTTCAGCAAATGGGTAGAGGCCTATGCATTGCCTAACCAGGAAGCGGTAACAGTTGCAGATATATTAATCAAAGAACTGGTTAGCCGATTTGGCGTCCCGCTCGAACTTCATTCTGACCAAGGAAGAAATTTTGAGTCAGCAGTATTCTCCAGAATGTGTGAAGTTCTTGGTATCCGGAAGACTCGAACAACACCTCTGCACCCACAGTCAGATGGCATGGTAGAACGCATGAACAGGACGATGGGAAGATATCTGTCAAAAGTTGTCTCCGAACATCAGCGGGACTGGGACCAATACCTGCACCTGTTCCTACTTGCGTATAGGAGTTCTGTTAACGAAACCACCGGCCAGACTCCAGCCAACGTAGTTTTCGGCCGAGAGCTCCGTCTTCCATGCGACCTGCAGTATGGATTGAAGCCAGATGAATGTGTGGTTGGCGAGGACTACGTATCCAATCTGCGGAAGAGGATGGACGAGATACATGAGAAAGTTCGTCGCAACATATCTGGAGCATGTGACAGGATGAAGGAGAGATACGACGTGAAGGCCGAGAAAGGAGGGTTCACACCTGGAGACCTCGTTTGGCTACACAATCCCCGAAGGCGTCGTGGATATTCACCTAAACTCCAGAACTCATGGGAAGGACCCTATGAAGTTATTTCCCGTTTAAATGACGTCATCTACAGGATTAAGAAACAACCAAATGGCAAACCAAAAATAGTTCATTTTAACAGGCTTGCACCCTACAAAGGAGATCACAGCCAACAAGTTCGGAACCTCTCAACCAAGCCAAGAGACGTCGTGCCTGAGAGATATGGAAATGAGGGACTGAGGTTGTTATACAAGGACCTCTTCACCTTGCCAGTGGAATATGCCTTGGCACACTGCGTAGCAGAAGACCTGAGAGCGTCGCGAGGTATAGCCACAGTCTTCAGGAAAAAGTTTGGAGGGACCGAAGATCTTGAGCGTCAGAGCCCCGCCATTGGCACAACCCTTCACCTGAAGCGCAATGGACAGCATTTGTTCTACCTCGTTACGAAGGAAACATCTAACAAGAAGCCGTCCTACGAATCCTTGAAGAAAAGCCTGCAAGACCTGCGAGACAAGCTCCTTCGTATTGGAATCAAAAAGCTGGCTATTCCAAGGCTGGGATGTGGTTATGACGGATTGGAATGGAAGATTGTAAGAAATATGGTGCAGGAACTTTTCGAGGACACTGGCATCGACATTGTGGTCTGCGTATTCAACCCGTGGGGGACCGGGGACATTGGTCCAGAAGATCTCAAGCTTCGAGAGAAATCTGTTCTGGGGCAGAACAGTCTTAAGGAGGGGGTAGTGTTACAAGTCAGGAGCCCCGCGTAACAATAGCCAGGCGCCGTCTCAAAAGGGTTGTTTGTTTACACGGGTTTCTCCGTACGTGCCAGTGAGAGACAATAGACCCATGTCAACGGACTACGTCAATAGGGTCTTTGACATCCACCAGAAGCTTCTACGGTGATCTGTAAACAGCTTTGTTTGGGCTACTAGGTGCCTCCAGAATGTTCCACGGTAAACTTATATAAGGGACCGTCTTCCGGCACACGGCAGTTGAGTTGAGTTGAGCCTTCCGAGAATCGTCCTAGCGAGCGCCCGTCAGTGTTAGTGACCAGTGCTAGTGCTAGTGAGAGTGACAGTGTAGTGACGGTGTAGTGACAGTGTTGTGACAGAAGTAGTGATAAATCCTGTAGAGGCTAGCTGTAAGTAGAAACATTGTAAATTAGAATAGGCATTAGCTAGGTTTAGATAGGGTTAGTTAGGTGTTAGGTATTTGTAATTATTGTAAATACAGAATATTAGTGTAAATAAAATAGCTATTTTAAAATCGCCAAGTTTTTATTGTAAAGAACCTGTTAAGCCCGCAACAATATAGTTTTCATCACTAGGGCATAAAGTGTCTCTTTTGGACCTGAGCTCTAGTTTCACAGCCGAGGTTGGAAAATGAGCGAGTGTTGAAAAGACACTTTTTGGCCGTGTGATGAACATAATAGATACACAAAGATAATAAACAAATCACAAATAATAGATATATACAGAATATTTTTTGTATTATAGCAACACAATTCAACAAACTAAGTTAGAAAACAAAAGTACTTTTAATTTAAAGATAATCTCTAAAAAAATTTCCAATTTGTTTACAATTTTGTTAATGCAAATAAGCAGCTGTATAGTAAATCTTACTAATATCATAAATGTGAAAGTTTGTGTGTTTGTTTGTTTGTTTGAAGTTAAATCACGCTTTAACTACTGGTCGGTTTGGGCTGAAATTTGGTATGATGATAGCTCACATTCCCGATTAACATATAGACGTATTCGTATCTCAAAAATCCTTTCGGGCTCCGCCCCAGTGGCTCTGTAGTTTCCCATGTTAACCTTATGAGTATTCATATTTAAAAAGGATTTTTGGCAGCTGTTTCAATTACACAAGTTGTTCTGTGATATTCACTATTGATGTGTTGATTAAAAATAAGCTACAGCCGAAGCAATCAATCGATAAATAGTTTTGATATAAGCAAGTTTGCATCTGTGTTTACAACAGTTGATTTTTATTCCATTACGACTAAAAAGGCCTTTTACTCCCTAGTGAGTAACAAAAATACTTTAGACCCGCAATACATGTATTAAAGCAGCTCAATTTTCATTAAAATATTTACCAAATTTCAAATTGCTACAAAAACCTGATATCAAATAAATAAAAAATAGTTTTGTAAAAAATAAAATATAAAATATGGAGGCTGAAGGCTGATTGTCTTTGGTTTAGGAATGATACTTGGTAAAGGGTCAGCAGAGAGTTCAGGGACCCCTGTAGAGTAGACTTTCTTTTAACCGGACTACTCTCGGCAGAAATGACATCTCTTTAACCGGAACCGGACTAGATCGGCAGGAAGTGGGTGGTACTGGAACTACTGTTCTGGTGGGAAAGATTTGAGACAAGTGATCACGTGTCTAAATGCAATGCTCTCCTAAATTTATTTCAAACTTTGTATACAGTATTCATTCAATCGGTCCATACTAACGAGTTTTAGGGGACGTCCGTTTAACCGGAAAACCCGTTATCCGGACTGGCCGCGGTCCCGAGGAGTCTGCATAAGAGGGAGCCTAGTGTATTCCTGTATTATAAACAAAGCAATACCTTATTTTTGTCTCGTGATCTACTTCTGAGGAATCCTGGGATTTTGATTCCTCCAGTAGGGATCCTCTTCCTTCCCCCTTCTCTTTCCGCTGCTTCTTCAAGCGCCTTCTTCTTTTTCTCTACCTCCCCTATTTCCTTTTTGTTCTCATCGTTCAACATCTTCTCTTTTTCTTCATCTTCAATGTCTTTTTTATCCTCAGATTTTTCAATCTCAATAATTTCTTTGGCGGGAGCTTCTTTTTCCTTTATGGGCTCAACTGGTACTTCTTCAGACATATTGATCTATAACAAAGAAATTATGTGTAAATATATGAATTTTTCAAAGTTAAAATGGCATACAATAGCACATAAATCTTAGACTATTATGTAACATTTTAATGTATCAGAATAAGAGCTTAATCAGTTATGAATACAGTGCTGCCACTTGGGCATTTTAAAGCTGAATAAAATGAATAGAGAGGTCATCCAGTGGTCGAAAACTCAACCAAAAATATGTAATGTCAGACTTCTTATTTTCACCCTAGGCTGTAAATAAAACATGTGATTGGAATTTCTTCCATTTGTTTTGATTTTCTGTTTATATTGCGTTCTTATTTCGTCACCAGCATGGCAACCTATAAGGTCCATGTAAATTTTTTTAAATTTAAAATTTATTTTTTATGATTATTTTTTTAGTCTACTTTAATTTATGAAGAGATTCTGCACATCAAAAAAAATATCTTTCCAGCAGTATGCGTAGATTTTCCCTGTGATGCACATAAGCTGCGAAACACGGTTTTAAAGAAATATGCTTGCCTATTAAAATATGGATGTGAATAAAGAATGGAGTAAAATGACCTGTTTAGCTTTGTTACATAACCAATAACCACTCTGTTCAATTGCCCCTTTAAACTACGAAATACTTTAAATAAAATACCCCCACCACAGCAAACCTGCAGACTAAGTGAATTTCCATTTGCCTGATTGTTCAATAAAATCTACTCAAGTAACATTAGATTTAACAAGTATCGAGGTTTGCCGCTATGGTCTCAAAATAAGGAGAGTAGTAAAGTGTGTTTTTAAGTAAAATATTAATAGCTTGGTATGAATATAAAATTAATAAATTTGCCACGTTTGATCAAAATATCCATAGACAATCAAACTGCAACAGTTGACTTATTTTCCATAAAAATAACATGGGAATTTAAAGTTTACTATTTTTTTTTCTTTTCTCCATTGCCAACAACCGTACAAAAACACTTCAATATGGAAAAAATGTTTTTAAGCTCTTAAAAATGGTTTGAAGAGAAGTTGGGAATTTTATATTTTTGGGTTCAAAAATGAGAAAAACAAACTTTTTACCTCATAAAACCCTGTTCACATGGTCCGATCATGATGGTTAGCAAACTCATCCATGTTTATCCTAGCCTACATCTTCAAGCCAAATTTAATCTAAATCGGACAACAAGTTATTGCGTTCACGAACGTATATATATTAAAATGGACTTATTTTAAAATATGTATATATAACAATTTGAGCGAATAGTGTTTTTGGTCTCTAGGGACATGAAAACGAAAAAGTATATCGGTCCCAACTCCAGGTCTTACCGTTGCACCAACAATTTGCCAAAAACCAAAAAAAGTTCTTCACTAACAATTATTCCAATAAAGGATCATCCTCTAGTTGTCTTATTACAAAGTAATTGTTATTGCTATTGCTCTAATAATGTAAAAAGGACGGATTTCAAAAGGGAATATCTTATGTATGAAGATGAAGGGGAGAAAAAATATACCCATATAGAAGTCTTTTGCAGTTTTTATTTTTGAATTCCTCTGTGAATTTCTTGAAAGCTAGGTTATAGTCCATGACTGTGAATCGTCACAGATTTACCCAATCTGTGCTAAGCTCGATCTAAGCTTGATGTAGTTATTTTAGTGTTCATGTTATATGGAAGATATGTCCATATAGTGGGGTGAAAATGAATATTGGAATTAAATTTGCACGCTGGCGTAAACAGGTTTATATTTCATACTTCCCCTTCAGATTCACTGGTGTGGCACTAATTAATTTAATCTTCCAGTCTCCCTAATAATTTAAATGGCAACATTGTATTTTCAATTTTATTGTTTGGTTAGTGTCAAATTACGTATTTGATTGCTGACAACTTATTTGAATGCATGTCAACAAAATTTTTGGAAAAATCAAAAATATATCTCTAAATAGTTTCCTCCCAGTTACAGACCTATCATTTCATTACAGTATTTCATCCGTGACATTCTCTTAAACATTGTTGAGGTTTTTTGTTTTGAATTTTAAAATTATATGTGGTTGAAAATCTTTGTGTTGTGAGACATTTTATTTCATAACACCTGTTAATTTCTATTAATTATTATCATATGTTTATTTGTTATTCTATGTTTGTATAAAGGTAAATAAAGTGAGTTGAGTTTGAGTTATGACATAAAACAGTGCATTCACTTAATTCTTAGTCAAATAGTACATGGTGGCAGCGGTTTAGAGCTATGCCTCAGAAGAGAAATCCAAGAAGGAAACAATCTGACTATGAAGATAATGAAAATGAAAGAAGCAGAGAAAACGAATACAACAATTCAACTAAGAAGTCAATCATTGTATCAAACACTCATTCAGTAATTCAACCTCCAGCTAGTTTCTCCTTTGTACCAGCAGATTGGCCAAGATGGAAAACACGATTTCAAAGATATCGGTCAGCATCTGGGCTATCTAAAGAGTCTGAGAACAAACAAATCAACACTCTTATATACACATTAGGTGAGAAAGCTGATGAGATTTTTGCATCTTTTAATTTAGCAACCGAATCTACGCTAACATTTGAAGAAGTCTTAGATTTATTTGACAAACATTTTATTCCACGGAGGAACTTAATTTTTGAAAGAGCAAAGTTTTTGAAGAGACAACAAAAAATTAATGAAACAGTTGAAGAGTTTATAGTTAGTCTCCATTCCTTGGCTAGAACCTGTGACTGGGGTTCACTTAATGATGAAATGGTGTTGATGGTACTAATACTGGGTTTAAATGATGAGAAACTTAGTGATCGCTTGTTGCTAGATCCCGAGATGAATTTAGACAAGGCCATTACAGTAATAAGACATGCAGATAACGTAAAGAAAGAGAAGGCAGATTTATGTGATGAGAAAAGAGTTCAAATTGAAGCAACTACGTCATCGAGTTCAAACCAAAATCAAGGATATAGGTTTCGTCAAAAGAAACAAGAATACCCAGCGCAATGTATCTGGTGTGGTTATAAACCGTCTCATCCAAGAAGCACGTGTCCAGCAAAAAGCGCAACATGTAACTTATGCAAAAAGATTGGTCACTTTTCGAAGGTCTGCAGATCTAAAGAAGCACAGGAAGTAACTGATGAAAATGAAGTAAGTGAACTTGGACCTTCAAATAATAAGGTATTCATAGGTACACTTGGGGATGGGTCAAAATGTAAGCCCTGGAAACTAGAATTACTATTTGAGGGAAAGCCACAAACATTTAAAATTGATTCAGGGGCAGATGTAATAGTAATTCCCCCTGGCATAGTTGATCCAAGTAGGATCCAGCCGACTCTAGTTGAGTTGTTTGGGGTTGGTAGAACAAAATTAGAAACTGTAGGTTGTGTTAGAGCTAATATCCAATACAGAGATGTTAAAATAAATCACATGGTATACGTAGTGAAGGGACTCATAACACCCTTGCTTGGTCGTCCAGCAATACAGGACTTGAAAATTTTAACTTTTGTTAATTCAGCTGCAGAGGTAGACAGTGACTTTTTTACCGAATACCATGAAATGTTTAGTGGTCTGGGCGTCATTCCTGATCCCTACACAATAGCACTTAAGGATGGCGCAAAGCCATACGCAATAACCACTCCTAGGACAGTACCTTTACCCCTAATGTGTCAAGTGAAAAAAGAACTAGAAAGTATGGTCCAAAATAATGTAATCACACCAGTTGAGCATGCTACTGAATGGTGCTCAGCAATGGTAGTAGTGCCTAAATCTAATGGAGATGTCCGCATATGTGTTGACTTAACAAAGTTGAATGAATCCATCCAGCGGTCTTATCATCCGATTCCCAAAATTGAAACGTCTCTCAGCTCAATTTCAGGAGCAAAATGGTTTTCAAAACTTGATGCAAACAGTGGTTTTTGGCAAGTCCCCTTAAATGTAAATTCCCAGGATCTAACTACTTTCCTTACCCCTTTTGGACGTTTTAAATTTCTCAAACTTCCATTTGGAATCACATCAGCACCTGAACATTTTCAGAAATGCATGAACAAAATCTTAGACAACCAGTCAAATGTCGCAGTCCATATGGACGATATTCTTATTTGGGGCAAAACGAAAGAAGAACATGATACAGTTGTTCGGCAAGTACTTGAAAAGCTTAAAAATGTAGGAATGACACTTAACAAAGACAAAACTGAGTTTGGGAAGTCAAGTATTAAATTCCTCGGGCATTTCCTCTCATCCGATGGAATTTCTGTTGATAAGGAAAAGGTTTCCGCCATTCTCAAAATGGACTGCCCAAAAAACGTAAAAGAACTTCAAAGGTTCAATGGGATGGTAAACTTTCTTGGTAAGTTTATTCCTGACAAAGCTAAGATTTTGGCCCCAATGAATTCACTACTTCAAGCTAACGTTCCATGGATATGGGGTCCAGAGCAGGCGAAGGCATTTGATGAAATAAAACTCTTTTTGACCAACTCTCCTTGCCTAGCTATTTACGATGTAAATCGGGAAACAATTATCTCATGTGATGCCTTGCTTCAAGGACTAGGATCAACTCTTTCTCAAGTTCAAGATGATGGTTCTATACGACCAGTATCATTTGCATCCCGAAGCCTTCTTCCTTCTGAAAAAACTATGCAAACATCGAGAGGGAGGCTACAGCTGTTGCTTGGGCATGTGAAAAGTTTCAAGAATTTATTATTGGCAAGAGAATAACAATACAAACAGATCACAAACCACTGCTTCAAATTTTGAAGTCCAAACATCTTGATGAATTGTCTCCAAGAATTCAAAGAATTCGATTGCGTCTCATGAGATATGATTTTTCAATTACTTATATTCCTGGAAAGCAGCTTCTAGTTCCTGATGCTCTTTCAAGAGCACCTCTCCCATTTTCAGGTACTGATGACCGTGAGTTAGAAGAAGAAACTCAAGCGTTTGTTCAAATGGTTTTGTCATCCATCGATATAAACGACTGCATAGTTGCTAAAGTATTAGAGGAACAAAATAAAGATCCGACTTTACGTGAACTGAAAAAAATAATCATCCAAGGTTGGCCTTCTAAGACATCATTGCGAGATGACCTAAAACCGTACAATTCAGTTAAGGATGAGCTAAGTGTTGATAATGAGATGATACTACGAGGTTCAAGACTTGTAATTCTGCCAGCTCTGCAGTCTTGGGCACTTCAAAGAGTACATGAAGGTCACTTTGGAATCACCAAGTGTCGTTTACGTGCAAAAGAGTCAGTCTGGTGGCCAGGAATTTCTTCAGCCATTGAAAGTATGGTGAAATCATGCCCTACTTGTATTAAACATTCAAGGAACAGTCATGAACCATTGCTTCCCACACAATTCCCTGACAGGCCATGGAAAACACTTGCGATGGATTTGTTCAAACTTGAAGACGTTTGGTTTTTGACTGTGACAGATTATTACTCCAGATATTTTGAGATAGCTGAATTAGAGTCATTAACATCACGAGAAGTAATAATGAGATGCAAAGCCTTTTTCTGTCGACACGGCATTCCAGAAGAAATTAGGTCTGACTGTGGGTCTCAATTTCAAGTCCTTGAAAATTCAGATTTCAAGACATTTTCCAAAGTTTATGGCTTCAAGCATGTAACAAGTAGCCCAAAATTTTCCCAAAGCAATGGAGAGGCTGAAGCGGCAGTGAAAATCGCCAAAATGATTCTAAAGAAAAATGTGGAAGACCCTTATTTAGCGCTTCTAGCCTATCGAACGACACCCCTCTGGAATGGGTTCAGTCCCTCTCAGCTTCTTATGAACAGGCGATTACGGAGCACATTGCCTCAGACAGGACATTTGCTTTGTGGAAAACCAGATCTAAAGGATCTTAAAGGGAGAGAAGAAAGATATCGTAAGAAGTACAAACACAACTATTATAGAAGGCACAAAGTGCAAACTCTCAATCCTCTTCATATAGGAGACCCAGTTTGGATTGTGGACCTTAGAAGACATGGCAAGATTGTGAAAATCCTGGACAGCCCTCGTTCATATATTGTTGAAACTGATAAGAGGAATGTGAGAAGAAATCGATTCCACCTCAAACTTGCCCCTTATTTAAGAGAGGAAAACAGTGAACAAAATTTGTCAGCGAATACACATCAAACAGAACCATACAACCATCCACAGAGAAACATACAAAAACCAAGCTGGTTGAAGAACTTTCAAACTTAAAAGGGAGGATGTTGTGAGACATTTTATTTCATAACACCTGTTAATTTCTATTAATTATTATCATATGTTTATTTGTTATTCTATGTTTGTATAAAGGTAAATAAAGTGAGTTGAGTTTGAGTTATGACATAAAACAGTGCATTCACTTAATTCTTAGTCAAATAGTACACTTTGTTTAAAGTTCAGACAATTTTTCAGACTGTTGTTTATGTTAAACATATAGTAACAAAGGTACTGACACTTTTAAGATATCCAGTGAAACAACCAGTGGCGGCCCTAGAGATTGTGGGGCCCAAGTATTTCTTTATCTGTGTATAATCATATGTCATATTATGTTATTATTGTTATTGTTTACATTTGAATTTGTACACAGATTTAGTTCAGTAATAAAGATACTTTTGTCTATTAAACATGGCGCAGTCAAGAATAATAAAGTAAATAAGGGAATTCAAAAAGAAAAGAAAGATCAAAATGGATTTTAATAAACCTGAAGAGTTGAATGTTGTTAATGGTAATATTGCCACCAATTATAAGAAGTTTAAAGAAGAAATATTAATATACTTTGAAGCAACTGAAACAAACAAAAAGTCAAACAAAGTACAAGTTGCAAGATTGAAGAACCTTTTAGGGGCTGAAGCTTTAAAGCTTTACAACACACTGAAGAGAGATGCAGAAAATGAGGATGAAACCGTCTTAAGTATCTTAAACACGTTGGAAAAACACTGTATTCCTAAAAAGAATGAGACTATGGCAATACATCGTTTCTTAACTCGTAAACAGAGAGATGGGGAAAGTTTTGATAAATATTTGATTGATTTAAAGTCACTTGTAAGCCCTTGCGAATTTAAGGATCAAGAAGATAAACTCCTACGGTCCCAAATCATATTTGGAATTTCCTCTGCGAGCGTTAAAGAACGCCTTCTAAGAGACAATGTTCCTCTAGAAAAAGTAATTGATTACTGCAGATGCGTAGAAACAGCAGAAGAAAACTTGAAGCAATTGATGAAAAATGATCAGCCAACCTATATTGATGACGTTACTAACAAGACTCAAAAACCACAGACGAATAAGCAAAATTACAGCCAAGCTACAAATGGTAATTCCTCAATGATCAGGCCTTAGAGCTTATGATAATGAGGGTGCAAGATGTTCAAGATGTGGATATTTTCACAAAGGCCAACCTTGCCCTGCACAAAATAAAGTATGCTTAAAATGTCAAAAACCCAATCACTTTGCTAAAGTATGCAAGACAAAAATTTTTAATGGCCATGAATTAGAATCAACTACTCAAATTGATGAAACACAGTCAGAGTGGAAGCTTATGATGAAGTGGGGGCTATAGTCAATGTTAACAGGATCAAAGCAAGTCACTGGACAGTAACATTAAATATAAATGCAAAGAAGATCATATTTAAGATTGACACTGGTGCCGATGTTAATATTCTTTCCACCAAAGATCTTGATAGCTTATCTCTACCTAAGTGCTTTGAGGTTCAACCATCAACAACCAAGCTTGAGGCTTTTTGTGGGTTCAAGATAATCACAGTGGGGGGAAGTAACACTGCCAGTTACAGTGGCTTCTAAATTGTACAACTTCACATTTATTGTGGTTGATTCTGAAAAGGCGACACCAATAATAGGACTTAATTCATCTATTGCAATGGGCCTCATCAAGAGAATATCTATTGATGCAGTAAGCAAAATACCCGACGTACAAACGCTGGTTGAAGAGAATAAAGATGTATTTGTAAACCAAGGTTGTTTTCCTGAAGTACTGAAACTGAAACTTAAGGAAGGGGCTGTTCCAAGAAGTTCACCTGCCCGTAGAATACCTAACAAATTAATGGATCGTCTTAAGCAGAAGCTGGATTCTTTGGTATCAAGAAACATAATTACAATTGATCAGTACATAAAATCTACAAATGAAGACGAATCCTTATACAAAGTTATGCAGTTTTATCAAGGAGGATGGCCCAGCAAAGTTTCGCCGAATAACCATGAACTAATGCATTATTTTAGAATACGAAATGACCTAACAGTTCAAGATGGACTACTGTATTTTAACGAAAGGTTGATAGTGCCACCATCTATGCGAAGGTATACTTTACAGACACTCCATGAAACTCACTTGGGATTCAACAAGAAGAAAGCTCAAGAACTTGTTTACTGGCCTGGATTAATTTCAGATTTGAAAAATCTTATTGACAGCTGTGCTACATGCGCTAAGTTTATGCGAGCAAAATTGAAAGAGCCAGTTCAACCTCATGAAGTTTTTGACATGCCTTTTTACAAGGTAGCAGCAGACATAGCCGATTTTGACGATCAAAGTTATTTAGCCTAGTGTTAATAGATTATTACTCAAGATGGATTGAAGTTGAGCGTATTCGAGATAAAAAAGCAACTACTGTCATTACTGCATTGAAGCCAATTTTTGCTCGTTTTGGAATACCAAGTATTTTTGTAAGTGACAATGTCCCATTTAACTCTCAAGAATTCATTGACTTCAGTAAATTGTGGAAGTTTGAAGTAAAGTTTACTAGTCCCCATTATCCTCGCAGTAATGGACTCGCGGAAAAAGCAGTAGGCATAGTTAAGTTAATGTTGCAAAAGTCAAAGCATGAGAAAACAGACTTCAGTTTATATCTTCTAAATTATCGGTCATCTCCAGTTGCGAATCTGAGGTATTCTCCTTCGCAACTACTACTTCAAAGTAGAGTTCTGAACACTATGTTACCTGTAATACCATCAAAACTTAAACCAAGGACTATTGATGATAAAGAAGTGACAAGCAAACTTGGCCAGGGTATGCAGTATAATAAAACAGCACTAAATAAAGCCAGTGTTTTCATTAAGGGACAAAAAGTAAATCAGGAATGTTTCCAACCTTCAGTGGGAAGAAGGTATAACAGTTGATGTGCTGGGAAACAGATCATACATTGTTGAACTAAATGGGAGAAAGTTGCGTCGTAATTCGTGGTATATTCGACCCTTCATTGAACGTACCAGAACCAGAATAGTCAAAGCTCCAAAAAAAAAAATTAGATTTGTGAAAAGGGGCATGTTTGGTTAAAAGTATTTACCTAACCCGCCATGTTAAACTTCCCTATCCCAAGCGTGATGTATACAACTTCCTTACCATACTTCTCGAGTGATGTAAAGTTGAAAAAAAACTCACTCGGTGATGTAATGAAACCCATTTAAATAGCATTGAGTGGATAACTTAAAAATTATACCTCTATGGAGCCAACGACGTTCAACGCTATAAATCAGCTGTGTGTTTGAATTTTATTGTTATGCTTTGAAGAATTTTCCTAACCTAGCTTTTGTTTGTAAATGAACGTTACTGTAAGAAGATGAGTGAAATTGATAATGAAGCATATTGCTCGTAACCTCCTGAATATTGTCGGGTCAGGTAAAATCTTGTACGTTACACGTTACGCAAGAGCGTGTTTACATCACTTCGGTGAATTATGCAACTCGCCTTCGCTCGTTGCACAACATTCACCTGCGTGATGTAAAAACGCTCTTACTACACTTGTAATGTAAATAGCTATTCTTTATCTGTGTATAATCATATGTCATATTATGTTATTATTGTTATTGTTTACATTTGAATTTGTACACAGATTGAGTTCAGTAATAAAGATACTTTTGTCTATTAAACAATAGCGGGCCTCTCTTATACCTGAAATACGGCTGTGCTTACGGCTGTGAAAAGCTCAGGGCCAAAGCACCAAATGGATATTAACATTGACTATATACCATAACTAGTTATTAAAATAGTCTAGAGTCTAGTTATGGTATATAGACAAATGGTACTACGGATAGTCATAGTACTCACTAGTGTGGACATTAATCCACACCAGAGAGTATCACATCCACAGATCATGTCTATATAAATATCCACAATTCATGACCTTCAAGTGCCTGGACAACAGGACGACCTCATACTAGACTACTTGTATTACTTGAGGTGCGTGCCCGTTCTAACTTTACTTAAGATATCTTTGACTTTCATACATAGACGAATTGTGATAATATTTTTGAGTGGAGCGAGTGATGATTTTATTATACTACACTCCTCCTTCTGTTTTCCATATACTTTTCCCGAATGGCTGAAGCGATCCGCACGAAATTTAGCAGTATAGTAACGAACTATGCGAAGGGATAAAACTTAAATGGTACAAATCAGACGACAGGGCTTTTCCCCTGCGTGAATTTAAACTTTTGAAAATTTAACATGGGCCTTATCTTAAGGTTATTGGTAGCCATGGCAGTTTTTGTAAGAACTAAAAAAAAGGATAAACAAAAGGCCAAGACACATGTGTTTTACAAGCAATGCATACCAGTCAGTACATTACAAATACAAAACAAAAGGGAAATAACTGTCGGATTACAGTAATACCATTTTGAGCCTAATAATATTTAAAAATATTAATAACCAATTATAGCCTAAGCACCACCGGCTTTTGATAGTGCCAGTACACTTCCATTTTATGTGAACCAGATGTACCATTGACTTTGGATACTGTAAGTACACTTTACATTTACGTTAACCAGATGTAGTTTTGACTTTGGATACAGCAAGAGCAAGACTTGCTTTTTATGTAGACTTGGTTTGGTAGGCATCACATTCATTTAGGCTATGTAATACTGATTTACCATTGACTTTGGATAGGATACTGCAAGTGGACATCCCATTGATTTTGGCTACTGCAAATGACATCTAATTAAAGTGAACCAGATTTGGCATTGACTACTGCATGTAGACATCCCATTTTTGTGAACCTGAGCCCATTGGGAACAATCGATCAAATTGTGTTACATTTCTCTAAATCACTTGATTAATAAGCTTGCTCAGCAACAAGACAACTGCATTTGCACACCTACTAAAGTTTTGAACCACATATTTTTAAATACACATAGGTAGATAAACTTGAAAAGTATTGACAAGTTCTCATGGTTTTGTAACCTCCCAATAATTTAAAACCCTGTGACGCAGGAGATCCATTGTATCGATTGGTGATTGGCGTGATTTGAACCCGCCTATTGAAATTAAGTCCCGCGACCAAACCTCCTGTTATAATCTATTCCAGAACTATAACAAAATAACAACACGAAACTACAAGAGCAAGTGGTCGTGAAGTGGAAACTTTAACCCTTTACACAAGCCAAAGTTTTGTTGAAAGCCAATATCAATAACAACGCAGGGACAGAGGGACAGGTGGCCCGCGCCGTCACGGTCTCTGGGCCAATTAAAATCCCTGAAAGATGAGAAGCAGAAGAACGCCCAAGGTCGCACGTGTGATTCATGGAGCGGTCACGCATCTGGCGGGATAAAAAAGTGATAAAAAACAGGCCTGGACTTCTGGTCCTCCGCCGTCCCCTCTGGACCATTGCAGATGACACGTGGATATGTCATGACATTGGCGGGTAAATGAGTAACAAATGGCGGGAGATGCAACGAATGATGTATACCACTAACATATTCATGTATTCATATCGGATACTGGTTGTCCGTTAAAGTTGTATAGTGTATCGGAAACATATGGTAGTAGTTCTCGAATCAGTGTCCATGTCATGAGATCAGCTGTTTTCATTGTTGAGTTGTGCTACAATATTGTTATACACCAACCAACATTAATTATATTGTTTTCAGTTGATCCTTCGCGAACATTTATCAGGGTTATGGTTGACAACTGTAAGGTAGAGCTCAAAGTTTTTAAAGTCTAGGTGAAAATTAAAATAAAGTGTAATGTAATAAACAAAACAGCGATGAACAGCAGCAGTGATGTTTTGCTTGTATATAAAATTTGCTGATTGTATTTGACATGGTCAGCTTTAGATGTTCAAAAAGTGGGTTTGATTGATTTTAAACATGATGAGATATAATAACAGTCACATCACATTTCTCAGCTCACGGTTTGATTCAAAATCAAGATTTAGAGGCTAGGATTTTTGCTAATTTAATAATAAATATTCTCAGGCCAGAATGTGATTGAATACTTGCATTACAATAATTATTAGCCTATAACACCTTCGAGCAATGCTGTGAATACAGACATAGAGTAACACAAGTAGACTTCTCATTCCATTGTAAATTATGAAGCTCGTTTTTCGTGTCTAGTTCATGTCCGGTGACACTGGCCTGGAGAACTCTTCTCTTCTCTTAATCAAAGAACTCTATTCACTGTAATGAAGATGCACGACGTTTTTAATGGCGACAAAGGGGTGATTTTTGTATTGAGTATCAGTAAGAAGTTTGTCTTTCTTTGCTGAAGAGTAAAGTTGTATCCGTTACCGGTAGTTACAGATTTGTGGCAAGTAACACAATAAATGCTCAAAAATCTAAGGATAGAGTTTTACGACTATTAGCTCACTTTTTTGGGACATCAATTTGATATGGGAAGGAAAGATTAACATTTTAGTTTTGTTCAGCACCAGGAGAAAATGAATACGATAGTTCTCAACGTGATTACCCCTAGGCTGGGGGTGGATTGATCGCGGAGGCGGGGGTGGGGGTGGCAGGTGGTGGCGTCGCTAGGAGACAGTCTCCATGACAACCATCACAGCTCACAGCTCGCCGGTGACCGGTGTATTGCTAACCTTGTTTTCCGCATTTCTAACAGTGAATTTGAAAATGGGTGAACAATATGAACGAAACAATGAGAAACTGGCTGGGTAGCAGAGTGCTCTCCCAACAATCTAAAGGTTGCCGGATCGACCTGATAATCAGTAGCTTTTTGACGGTTCGAATCTGGACCCAGCTGTCCCTGATCATTGGACTTTGAATAAATAATGATCCTGGCTAATCAAACAGCTGATCTTAGACAGTAACAAAGGTACAAGGATCATCCCACAACATTCTACACTCATCCTTTACTGATATTCGGGTTAAAATAGGTGGCATCCCCCATCTTAACTCATAATGGTAATACAATTTTGAAACAAGGATAATAATTTATTATTTAAAACCCGTGGACGTGGTTAATAAAACAAAGCATAAGATACCGGTAACATTTTACTTCCATATAAATAAAATTAGAGTTTTGTCTGTACATTGCTCAGAATCATAAACTTTTAGGTTATTTTTACGTTTTATACATTAAACAAACCGAAACAAGTCTCATCTAAATTTCTGTCTGTCTTCGTGTCTGTTACGGCCCAAGAGCCATTTTACGCGGCCTACTCCTGAAAAACTAGAGTACCTATCAAGATCGAAATAATTTTAATGTATTCACTGGATTGGCGAGATTGTCTTTAGCCATTAAAATATGGCGTCACTACTTTGTATATAAAACGACGGACGTTTAAAACCCCGACTTCGTGCGATTTTTGTCAAGTTTTCTCCCAATGTCCAATGTTCATCACTTAACCATCAATGAAATAACGAACAGCTGTTCGGATCAAGATTATTTCTTCTAGCTGTCACTGATATGTTTACATTAAAGGTTGTTTACAAATACCGCAAATATTTCCGATCACATTTTGAAAGCAAAATCCAAAACCAAGTGAAATTTAAAACTATTTTCCTTTCATAAAGGATTTCATTAATCACAAGTTCAATAATGTGTAAAATGAAATAGAGATTCTATGTGTATAAAATTGCTCTGAAGCTTTGATAACCGGGAAAAAGACCTTGAAACAGTGATGTATAGGGCTGGGAAACTTACGTTTATTAAATTGACGACGTTTCAATGGCGGTTGTGTAAAGCGTAAAGTGAAAAATCATAACTGCAGTTGGTGATTGTAACAGAGGTTTACGGATGATGCTAAACTCGCTTTTCCAATGTGTCACTTTCGGTTTCTACTGACCCCTATGTGCTACAATCGCTGGACCATACAGCCAATAGGCCAATAAGACTGTATCTTGGGTACATAGGCCTACCCAATTATTCATAACAACCTATTCGACGACGATCCTTGATACCGGTACTTTTCCCTAGAATACATGGCCTAGGTATCTACCTACTTAGGAAATCAAATTAAAAACTTTCAAAACACAACATTGTGTGATTTTGTTCACATTTCCTTCTACAGTAATATTAACTACATATACCAAACATCGTTTAAAGAATACGTCATATTCTAAATAACAAAAAGCTGTTTGGATGAGATAGTTTGGTTCAAACTGTCACCAAAGTTGTTATATATGTTTTGCTTTTTCTTTATATGTCATAATATTAGGTTTATATATAATAGTTTTGCACGTCTGAAAATATGCAAACTAACTGCTGTTCTTTATATAATAAGGTTTCAACTGACTACTATAAGATCCCCGTGCGTAGAACGGGCACACAGCTAGTATATGAATAAATTTGTCACATAAGATTGGTAAAAACGGTAAGTTGTATATTAAGCCGTGGAAACTACGTATTTCCAACATTAAACCACACGTGTAATCAAAGAACTGAATTAATTTAGCTCAATGATCAAGGTTTGTTGATGTGTAGGCCTACATTATCGAGATGCTGAATTCTTATGATGAATGCTATTTTCCGATGTGTGCTGTTCATTGGCGAGATTTCACTTCTACATTCTGTCTAATTTGTTGAATAAAACGACAATGATTTGAAGTATATTTTATCTGTTGATGTTTTCGATTGTGCTGTTTTCTTTTGAAGCGGAATTATCTTTCTGTTTACGGAAGTGATTGTGCTGTTTTATTCTTTAGGTCTGTGTAATTTGTCTAGATTGTTGATGAGCAACGTAGGACATTGAGAACCCTCTTCTACTCTTCAGCAATCTGGATTCCCAGTCTCTAATTATTTGCATTCGAGTATTGTAAATAGCTGCTATTGGCGTATCAAGAGCACAAAGTACGTCATTGTCGAGCACTGTACATTTGAAGAGCGGCAATTACTGTTTGCACCCGTAATACACACAAGATTTTTCCCACCACCACCACCACCATATTTAACTTATCATAACGCACAGATAAATTTTTTAGTTGCGTATAAAGTGTCTAGGTTATCTTGGTATGTTTTAGGTTTTTATATTTGCTTGCAGAACGTTAGTGATTCATAGAAATGCCAACGATGAAATGCGTACTGTTAACAGATGTGGCAATGTGGTCATTTCCATGCAGTGGTAGGAAAACTAATTTTTCCTACAGTTACCTTACAAAGCGGGCTTTCTTGTACTGATTATGGCACGAAAAGTAGCTAATTGCTGCATTTACTTATTGTTTCCGCACTCCGGTAGTCCAATCAAACAACACAAGACTTGCTTTTATTAGGCACGTAATACGTGTACGCTTGAAAATAAGCTGGCAACACTGCGACTGCGATCAGCTGGTGCTGGTACAGTGTTTCCCATTTCGTTCGACGCTTGGATTTAACCTAACCTAAAACGTGTTGTTTATTGTTTGAGAGACTAATTACTTCCACGTGCAAAGTGTCATTACTGCACTCGAGAAACTTTCCACATTCGCCTGCAGCTCCGGTTCGTGCGTAAACATTTATCGCATGTGCAGCAAAGTGCCAATTCGCACACTAGCTACACAAATAACTATTCGTAGCAACACAATCTGAGAGTATTGAGCCATTATAGTCAGACCATCCACCAACTCAAGTAATACGGTGTTATACAGGAATAATCTAACAAAGCACTCTGCCACCCTAGTGGGTGTAGAGCGATAAAAATAATAGACTCGACTATATAGTACAGGGGTAGTTAACCTCCGGCCTCCCCCAACTAGAGGCCTAGACTGGACGTCTGTGATTTATCGTACAGCAACTGTGTGACTTTGCCGCCCTCCCTACCTTGTTCGCACCCTTGCGGATATTTCTGGACTGCTTATCTCAAAGTCGATTATTAGTTGCTGATGAAGTTTACCTCAAAGGAGTTCATTACGCTAACTTTGTGGAATTCAGAGCTTCATTGGGTCGCGTTTAGATTTATGTAGCTGAAAGGGGATGAAGTTATGGTTGGTCCTAGTGTAGGGTAAAGAGGTTTTGGCTGAACATTTTACCACCTCCTTTATTTACGCACTGTTGTACTGTTGCATGCAATGCTGAATGATAGGAAATGTTTCCTTACAAAATAAGGAATAAAATGCCACTGGTGTAGATATGCAATCAAACAAACCTCTTAATTGTTGGCGTTTTTACTTTTCACAGGCTGTCAATGAGTACCAAAAATAAACTCGTACTTTTGGTGGGTTGTCATTGCTTTATGTGAACAGATTGATTCTTAATCTTACCTGAAAGTATGTATTCTTTTAGATTATTCGCACTCCCTCTCTTTTAGTTAGAATAGCCTAGTCAGGATATAACCATCCTTTCTTCCTTCGGAAATAATGAATAGAAAACGATGACTCATGCGGCTGGCCACCGGATATCGAAGCAATAAAAAATGAGTTACCGAATTGCGGTTGTAATGTTGTGGTAGGGGTAGGGGAAGGGGGAAGCGGTTCAGGTGTTCCATTGTTGATGACGTCACGCGTGACGCTCACCTCCGTGACGGTCACGTGACTGTGTAACTCGTCGATCTCAATGGGCGATGTAGCTGAGATAGGACGGTAATTTACCCTGGGTAATGATGTAATTTGGGTGATGGCAATATCACAAACATCGCATGTAACTGAGCAATGTCAACATTTTGTAGTGTTTATTTAGTTGGTAGAGATAATGTTTTGTGTGAGACCTATAATCAACGGCTAAACATTTTTTCATTCGATTTTATTACTCTATGTTAGTTCATGATGGTGGAAATAGCCCAGCTGTTTCCTTCTTGCGTTGTGTGTGTCACAGCAAAGTGTAATAAACTGAAGCGGGTATTTAATCAGTTTTACGAACAAAATGGCAATACAATGTATGTTAAAATAATATCTACTTTAGAAGAAATCAGGGCTTCATAGGTAACAGAAGCATGAAGTTTCAATTATAGAACGGTAAATACTTTTCTTCAGATTCACACGATTACGGTATGTGATGGTATGGAGATTGTTGACTCTTTAGAATCTACAACCACTTGTCAAGAAAGTAGTATCATTTCAAGAGGTTGAGCTAAAAATAATTCAATGTTCAACAGCAAAATGGAGTAAGTGACTAAAAACATTGATTCACTGTGTTACCTTCAAGACAATTTTTAACACGTTGGGTGCTGATGACGGGAATTCCCGCAATTGCTTAACATTGAAATAAATGCAACTTTTATGTTCAAACATGTCGACAGCACGAATAGTGTTAAACGCGTTTCAGTTCGGCAAAATGTTTTTTTTTTCAATTGTTTTGTTTAGGTTCCTTACTGTAAAGCTAATTTAACTATTTTGCTATACTATGTGAAATTGATACGCACATTATAAAGTGTTCTAAGAAGAAAAACATTAATTTAACATCGGCACACTTTTAGTGAATGATCAACACAAATAAACAACAGACACAAGCAAACAACACAGAACAAGAACAGAAACAGAACAACAGACACAGAACAGCACAACAGCACATAACAGTACAGAAGGAAACAAGTACAGAACTTGCTTAGGATTTTGCATAAGGTCAAGGTGTGAGACTGATAGATTATCTTGAGCTAAGGGGAGATCATTATTAATAATTTAAACAGTTTGATTGAAGAGTATCAGTTCATACCGTTTATCTTTGTTTGACTCCATCAAATGAGTTGGTCAAAGTTATGATTAATGATAGAAAATCTATAGGCAGTCCGTTTAAAGTTTACGTTCAAACCTAGAAGTAGCCTTAAAGTGTTTGTTGTTTGCTACAAACCGACAATGAATAAACACGAAACAAGCTTGCGGATCGCTTGCACTGTTACAAATGGCGAAGTAAATACAAACAAACTGCCGTAAACAGTGTAGTTTACTATTTGTACGTGGACCACAAGCAGAGCGTACCCTGGACACAGGCCAGACATAGGCCTGGAGATATGAGCTATGTTTATTTTCACATCCCTTCTACGCACTACTACTTTACTGACTTCGGATTCCAGCTAAACGGCGGTATATATAGGCTAGCCTGTCGACACGAGGACTCCAGATGTGCCGTCAACGTCAATGTACAGTCGTGACATCAACGTCAATGCACAGCCGTGCCGTCAACGTCAATGTACAGCCAATGTCAACTGTCCAAACTGACCAAACAGGCCATTCATAGTTGATCATTTCGGATGTAACTTGAGCCCCGGGCGGGTTCCCAGAAGAATTCTTTGTTCCCATTAGAAATGCACCGTCTAAAGTAGCAGGAAATATATTCCAAATATAGGCCCTAATATAAATACAATTTGTATAATATCTTGTCAATGGTGTAGTCGTAGTGATTGTTACAATAATAGTGGAAATATAGTTTTCTAGATTTTTTGTTGACGTAGTAAATTAGTGAACAGAGACTAGTGAGCATGTTCTAAGTTAAAACATAGGCCTATCTTCCTGTGTCTAAATTACATATTGAAAAATGTTCAAACGACAAAGCGAACGTAAATGTAGTATGCGTAACTAACGTATCGGACAAGCAACTGATTACTCTATGCTGAGGGAACTACGCAGTGAAGAAGCAGAGAGAACGTAACAACAATACCTGATGTCTGCGTATAACAAAGTACTAATAATTAAGAAGTGTTTGATTTGGTAAATGTTCAGGGGTCGTCATTACTGCAGTTTTAATCTACAAAATTGTTACAATAATGACACTAATACAAATGTGTTAAAAATAATAATTTGACAACTGTTAATAATTTATTATATTACATAAGTCAAGAATGTAGGTACGAACTTAAGGGTGGCCCCCATAACAACGTGAACCTACCACTAAATATCCCCATACCAAATTAGTCACTTGGATCTCTTTACGCGTTTGTGAGTAAAGGCAAATTTGACAATCCTCCTTTGGACATGACAGACTACAATGCAAATAAACCAATCAACAATCACCCTTTGATTAATATGCGTGATCACGAGGGGGGGGTTAGGGGGGGGGGGGTAAAAAGAGGATCGTGACTAGACAATAGAGTGAGCCAACCTGCCCAATCACTTCTACCCTCTTTAATCAAGGGAGAAGTACACCTTTTCATGGCATTGCGTTGCAAAGAGCACTTCCAAGTTCCAGCTTCTTCGAAGAATTTCACTGAGCCAAATCTGTTCCTTTTTGAAAATTGAAAAGTGATGCCTTCGATGGACCTATTGTGAAAGGGGGTACAATGTACAATTTCAAATTACAGTACTTGAAAATATCTGTAAACCGTTGGCATTCATAGAATAGTTAAAAAGGAACAACGGGGAAGTAAAATATTTTTTGGAATCTGTTGGTAGGCCTGATAGAAATGAAACACGTTTGATATAGCTCACACTTGGAAAATATGGAGGATCCACTATTTTTAATATATTTGGACTTTTCTAAATAAATTACTAGTGTTCTTACGTTGAAAATCTATAATTTTAATTGTAATCTTGATGGAAAACTTCAAGTAGTATATGATCATGTATTTTTCACTTACGATTACAGTTATTGACTACGAAATCAATACTTGCGAAGTCATCAATTTCATGTAGATTTATTAAGATAAAATACTGTTATTTCTTTACTATGTAAGTATATGGTAGACTTCGATGTAAAACATCTACACCAAGGTCAATTGCACAAAACTAAATTTTTTGGAAGATTTCGCTTAGACTCTGAACGATCTGAACCACACATTTTTTGTGAATGCCGCATGGGCCACATAAACACTTCCATAAAAACAAGTCACAAAAAATCTAGTGTTGGGGTCGGTACAGCTAGGATAAGGGTTGAAAGCAAAGGCAGTTTTTATAGGGAGGTATGAGATTACTCTATTAGTTTCGGAGAGAACACCCAAAAAACAAACCACCAATACCGTACACACCATACCATTTTCACTAAACGTGATATTTCCTTAACTGGAGACTGGAGGTATTTCAACCAGTTAGTGATACTTTCATTAGGATTTCCCTTACACTGTTAAACAATTTTCATCCATCGATTTTATTATACCTCTTACTAAGTTATCTTAATGATGAAAATGTTTTCAAACAAATCTAATTTTGCAGGTCTCACACTCACAGTGAGGACAATAAATGAGTAGAAACGTTTATTATCAGGGTTGAAAATCTTTGTTTTCGACAGTTAGGAGATATGCTCGCAAAAATAGTTGAATTTGAAGGTGTTCTGATGCAGTTTATTTTTTATTTTAAATCTCTAGTCTACATTACTATCATAGACTTAAAGAAGCTTTTAAATAAACATCTACTCATCAATATCTTCATTCTTTAGTTTATTGTGATTGAAAATTCCTAGATTTTTTAT
The DNA here is from genome assembly GCF_028750875.1 of Macrosteles quadrilineatus. NCBI lineage: Eukaryota > Metazoa > Arthropoda > Insecta > Hemiptera > Cicadellidae > Macrosteles > Macrosteles quadrilineatus. Next base: position 114,154 of record NW_026542666.1, on the reverse strand, counting down.
AAATTGTGGACTTTGTAATCGATACATAACTAATCCCCTATAGACTAGAAAAATGAAGCAAAGGAATTTAGTAAAGAAAATTAGGATGTTCATGTTTATTATGTACTCACTGAAGAATTTGGAACTTCCCTATACTATTATAACATGACGCAAAGATATAATACTACGCTTATTTTACTCCCTAAATAATAACTTCACGATTTTTTGTGTGCTAAGGTGGTGCTACTGTCCATATTTTAGGGCACGGAACGGTTCAATACTATTCATTTAGCATTTTGGCTCGAGGATGTCAACAATATCTTTACTCATTGTTATTACTAATTCTCTTGATTATTCGTGATATTTCGGAAGGCAAGCTATGTGGTCAATAGCGGAGAAATATCCACCAGGGACTTCGTTACAAACGTAGCAAATGTTAGATCTACAAACACAACTACCCTCCAAATTTCCTTCCTGATCCAAAAACCTTTTCCGACACAACCAGCATTGTTGAATAATTGTATTTAAATCCAGCAACGCTTTTTTGTGCGGTAATGAATCATTTTCAAGATTAATTTTCCTCTTATGTTCTTTAATAGCTCCTTCCGCTTCTGTATTGATATTATCAATTTCTTGTTGATTATTTTTATATTCGTGTTGGCTATTTGGACACTTCCTGGACCTAGGTTGGTTATTCATGGAAATTCCTTGTTCAAGTGCCTCTTGAATCCTCTCGACTTTGACTTCTTTATCGTGAAAGATGTCCTCTGGTTTTAGGTTACATTCTTTGTTCGTAAATAAGTCGTAAAGAATATCAAACGCTTTAAAAGGAACGATTATAAGGCTTCCCATTATTTAGAAAATTGAATAAAATGTTTATTATCGAACCTAGTTCAGTTTAAACATATGATAGTTTACAATATAAACAACCAATAAAAAGGATGAATAAAAGGATGAAGGGAAGAAATCATATTATTTTTGCGTATATTATTTTCAAACTATACACTAATAAACAAAAGGCTAAAATACAGAAAAAAGATAATGGAAATGAAAGATTATACATCAATGTGTAAAATATTATACCCTTGAGATACTTTTGAAGTTCAATAAATTTTAGTTTTCCTTGCGACAGATCTACATCATTTTGTTGTCTATAGTTATGCGGGTTGCAAAGAATCTCAGGGTTAATATTACAGATCTATGAAACATGTATCTATATTATTAAAATAATTTGTTGGATTTTTGTGTGCAGCAAATCAACCCCTAAATATTTATTTTCATAAGCATATTGGAGATCAATTTAAAGCTCTAAACATCTAGATGTGCCTTATGCTGGTTTGGATGATATATAGTGATAGCCCTTCGTCCTACAGGCTTTTAAAATTTCAGAGTATGTGCTGAATTCTGTTGTCAATAATTTTAACTTTCTCAAGTTTACATTTGTTCGCATCAAAACAGATGACCATATACCTAATACAATTTTGTTTACATCCATACAAAAATGGGGGTTATGGGGGTTGGTGTTGTTTCAGTGAATTCAAGTAAAATATTGTAATGCTATTTGTATAAAATGCAAAGAAGAAAATGACGTAAGTTGGATTTTGTGTTTTCATAGTATGTTTCATTGATGTTTTAGGTAATTTAAGCAACCCCCGCCCGATCACGTTGTGTCCCGTTACCGTTTTATAATCACCCTATTCGTTTTTATGTTCGTGTACGTGTGCGTGTTAAATGTATCTATTTATTATGAATTGACGACCTTCGAATGAAGCAAGAATACATCTGTACTGGCCCGACAATGACTCCTTTGTGAGTCGAAACCGGTTGCAATTTAGCAACACATTGATCACATAAATGCAGGTATTTATACCAATTATTTAGTTAATGTAAAGAAGAGATTTTGTTTTTTCGTAGTATGTTTCATTTGTAATTTTACTAAGATGCCTCGAAGAGATCACGCATGCAATGCAAATAATAGTGATATAATTAGAAATAATAGTTTTCACCCTTATCAACTACGTATAAAATATATCTCGGATTTTGAAGTCACGAAGTGGCGCTGGCTGCTAGTAGATCTTAATTTTTATTATAATTAGTAATATAACACCCTCGATTAATTTCGATTCAACAAAATTGTTTTGTAAATATTATACTTGGTGGGGTAGGTGTTGTTAACTTAAGTCTTTTATCTTGGAGGTCAAGGTTCGATTCCTGTCAGTCACCAATGGTTTGTTTGTGGCCTGGGTATTAAAAGCCCACGTTCATGTAGCTAAATAAACAATACAAGTCTTTCAGATGCAAGAACGTTCTCTACACTGGAGGACTCTCTCTATGCTTTAATTACAATAAACAAAATCGTTATGCGGTCTAAAAACCAGCATCGTACAAGCATAAATCCAGTGAAGCTGTATTGTTCTGTGTAGTTTTTTGCGGCGGGGTGTAGAATGACTAGAGTTTCTAGCACACTCGTCGGATGGGAACAAAAGCAGTCTAGTTTTGGAGTGAAGGGTCCACGAGACTGCGGTACACAACGGGGCTGCCTGCAACGGTCAACTTCCAATTGTACGCACAAGCTGCAGGCATATACAAAGCGTCCGTATCGTTGCAGAATCGATTGACAAATTCTCAATAAGTGGTGAACATAAAATCGGGTATAATTTTTGTCAAGCTCCATAGTACATGTTTCAGTGAAGCTTTCCCAAATAGTAAAAATATGCATATCATATGTGAGAAATATTCTTTTTCGATTACTGGGGAGGAAGACAAACTGAAAGAAGAAAACTTCTTATAGCAAGGAGGTTTGATATTAACTTGCGGAAAGATCTGAAGTGTGAGAGAGGGGTTAATTTAAATAACAAAATAGCCTATTAGATAACATAATTGCGTTTCCAGTTATGTTATGTTTACAAATAGCCTCTCTCCACACCACGCTCATCCCACATTCTCGAACATGGGAGACTACCGTATCTGTTGGCACAAACAACCGAATGAAAATATCGATCGATACATCGATTATGCGATATATCGTTTGGTTAGTTAGGTAAGGTTAACATAACCTAACTAACCAAGCAATATATCGAATGAAACAATCGGAATCGATATTTTCATTCGGCTGTTTGAGCCAATAGATAGGCTCTCGTACATATGTTAGAGGCCGCGTTATGTGATATGTTGTGTTAGTGAAGCCCCTCAATCTCCACTCCATAAATGGTCATGAGAGGGGTGTGAACCGGAGAACTCCCGGACGTGAAGCCACAACTAACAAAGCTCTAGGCTCCTCGTGGTATGAGGGGAAAACTGAAATTTGGAAACTGGATAATGGGGTGTTCAGTGGTTATCGAATGTGTTTGGGACGAGAGAGAGATATTGTGAGTGTTTGGGTTTATATTGAGGGGTATTATAGAGTTAGTTACATAATGTAAAAGTTCTTTGAAGTTTGACAATACTTTTGGGAACAGTAGAGACAACATGAACGAAAGAATGAAAAAATAAGTCTGGATAGTAACATGAATAGTAAGACGTTAGGACATAAAAACGTAAAATGTCATTGGAGCATGGCGTAGGAAAACTCATACTGTACTAAATTAGGCTACATCAACTTAGTGATAGATGTCTAATGTTTATTCAACATTGTAAGCACCTTGTCCGTTGTAGACTATATTCTGGGTTTCGCTTGTGTGCATTTGGGCTTCCGGTATTTTCGAACGATAATTATTTATTGTTTAGTTCTTCTACATTTCAATCTAGAATGTTCAGCTGTAAGTTGCTAAGATATCCTCATAAGCGAGAGATAGCCCAGGTGACATTTAATTTTGCTTTCAGCAAAATGTATTGAAACCATTAACTTCTTGTAAAGATACAGCTTTTAAAATTTAGATAACCCGTGGAGTTCTTATTTTACAAATACTGTGTAAAAATAATTACTGTACGTGAAGAATATACTACCGGCACTAAAAAAAAAACAACACGAACAGAGTCCAAAATCGTTCAACGAGTTAGAGGCAACCGTAACGAGCGTTGACAAGATTAATGTGTAATTAAGATGAAATCTGGCTCATTAGGGAGAGGGTTGGGTCCCGAGGGTGCGACAGGGGTGCCAACCTTGGGAATGTGCGGGGGCTTTAAATGTTACGAGGTTGGCAATAATGGCTGAACCTGGAGCTGGAGATTCGGAGTCTTGGAGAGCTCTTGAACCGAGACAAAGAATGAGCAGAGCAGGTGTGGGGGACTGGGAGCATCTATCACCGGGGCAAGCTACTGTAACGCAGTGGAAACTAAAAAACAACAGCTCAGATCAGCTGTTGAATATAAAATATAACAACTGGGCAAAATATCGTCAGCTTGATAGGTTGAACGTTTTTGTATTGTAAACCCTTTGTTAATGCAAATAAAGAAGCTTTTACTCGTTGACACGTTTTAACGTTTGGCAGTTGGATATAATACGTAATTTGGGAAACTATGGAATATCCAAAGAATATCCGTTTCGAGGTCTGGAATTTAATCCCATCTTATTGCTTAAGTACTTAAGTTTTTTGTGGTTATGACCGTGTGTTGAGGGAAATTTTTAATTCTATTTACAACTTTTTTATTTTTTGCATCATTTCATTAGACTGATCTAGACATGTCTGTCTTCCTCAGCTTATCCCTGGTTGTATACTGTATTATATACAATCTTTCCCAAAAATGCATTGCATTCCATAAACTTTGCGTATGTTTTGCAAAATGTCCACAACATTGTTATTTCTACACGGAGATTCATAATTGCTCAAATCTTTGTCGAAGAGTTTTCTTTGCTGTTTCCTACCGCTTACGCTTGGACTTGTACCATTCTCCCCGTCACCGGCACGAGCTTATACAAAAACTGGGCCCCATTCACATCCCAAGATCGTGCACTCTGGCGGCGAGATTAATTGAATCACAGACAACCTGTGTCCGAGGACTGTACTGGACCTTGGACTTGACCATATCTGGAGTCGTGGACGGCGCCGGCGTCCAGACAACACTTGAGATGCGGTAGAACATACTCAGGAGGAACCTCTGGGCAACAAGAATGTTTCTTCGACAACCTAACCTTAAACATGCTCTAAAATGTTCAGAATATCTTTTATACGTTTCAAACCCTTAAAAACAAACAAAACCCTAATGTATTTTCGATAGTTTGAATCTGGACCCAGCTATCATCGATCTTTGGCCTTGTTATAAATGATTCTGAATAAACAAACAGCTGATCAGCTGATCCTAGTCTGCAACAACAACAACAACGCTACACAGATCATAACACTCCACTGTACACACATTCTTTATCCTTCGCTCATATTTGCGTTGAACATGCCTAGTAGCGTCTCCAACTATAATTAGTAGGCCTGGTTTTAATAACATCTCATCCATTGAATCTTTAAATAGGCTAGCTAAGAAATTCATGACACTTTACAAACAAGTCTTTCCTCTTTGTACTCCAATGAGTATTTGTTATTGATTGTTTATGGAAGGCTGGAGATGGACTTTGCTCTCCTAAAGTAGTCTATTGGAATTCGCCGATTGTAATTTAATAAAATCTTTAATCAAAGTGCGTTATGATTTATACAAGTCCTGGGTACATGAAGACTTTCGCTTCAGACCCATTGCTGTTTCAAACAAAATTTAGGAAAATCTTTCCTCGTGGCCTTCAAGAAATTTCTTCAATGGCAACGTTTCTCTTCGCTTTCAATTCGCAACTTTGCTTCGGTAACTTGGTCGCACCAGAGTAAACATTGTGACGGTACAACACCACTTCCGGTGATGGGGTGGGATATCCGCCGACATCACTTCCGGTCTGGAATAATGATAGAGTAACTATTGTTATAATAAAGGGGCGTGCCGGTAGACGGGTCGGCATGTTAGCTTACCGAAGCAATGGCGTCACAACCCCCGACAGATGTGGAACTCCCTCTTAAAAAGTTGATTTAAAGCCCTGAATGAATTTACTGTTAGGAAAGGTCACGAGTGGGGACCTTGAATTGTTTGTTCTGTGGAATTTTCATAACTGGATTTGGATTTATATTGTTTCATTCACTCAGCGAATGTCTTACACAAGTTCTCTAGAAGCTTATGCAAACTACTCAATACAAACGAGTTTAATTGTAAAATATACAAAAGAGCTGTAAAATTGCATTAGGGGTTGCTTTATTGTGACAAAATAAATCTCCTCATTATTACGTATACGTACTCCTTTTGTTCAACAAAATCGTCAATGTTTAATGTCCAATGCAAATTGGAAAGTCAAAGACAGCAAGAATACAATATTCACAGTTTCTATGATAACTTTACTTTGGTTTTGACTATTTAAATATATATATATATATATAACACTATGAGTTGTCATTATAGAATATAGTAAACTAGAGGGATGGTGGAGGACGTTGAGGTATCTTAGCTTCTGCTAAGTTTGAGATTCGGCAACTCATATTATGTAAATAAAACACTGGCTTAATGAAATCTAGTATGAAAATAATTTAAAGTTCCCCTGGCATTTGTTTTCAATTTTGAATTCTCTCTTACAAACCAAGCAGATGGTCAAGTATATTTTCTTAAATTTCAACACTTGATACCAAAAATACTTTGGTTTCAATGGGGTTTAACTTTTGACAAGAAAGTCAAAATCGATAGACAGCCCACCACAATGAGTCAGAGTTTTACCCAGTGACGCCCCACCTGTACCAGACGTCGCGGCGCTACCCCCCCCATAGCAACTACCCCTAAAACCACCCCTCCACGGGCGTCATCGACCTGGCTACTGGCTACGTTCATTGCAACACGCATTTCACTTGCACGCACGCTGGTTCTTGGAACATTGCATAATTCAATCAGATGGTTGTTTGACATAAAAGCTGTTTCTTTGGCTGTTTTCATCCAAGGAATGAATTTTAATGTTGAAGTATTGTTTGTGAAGGCAGATGTTGCGACATGTAACTTGCTCGTATTCGTATTACAGAGTAGCCTTGGATATGTTGGTGTACGGGTGATCTTGGCCGAATAATGTTCATTGAATGAACATAAAACTCTTCTCATCGGGCATATTGAAGCATAAGTATGACATTGGGGATAATTTTATAATTCAAACGTAGATGCTCGGTTCAAAATAAGTTTGAAACTGTCTTGTTCACGCTGTGAGAATTAGGTCTCATTGTATAAAGAGTAGAGAAGCTGGCTGGACATGAAGTGGTCAACATTCCTAGTTTTTAGTTAAAAGCATTTACTATTCTAGCGCAGCGGTTGCTTGGGATAGAGCGGTTTTCAACTACATTTAGTCAAATGGGACTGTTTATGCACGGCGGGAGCGGGAGCGGCTGAAGCCAGGGTTGCCAACTTGACCCACGCGCACGTGCACTTAGGACAAATAGTTGTGTTAATTATTTGGCAGAGTTTGAGTTGGCAAGAATGTGTCCCCCTTCCATTCTCCTTTAACCAACCGCTACCGCTATCGCTCTTCGTGCATAAAACAGCTCCATTCATAGCGGGAGCGGGCCCGCTATCGCCCCGCTCCCGCTCTTGGTGCATAAACGGGGCCTAAGTTGGTTAACCTTAACATAAACGCTATACTATCAGGTACTGAGGTTTTCAAAATAGCCGAGCATTTATTCAGTAAATGCCTAGGGATTAGAGTACTCAAGAAAATTATAAAATTTGTACTCGCCACTGGAGTTTATAACTGGAAGATAAAGTGTGTGATTCACACTCTTTGAGATATTTACAACAATCATCAGTATGAATGTTTATTTAATGCTTATAATTTGCCCAATAAATATAAATAGACCGGTGATCAACGGTGTAGAACTAAAAGGACGCCATAATTGATTAAATTTAGGGTCCAAACATGAACAGGAAACAGATGGTCAGTGTCTCGCACGTGGCTTCTGACGTTTACGTCAATGTTAATCACTGTTACCATAGCAACTATGTCCGGCCTGAAGAGGTTTATGGTTGAGATAGAGTTGAGATGGAAAGTTTATGGTGGGTGGCATCATCCTGAATATGTTTACCTAAAGACAAACAATCTTTGGAAATTTTGAAAAACTTGTACATCGAGTTTCGATTTATGATCTAACTTTGCTAAATGCAGAGTTTTGTCAAGTCAGTTTGACTATTTGTAGAAGTATTATATAAGCTGAGATTCAATTTCCATGTTAAGGTTGTAGCACGATTACTAGAAAAATACCGGTATGGATCATAAACATCAACAAATGACGTTTTTCCGAAAATAAACATTATTTAACATTGGTTAGATGGAACTGCTAAAACATATGTTCAATGCTATTAGTATAGGATTCGGGCCAACAACGTCTTTTTGTTTAGGGTTGTAGCATAGCGTTGTAGCATTGATTGACTATTTCAAAGGTTGTAGCCAGGAAGAATAAATAAAATATATATAATCAAACTGAGCCATAGAGAGCGCCAATGTCCATAACTCATTTCTGTTATATTAATCTACTAACCTAGAGTATTGTGGATATCTCACAGTAACAAATCGTTTTACACAGTTTATCCAAAAAAATGGGTAATGAATAAAAAGTTATTTAGTTGCAACACAACACACTTCAAAATTATCCTCAGATGATTGAGTCATGGATGATTAACCTGACGGAGTAGGTTTAGGTATAGGTTTAACATTGCTAAAAACAATTAAAAACAGCTCAAACTCCGTCTTAAAAACAACTAACAGATTTTATTGATGAAAGAGTAAATTGTATAATTATTTTTTAACTATTCTTTCACACACCCGACTGATAGATATTATTCTTGTAATCGCGCTGTAGATATTATCGTATGATGTTTTATCTCATTAAGATTTATAAGTTTTGCAGTATTTAAAAATTAAAATCCACGTTGACTTGAAGCCGTTCAATTTAATTTTCGCTGTGATCGCTAATAAACGAACGCCTTTCCTCTGGCAAGGAGAGTTCACTTATCATGGTTTGTTGTGTTTTTTTTCGGTTAGAGTAACAAAATAATGTATTTTTGCAGTCCACAGTTTTTTTATATAGCATCACTCTTTAATGAGCATGCATTTTTTTGGTATTTTAAATGAGTCAGTTTCAAATAGAGAACAAACATGCACAATATAATGTTATTTGAAAAAGTTGGTGGTATTTCATAGTGATACGTTTTTGGGGGGTGCAGGTAGTAAAATAAGGGGTATTTCAATGTTTCACAGGCTTTGTTATGTGCAGGATTTTTTCTGTGCGTTTGTAAGTGGTGTGAATTTCCAACCACTATAGTTGAGGTTTCACGACGTTTCGGATCTGTATCTGTAATCTAACCCCTTCTTCAGGTGTTACGTTGGAGTCTTTATTCTAGCTCGAGAACTAGATATGAGGAATAGCGCGGATAAAGGAACACAAATGTGAATCTACCTGAAGTAATTGGTATTTAAAAATTAAAACTCTTTTTTGTATTGAAACAAAAGCAACACAATAAAACTTACCAACTTTTACGTCGGGTCTCGAAAACACAACACAACACTAACTTAACACACCTCACCGCCGCGTACCATTTTAAAAACACAGTAAACAATGAAATATTGCACCTTCAAAATGCCGAAGCTCCGGCTGTGAAGGGCTTCCCGCGAATGTGCTATGGGCTTGGGCTAGGGGCACCTCCCCCCACCACCGGTCACTCTGTCTCTCTCCCTCTCATGGCGATGGGGTATCTCCATCCCTGTCTCTCTCACGGACAAAGCACGCTCCCCTTCGAGCATGCGTTCGCACCCTCTGTGCACTCTGTTCAGATGATAGTGGGACGTATTTTGTTTACGAAGTATGTAGTGTAGATAAAATATTGTTCGTAAAGCACTTCAATTTCTTTGGCACACACTTTTTACATGTGTTATCACTTTATGGACAGTTTAATTTTTGTAATTAATCGTTTGAGTTTTTATAAGTTTAAAATGTGTAATAGAAAAAAAGGTTTTAAGAGACCCTAACATCCACATTTACCTAATACCATAGATAAAAGGAGTATAGACATAATCTTTACTCTTTGTCTATCTATACTCTTTTATCTATGCTAATACCCTATGTAACCTAACCTACTTAATTTTCCTTTTCCCCCCTCTCATACATGCGTTGCTATGTGTTTAAAAAAATTAGGAAGGTTAATCTATTACATAGAGCAATTATTTAAATTAAATTCAGGGTCACTAAAAAATTTAAGGAGTTTACTTGCGGAACGTGAAGTAAAACACAAAGTTAAAAGTTCTCTTTACTTCACAAATCAAATAATCATCCTTCTCCCTCCTATCAATAATGTTTTAATTTATTTGTTTACATTTTCGAAGTATAATCCTTAACCGACATGACACCCTATAAGCCCTAGGCCTATGCTAAAACTTTCCACATGACTTTTTATTTTCGTTTAAGGTATACAACAATCATTTAAAATAAAAAAACACTTTTTATTATAACTTTTTAAAATTAGAGTCGAAAGGGTTAAGTAAGTCTCTAGCTCATCGGGAATTTAGTCCGGACAAGAGAGTGAGCTAATAAAACGTTTTAAAATATCGTACGAGTTTTTCTGAAGTAATGGCTTTTGATTTTTCCGATCAAACTTTTAAAGCCAAACCCCCTAAAACCAATTTTCAATTAAATCCTTTCGATGGATCTCGAAATATAATAAATAGAGAAACAAAAACAAACGGGAAAAGTATTTTCCCAGATATTCTTGCCATTAGATAATAGAATGGTTATTTTCATTGAGTTTTTTTTAAAATCACTGTTAAATGATTAATTGATTCAAATGTTCTATAATTGTGAAAAATGAACCATAATTCTAATAAAATACATTTTTGAAGTTTTCATCAATACATACCAATGTAACTGTCCCAAAGTCAATGTAAAGCCATAAATTTTTTGATTTGTTTAATGTTTTTGGAATTTAGACGTTTTTTTAAAATTATAAATTAAAATAGCCGCGAACCATTCTAATTATTTTAAGAGATATGAATTATTTTAAAGATAAAGTTTTCAGGCCATCTGTCATACAGTAATTCCAGTAATATAGCTAATGGATTTAAGTTATTTAGATTAATAAATTATTCAAACAGAAAGCGTTTCTATTTGCATTTTGTTGAAGCAAGAAATTTAGAGATTACATATGACATTTTTAAACATAAACAAAGAATTTACAGTGATCGATTCTAGTAGTAGTTGAGATATTTGATATTGATATAGATATTTGATCGTTTGGAGGTCCAGGACTGTTATTAATATACTCTTGTTCAGTTTACCTTTTAATTTTTTATCACGTTAACGAGCTATTAAAGTTTGGTATAGGCCTACAATAAGAAAAACAAATGCAGTAGGCCTACATCTTTATAAATCCTGACATTATTCAACATATAAGTCGATCGCTTATTATAATCGTAAATAGCAGAAACATTATAATTTAACTAACGTTACATACAAATACTATAAATACTATACCTTCACACACAAAAAATAAATAATAAATATACTATATTTGACCTCAGAGTAATAAAACAAAATTTTGTTTTATTACTCTGAGATTTGACTTAGCAAACGCACTAACAACGGTGCAACATTGTACACAATTTCTCCACTAGAATGCAGTTCTGTGCAATACGCATTACAACGATACCTAGTGGCAATTTCTGTAGACTATTGTCGGCAACGCAGATCGTTGCAACATTGGAATGCAGATATTATAGTCCTAAGAGGCATAAAATTAAAATAAAATTATGCTCTCCTTTAACATAAATAATACAGTACGTGTTTTATTTCATTTTAAAAGCCTATAATGATATGATGTAACTTTTAGCGAATTTCCCATATAGGGAATAAGCTATTACATGCTATTACCATTGACTATAAATCCTTAAGGATTTATAGTCAATGCTATTACCGTAGGTCTCATGGTAAGAGTTGGACCCGGGACCGATTTCGTTTTAATTTTGATGTCCCTAGAAGCCAAAACACCATCCGGTCAAATCCACATATATGTGTGGGACCGTTAGGACGATAACTAGAGCAAAAAAGATCCGATTTTGATTAAATTTGGTACAAACGTGTAAAACTACGTTTATTCGAACGAGTTCGCGAACCAGCATGATCGGACCTTGGGAACGGGAGTTTAAAGGGGTTTAATGGGGCACAAATATATTTTTCCCATTTTTGACCATAAAAATACAAAGTTTCATAATTTATTTCCAAACCATCTTGTAGAGCTCAAAAAAGGAATAATTTTGTATATACGGAGAATATTGTAAATTAAAAATACCCATGTTAGTCCTATAAAAACTGTAGTAGTTTGCTTGTTTATGGATATATTTGGATCAAACTTGGTAAATCCATGTACAGTACTAAGCTATTAATATTTTACAAGAAAAAAAAACACACACACACTTTATTACCCTCCCTGTAGGCAGAAAACCTAGGTGTTCGGTAAACCTAATGTTATTTGAATAGATTTAATTGAACATCAAATCAGGCGAATGGAAATTCGCTTAGTCTGCTGGTTTGCTGCGGCGGAGGTATTTAACCGGTGATTTACGGTCCACCTTAATTGTCTGTGACCCACTAAAAAAAACATTAAAGAAAACTTTGTGTTTCCAGGGGGATAAAAATCCGCTACCCCCTTTTTACCCCCTTGATGTAAAACATACTTATAATTATACTTTATACTTTTCTTTGAAATGGCGACCATACAAATGTGTAGGTATTTTAAGCCAAGTATGAATGGAGACATAGGCTATTACTAGTATTTTAAAGCTTTAGTTCCATTAGTACTGAGTGTTATTTTATTTCATGACTCATATGCTAAAACGTATATGTAAAAACATAAAAATTTAGTAAAAATTTCATTAGTTTCTTTAAATATATTTCGAACCGACGACTAGTTTAGTCGATCGGCACATTGGAGGATGATTAAATCCTCATCACGTTGCCACTATGTACCAAACGAGAGGTTCTGTACATGTCTGGTCTCTGGCGGAGATTCCATGAACCACGGAACAAGTTTTCTTCAACGAGAACTGCTATTTTGTTAATTAATTTAATTGAAGTTAGATATAAATAAAATGTTCTTGTAAATTACCTATGAGGGAATTTCACCCATCATTGAACTGCTTATAAAATAATTTACTCGCACAATTATATTATAAATAAATAATATCTAATATCGTTGTGATTAGGAGTGTAATATTTTATAATTTTAACAAAATGGTATATGTTACCTGCTAGTCTGGTGTTCCAAAAAATATAGTACGATTGATTGAACTTCCTTATATGTATATTTGGTATCCTAATGGATTAAATGAAGATAACAACTAAGATTTGTGTCTGGCCAGTTTATGTATGGGGTGAGTTTTTTCTATATATTATCTTAACAAAAGTAATTATCTATAAGAAAAATTAAATTATATATTTATAAAATAACTTTAGGACTCTAGTGTTATTATCAAAGTGTAATTTATTTTGCAGAATTGCCCTAAAATAAGAGGAATATTTTTCAACATCATCAATGTCTCAAATATTACTAGAAATGATAATAAACAGTTCAGTACCAGCATTGACTTTATATTTACACTATGTAGATATGTACTATGTAGATATAAAGTCAATGGTGCCAGACAACTGACAAATACTTTCTCATATCGGCTTGTCATCAACCCTTATAGTGAAACCTTTTAGACATTCCATCCCCATGTTAAAGTTGTAGCCAGGTTTTTAATCAAATTTGTCTTAGTTGATGTGAGCCACCTACAGATTGCGCTGATCTAAATTACTGATTTCTGCCGATTACACGATGGTTTTTACCAAGTCAAACTGATGGAATGACTTATTATGAGCTATAACAACTGTTGTGACCCAGAAGCTTTGTCAGTAACAAAAAATAAGGTACAAAATAGAGTTTTAGACTCTAGCGCAATCTTTGACTGGCTCACACAACTACATTCTTTTTTAGTAAAAAATTGGCGACAGCTGATCAATATAGATGGGATGTCTTATGGTGAAAAGGTGGAAGTAACTATGATATTTTATAAGTAAAATCACAAAAGTTGCAATAAATTTTAAACCGTCAATACAGCATTGGGGTTGTACCATTTTGTGAAAATAATACTTTCTTCATATGCTGTGTATACGGGGAGAAAGTAAAAGTCAAAATATGCTTAATTTAACAATTAAGAAGTCAGCTTGCAGTATCAAAGGTCAAGAGGTACTCACGACGCTGTCTTCCCTAAACAACCATAACAATATTACGATTGCAAGGACAGTTTTAATACATTTAAATAAATTTAACTCCACTTCCAAATTTAGCAATGCAAATTCAATGCGAGTGTTCCCTCGACGGCCCGACGAAAATTTAACCCATAATTACCTATAAATTGACCTTTAGATAATACCATTGACTACTAAACCTCCCAAAAACGTGGTGCTATCTGTTGAGATGGTCTACCAACTAATGGCAATATTCTGTTTCAAGTAATAAATGAATCAGCTGTTGGCGTTGGATTTTAATTAAATACACTAGTACCCTCTGGTGAGATGATCCTGAACTTCATATTTTTCTTGGCTTCAAATTTTTACATTGGATACTCGTAATGATAATACCATTGACTATACACAGAAATATACATTTCTGTGTATAGTCAATGATAATACCAAGAGTGCTTACTCCAATAAGTTTTATACTGTTTATCATAACCAACTTAAACTTATCAAAATATGTGAAAATTAACTTTTAAAATTTTGCTAAAAAAAAATTGAAATCTTTCTCAAAACGGGATTATTAATTGATGAATACGACCCTTGCCCTAGTACGTACTAAAGCACCTTAACCCGGAACGAAGTTTCTGACCAATTCCCACTTCGACCATAAAGTGTTTAGTTTGTCGTTGCCTCTAAACTTATGTTTGGACCAGGACCCTATAAGCTGTGTTTTAAAAAGTGTTAAAAGTAGTTATTTTAAAGTTTAAAGTTTTAAGTGTGTTTTTAAAAGGTTCATTGTTGAAGATTCTCAACTAATCTCTCAAAGGATTGTGAAGTTGATTGAAGTGGTTCAGTAACTAAGTTATAACGTTTTAGCGAATTTCCCATATAGGGAATAAGCTATTACCGTAGGTCTCATGGTAAGACCTGGACCCGGGACCGATTTACTTTTTCGTTTTGAGGTCCCCAGAGACCAAAAACACACTCCGTTCAAATTCATATATATTTCTTGATGAAAATGCCAAATGACATTTATATTCTTGAGGAGATCTTGATAGAGTTTATGATGAATGAAACATGAAACATTGCAAATTTTCGTTTAATACAAACGTTTTCAAGCAAAGAGAATGAAAAATGTAAAGATGAACAAAACAAATAAATATGAACTGTTTACAAATATAAGAACTCACCAGTTGGTACTGAAAACAAAGTTCCCCTCTGGTTTAAATTTAAGATAGTAAAAAAGTGATTCAACTCAGCTGAATTTTTAATTTTCTTTTAGGCTGATTTTATTATTTTCTTTGATCTGTACTCAATCATATGTTCTCAAAATTCAACTGTTTGTAAACAGTTCATATTTATTTGTTTTGTTCATCTTTACATTTTTCATTCTCTTTGCTTGAAAACGTTTGTATTAAACGAACATTTGCAATGTTTCATGTTTCATTCATCATAAACTCTATCAAGATCTCCTCAAGAATATATATGTATATAGATATGTGTCCGTCAGCACGCTAACTCAAACAAAAATCATCCGATTTTGATGAAATTTGGTATAAACGTGTAAACCTACATTTATTCGAACGAGTTCGCGAACCAGCATGATCGGACCATGGGAACGTGGGTTTATGGGGGGTTTTACGGGGTCAAAATGGGTTTTTCCCATTTTTGACCCTAAAAACGTAAAATTTTGGAATTTCTTTCCCAACCATTATATAGAGCTTGAAAAAATAAATAATTTAGTATATTGAAGCATCGTTGTATGCCTAATGGTTACGGAGAGAAAAAAAATAAATTTAAAATTTCCATGTTAGTCTTATGGAGAAAATGAAAACTGTTGTAGTTTACTTGTTTATGGATATATGTTGATTTAATTTGGCAAATTTATTTATTTCATACTATACTATTGACGTTTGGTAAAAAAAAACACTGTTTACCTCCCCTGTAGCAGCAACCCTAAGCACTCGTTAAATCTAATGTTATTTAAAATGGGAATAAATATGTCTTATTTATGGAAATATTTGAGTAAATATGTAATCAGACCAGTTGAAATTCGCTTAGTCTGCAGGTTTGCTGCGGCGGGGGTATTAAACGTGTTTTAATGATTTTAAACCTGTTAATTGTTGGTTGGCAAATCAAAACTGCAATATGCTTAGACATTATTCTTTTGGCACATTTGGGTGGTTGTATTACTGAAATGGCAGTGATACTGTATACCTGTCAAGGTAATCGATAATGATCATAAGACCAACTTCACTTTTGAAACTCTCAAAGTATACATGTGATGAGGTGAATATATTTTTTTATTTGATGAAAGTTAACTAAATAATTAAACACATCTATAAAAATATACACTTTTACAATAACCTATTTTGTTGAAATAAGTAAAAAAATTAAGCAAAAAATAATAAGTAATAGTAATAGTAAAATAAGTAGTAGTAGTAATTAACTAGTAGTGGTAGTAGTTAATAGTAATTAAGTGAAAAAATTGCATTGTGTCATAAAACCTGATTTCATTTGGTCACTTAATTTTTGTATACCGATTTAATAAAGACAAATTATCTAAAGAAGTGACATCTAGTTTGTTAAATTAGGGTCTTAAAGTTTAAATATGGCATTACGAAAATGCACACAACAGTGTTTTATATTAGTATACATGACCTACTTTAGTATGCTCGTAGTTAAATTGTGTTACTATACATGATTTATGGATAATAAACATGGATGAACCTTTGAAGTGTTCCAGAGAGGAACCAAACAGTCATATCGGAGGCCGGGATGAATTATTCCGTTTGAACTGACGATAAAATTTGTTTACTCCATGTAGTTAAACTCGTACCTGGTGGGCGAGCTACAACAGCTGATTGAATTTTTAAATTACTGTGCGTCCAAAGCAGGGTGAAATAATTTATGTAGTTGTAAAAAGGTTAAAACAGCACTGGGTATTCAGAAAGCCAATAAAGTTATTTCATAGAAATAAACAAACTGTGTACAGGTCCATTCATTTTTGTACACACGGAAAGAATTATTTATCGTTAGTCAACAGTGGACCAACTGTAAAATGCAGATTGTATTGGTTGTTTGGTTGGAAATTAAACAAGCGATTAGGATTTAAATGTTTAATCGGGTTATTGCAATGATATCAATATCAATGTTTTATTTCTGGAAACCCATTGATAAAATAGTTTTACCTAACCCGCCATGTTAAACTTCTCTATCCCAAGCGTGATGTATACAACTTCTTTACTTCACGTGTGATGTAAAGTTGAAAAAACTCACTCGGTGAGGTAATAAATCCCATTTCAATAACATTGAGTGCTTAACTTAAAACATATACCTCTTTGGAGCCAACGACATTTAACGCTAGAAATCAGATGTGCGCTTGAATTTTATTGTTAGGTATGCTTTGAAGAATTTTCCTAACCTAGCTTTTGTTTGTAAATGAACGTTACTGTTAGAAGATGAGTGAAATGGATAATGAAAAATATTGTTCGTAACCTCCTGTATATTGTCGGGTCAGGTAAAATCTTGTACGTTACACGTTACACAAGAGCTTGTTTACATCACTTAGGAGAATTATGCTACTCGCTTCCGCTCGTTGCACAACATTCACCTGCGTGAAGTAAAAACGCTCTTACTACACTTGTAATGTAAATAGCTATAACAACATTAATAACCACTATTAATTGTTTTCACATTTAAAATGTTAACTGAAAAAACTAATAAGCCTCCTAGCCTAATTTATTTGTGTGAATATCGATTTACTAGAGACTAATTCCATGTTATTTCCTTCTCAAGAATATTAAAGTAAAAATATATAACATACTACATGATGTGCATTATCAACTCAAAAATTAAGCTAAATATCGCTTAAGTATCAACTATAAATTATTGTTTGTATAAACTATAAACTGTATTGTTGAATGAATAAAGATATTTTGAAAATGAAAAAAAATTGAATTGAAAAATTAAAACATGTAATACATTATTGCAGACAACATAGTGTAAGTGAGCAAAATTTTTATCCATGACGATTTATTAATTGCCTTTAAACAATCTTACTATTTTTATTTTATTTAAGATGTTTCTCTTGAATGTTGAATTTTGTAAGCTACAAAACAAAGTAATTTTTGAAAGATAAAATTAATACTTTATTATTGTACAGGGTGATTGGTACTCAGTATGACAAAATTTTTTGGTGTAAGTACAAAGTAAATGAAGTGTGATGATGCATATCAAATGTTCCAAGTTTAAAAATTAGCTCCCCAAAAGAATATTTTATGTTTTTCAAAAATAACCATGCTTTTAAACTTAATACAGCGATTTCTCAATTACCTGTATATGAATTTGAGTAGATAATGTCATTTTCGTGTTTTACATTAAATTTTGAACAAGAATAAATAGAAAATGACGGAGGATCAGTTGTAAAAACACCACTATAAATAGATTCAAAGATAGAAACTAAGATGTTTGATAAAAATTTAAAAACAATGGTCTATTGCATTTTTCACACCCTGTATACAAGAAAGTGTCGAAATATGTTAAAAACTGCGCCATTTTATAAGCTTTCCAACCATTTGCTACACTATTGAGGTTTAAATAATTTTTTGTTTGTTTTAGTGGTTTTAATACCAGAAAACAGAGAACTTTTTTTACTGTTTTTACTATTCAAGCTGAAACAAAAATACAACGTTTGCTTAATACACGCCGACTTTCTATGTTTTAAATGTTAAAGACACCATGCTTTGTAGTCTTCAAACCACTAAAGCGTACATAAGCAGACATAAAGCTCAATGGTGTAGCATATGGTTGGAAAGCTTATAAAATGCCGCACTTTTTAACATATTCCGACACTTTCTTGTATACAGGGTGCGAAAAATGCAATAGACCATTGTTTTGTAAATTATTATCAAATATCTTAATTTCTATCTTTGAATCTATTTACAATGGAGTTTTTACAACTGAACCTCCGTCATTTTCTATTATTCTTGTTCATAATTTAATGTAGAACACGAAAATGACATTATCTACTCAAATCCATATACAGGTAATTGAGAAATAGCTGTATTACGTTTAAAAGCATGGTTATTTTTTTAAAACATAAAATAATTTTTTGTGAAGCTAATTTTTAGACTTGGAACATTTGATATGCATCATCACACTTCATTTACTTTGTACTTACACCAAAAAATGTATAATATGTATATGTTTTAAAAGCCAAAGTAATAATTTATGTGATTGCAATTTATATGGGGGTTCAGACAGAACGTTATATACGAACATTAGTTTTTAACTGATCGAGTGACTTAGAAATAACATACTATAACTTTCGATTCACAAACTTTAACTTACAAGTCACGTGCAAGTACTCATCTGGGCTATGTTATTTTTGATACGATAGAAATTCTCCTTAATTTGGGTGATTGCTGCAAACAACTAGTGTTAACGATTATCCATCGCCAATCCTGTATCACCTATACTGCACTCTGCACAGAAAAATAATACATTACATTCTTTGTTCAGTACAGTGTGTGATGCTATTTGGCCTGCATTTCACTCAATTAACTGATATATTGGATATATTGCATAATATCCTCTATATCCTGCATTCTGTACAATTAATTGATATGATTTACTGTGTCCTATATTTTGAATCGTGTATCCTGAATCTTGTTCCATTTGTTTAAAATCCTGTATAATGTATGATAACAATTACATAATGTCTCGCACATCCTATGTACTGTGTTATGTATCCTGTATCCTGCGAATTTCCCTATAGGGAAGTAGATATTACCGTCAGTGGCATGGTAAGACCTAGGCCCGG
The DNA here is from genome assembly GCF_028750875.1 of Macrosteles quadrilineatus. Classification (NCBI taxonomy): domain Eukaryota; kingdom Metazoa; phylum Arthropoda; class Insecta; order Hemiptera; family Cicadellidae; genus Macrosteles; species Macrosteles quadrilineatus. The sequence goes on along the minus strand of NW_026542666.1, from coordinate 94,150 downwards.
GACCGATTTCCTTTTTCATTAAAACCATTCGTTCAAATTGTTATATATATATATATATATATATATATGTGTGTGTGTGTGTGTGTGTGTGTGTGTGTCCGTGAACACGATAACTTTGGGTATTTTTGTCTGATTTTGATTAAATTTCATTTGAAGGTGTAAGGCGGTATAAACTTCAATGAGTTCACGAACAGGCATGATCGGACCATGGGGGGTTTTATGGGGTAAAAATTGGGGTTTCTTATTTTTGACCCTCTAAACACAATATTTCACAATTTCTCCCCAGACCTTTTAAAAGAACTTGAAACAAATATTTTACTATATCAAAGTGTTTTCGTACAATTATTGGTTACGGTAAAAATTAAAACAATTGTTATTTTAAAATTCCCACGTTATTCTTATGGAAAATATTGTAAAAAATTGTAGTTTGCTTGTTTATGGATATATTTTGATAAAACTTGGTAAATTTATTTTTTATACTAAGTTATTAATATTTTACTAAAAAACACACTTTTTACTCTCCCTGTAGCACCAAGCCTATGTACTCATAAAACGTAATGTTAATCAAATACATTTAATTTAAAATCAATTCATGCAACTGGAAATTCGCTTAGTCGGCAGGTTTGCTGCGGTGGGGGTATTTAATATTATGAATTATTTGTCCCATTCTACATTCTATATCATGAGTAGTAGCCAAACACGGGGGTGATCCCGTGACGTCATAATTAGGTAATTGGTAAGTATTTTGTGATTGTGGAGCAGCGTGAATTACGCAGCGACTCTGGCGATGTATGTTGTGGATTGGTTGGTATTGTTATTAGGTCAAGGTCATCTGAATCTGTTTTTAAAAAATATTCTGCACTAATGGATAAATAGTGCAGAATATTTTTTATTTTATTTATTCATTTATTTTTTTTACAATCAACAATAGTAATAATAATGTAAAGTAGTTAAATCTAAGTTAAATCTAAGAAGTGTTGGAATCGTTCTTCGTCGTAGAGCTGCTGCTTCCATATATGTTGAATGCTGAATGGTCGGTTTCAAATTTTCTTCGATTGGGGCATGGTGGTTTGTAAGCTCCGTAGTCTGGAAGCAGAGTGCTGTTGGCTGTTGTTGTTACTGTAACTGCATACCCACTTGCAAGTAGAACTCTCAACTCTTCAGCAAAAACATCTATATCATGGTAGGTTGAAAGTTGAACATCGTCGTACTGGACAAACTTCACCTTGAGAGACATAATTGTTGTATTGAGCTGAAGTTGCCTCTAGGAAGTCCGCAGAACGATTGAAGGCATAGGACTATCTTATTGTATTTATAGGTAAAGTCCATCCCCCCCCCCTCCTAGCTACCCCCACCACTAATCTTTTTAAAGGGCCTCGTATTACACCATAAATATTTTCATCACAGAAATAATAGGGGTTCTACAATAAACGCAATTGTCAACACTTAGGCCGCACATGATGCAGCTGCAAAAATGTTTGCAAGGTAAAAACACAATTTCCCTCTCTGCGGACAAACATACTATGCACTCCGATCCTTGTTTTTGCACAGGTTCGTTTGTTCCTACGCCTTTGGTTGAGCTTCTCTTTTTAACTATCACATTTTTATTTATTCGCTTGGAATATTTGTTCACAAAGTCTTGCCCCTTGTTAACAACCACAAAGGGGCATCTTGGAAACCATCGTGCATGTTCTTGCCACGGATCATCTTCTTCTTGCCAATCCTTTAATCCTCCTCCACAGTAGTAACATATAGTTTCATCATTCTTCCCAGTGTAAAAAAACCCTGCTTCGGATAATTCCCATTTGGAATTGTTTACGACAGAGTTATGTAAACTTTTTTCAAAAGAATTTAGCCTAGTTTGAAAGTGAGTATAGTTCGGAAAGGCAATTTTAATCTTCAAAATGGTTGCGGACATATTAAGAGAGTAGATGGCTCGCTGCAATCCAAATGATTAAAACCCAACTGTTAGCAACGTTTTATACGCAAAGAAGAGGGGTGGGGGTTAGCTAGTTTGTAATCGATTGTAAAAATGTTGTTTCTGATTTAGGTCAAGGTCATCCATATCAGTTTTTAAAAAATATCATGTTAGTATTTTAGACAAAATACTAACATGATAATTTATAATATTTTATTTATATACAATCATTTGTACAATATTCTTATTCTAACAACAGTGCAAAGAGAGTTCTGTAGAGTTGTTCCCACTAACTCCATGAGATACCAAATAGAGAGAGCCCGGTTCGATGCTGCGTAGATCCTCATTTTGTAACATGCTGACAAACCGTTTTGGAAGAAACATTTGGAACTTTGGTTCATCTCCTGGAGTAAAAGGTGCATCGCTTAAGGAGACTAGAATAGCGTCCCCAATAGATGTTTCCATTTTCTTCATTCTATGCACAATATAATGTTTTAGTTCCTTAAGTTCTGAACACTTTTTAGTAATTAAAACACTTGACTTTGAATGAGTGTTGAACTGATCAACAAGGTTCTGGAGTTGAGATGCCATCTTTATTGGTCAAGCTGTAGGTGTTTTCCTGTCCTAGGTTGGAACAATACTGATGTGTTGTCTGCACACTTTCCTCATATTTATACCCATCGATTCCCCCACTACCGCAGCTCTCCTTTTGGTTTAGGAATGATGCTATACGGTATGCATTTTTTAAAGCACATTGACCTTGACGATGACATTTGTTTTTGCCTGCAAGACAAATACCGTCATAACACACTTTAAAATTTGAGTCAATCGTTACATCAATCACGTTACCAATGGTATATTTTTGAATCCAGCTTCGTTTTTCCAAACCTTTAGTGTAAATACGGTTGAATTTCGCACAAAAGTGATACATTACATCATCTACAGTGTTGTAATCTAAAAATCCTTCATTCCATGCAATGTGATGAAAATTCCTAGTAACCCACTTATTAGTTAACTTGGCTTTAGAATTTAGTTTTTTAAAAGAATGTGGTGGTTTAAACATAAAGGGATAGACAACGTACGTTAATAAATCTAAAATTACTAACTCCTTAACAACATATTCATTTGTATTTCCACGAAAAGCTTGGAACTCAATCACACAGGGTTTCTCTTCTATTGTTTTAACTTTGTCTGAGAACCATACCCTCTGCTCCATGGTAAGAATGTCAAGTAACTGATTTCCACACCACGGTAGGTTTTATATTTATACCAGGCCGTACAGTTAAGGCGCGTTGATGTATATTTAACGTGGGCATCATCCCCAAGTAGGCCTACCCCACGAGTTTAAATTAGTTTTTTTTATTTCAAACTAAAACACACTTAGATTGGCTGTGTTTCTTCAATATTTTCTTTTACGTCATCCGTTGTAGTCTTATTGATCTCGTAGTCTTTTATACTCCGCCACATTTCAACCTCATAGGGGATTCGATTAAAAATTGATGTATCGATCGGTCCGTGTAGAATCTGGGAGTCAGGGTATTGATCCATAGCATCCACTAAATATTCTTTTATTACAGAGCTTGAAAATGTTAGTTGTTTCATGTATCTAGTTACAGGTGAAGCGGCACAACCCAAAACATAAAATTCTTCTCTTGTTAGTTGAATCTTAATATCGTGTTTTGATAGGTCTCTGAAACGTATTTGCTGTCCTCCACGATACTTATAAATATCTATTTCTATGTCACAATCCAATAACCGAACAGCCGTTTTTTTACCAAACATGTTTTTAGCCAAATAACATTCGATTAAGTGCAAATGTTTTATGAATGAGTCCCAAGCATGCTCCGAAAAAAACAACATTTTTGCTCCATGATTTAAAATTGCGTTAGGTGCGTATGATAGGTCCTTCACTAATCCGATTGCAATGCCTTTAGACATACATCTTGAAATGGGGTAAAATATACGGAGGAAAATATCCGTTAACATATTAAGAGGAAGGTCGTCTTCGGGGGTTTTCTTCCTCTTTAGCGCTGAGTTAGTTACAAAAACACTGTTTTCACAACTGTCCATATCATTGTTATCTTGAGTATGGAATTTTAGAAACTCTGATAATTCATCTTCACAAAGCTTAACTTTTGCGTCATATTCTTCTTCTCTAACAACCACCTCTTCTTCCACTTTGGTACTGCTTTTATCTTTGTCCGTTAAAGAATTCATGTCTACAGTATCATATGTTGCTTCAACCACTGACAAATATAAACTGAATCCTTGCTTAAGTGACTGCTATTTATACCTTGTCTTGCTGAGGCTTATAAAACCATCTTTACTATACCGGTTAAAGGTGTGTACGTTACAATTTTGTCATGAAGAATCAAACAGTACGCACTTGTATTAGAAGGTATGTTGGATTCAAACTCCATTTCTAATTTAATATCCACGCTAGAAGATTTAACGGATTCATTTTGTTTTGAACAATCAATAACCACGATAGGTGCTTTTGAACTAAATTCAGTTGGTGATAGTAATGGTGTGTTTGCCTTGCCATAATATGAAGATTGAAATCTTGCATACATGTCGTATAAAATACTATACCGCTTCTTTTCAAAAGAAACATTTAAATTGTCGTATGGAAAGAATTGAGAGTTAAGGTACAGTTTACAGTTTTTAAGTTTACAATGATCGAATAATGTTGCATCAGCAGTTATGTTACTTCTTCTGTCCGTTTGCAGTCCAACTATCACATATCTAGGTTTTTCCAAATGATTAGAAGTCTTTACAGTCCATGTATGTCTTTCTGTCTCCGGTAGAATAGGGTATTCATGCAATTCCCAGCTTCTGAATGGTAGAACGATATCACGATCAGCTTTCAACTGCCTTAAAAGTGTAATCCTGTGTTCATCTGCCAGTTTCAAGTGTGGGACTCTCCAAACTATCTTATTCAAGTATAATTTCCATTCCAGAGCTTCTTCAGTCGTTGATTGGGGTGCTATAATAAGGTCTTTGTCATTTGAAGATCGCAACAGAACCAATTCTTGTTTTACGTTTATCAATATCTTATTGTAATCCTCCGCAAAACCTAGTAACAACCTTAACGGCACAGAAAAATCAAAATTACCATTTGCATTGGGTTTTATGGAATCTGAACTGGGATTAACCCACCCAGCAACCGCTAGTAGATTTCTTGCGTTTGGTGATAATGAGCATAGTCCTTTCAGTGTACTAGATATCCCTACCCTTTTTGTAGAGTCTATGGTAACTCCTGAAATTTCATACCTTATTTCATCAAAAAGAAACGCCATCGGGTTACTAACGAAAGGAATGGTTGTTCCAATAGTGCCATCCTTTTTTGTTACTGTTCCTTCGATGTACAAACAACTCTCAGAAGGAAGGGTGTAGACATCTTGCTGTTGGATTGGAATTCTAATTTCATCGTTATTGTTTAATTTCGATGAAGCGTAGGGGTTGTGGGTGTGATACTCTTTTTCCCATAGAGTCTCGTCGAAAGTTGGACCGTGCGTTATATCCAGTATATCCATTATTATTTACATGCAGACCAATATCCTGTAGAAATTTAATGTTTTCAACTGTTAACTCTTCTGATGCAGGTGGCCTACTAACTCTTAAATCACCAGTGCTCTTCTTTTTAAAGGATAATCCCATTATTCATAAACTGGGTTAACATAAGAAAATGAACAGAAGTTTTTCTTACCCTCTAGAGTCAAAGGGGTCCTGGTTTCATCTAAAATATAAATGAAGATGTTTGATATAATATAACTACTATTCATTCTGTAAAGTATCTGATTTTTTCTACTTATTATCAGGATATGTCAAGAGTTTCCCTAATTTGATATCGAGGGTTCAGAATGATATTTCGATATATTTTTAGTTTGTTGACCATCATATTCAGGTTTGATCATGCGTTCTTCTTCATTCCAAACAAACTTTGATCCCATGTATGTTATAAGCCGATCTTTTACCCGATATACATGTGTGCGAAATTTGTAATCTCCACCACGATAAGATGCAAATCCACTTATACTACTATCTTTAGCTATTATTACAGGAGTTAATGGATTATTTACAACCAAGTCGAATTCCTTATCACCGCATTTAAAGATGTCTTTTTCCTGATCGTATGTCAATGTTTGGCTAACAGTGCTTACATCATCTTTGTTGATTCCTTGAGCAACATTAGTGATTCTCCTATTTTTAGCATCAAAGCAACATCCTTCAGGAGGAGAAATTGTCTTTTTTACTTCTTTTACCGCTTCCTCAAGACCATCATTAGAAGATTTCAAGTTTTGTGTTAATGTGGAAAATCGATCGCTTAATTCTTTCAATTTGTCCAACTTTTCATCTATGTGAACAAGTTTTTCTTCCACACTTTTTAAATCTAGTTTATTAACATAGTAACGGTTTAAATAACCTTTTGTTACCGGTTGACGTGCTGTTTCATAATCAGATGCAACCCTAAATCTTTTAGTATCTTCTTCATCGTTATCATCTTCTAGCTCTACTTGTCTCTCACGTTTTTGTGTATACAAAGAGTGGCCGAATTTATCAATTATGTGGTGCCTTATCATTTCAGGTGTTCAACTTTCAACGTGTACAAACATAATAATGATTTTCCAAAAGAAATTTACTTATATATTAAAACACAATTGAAAAAGGTTTTTTTTCACACTACTTATTTTTCTTTAAGTGTAAACAAACTGTAATTCTTTCATTTCTGAAATCTACCAGTCTATTGTCTTGGTCCATGATTTTTAGTGTAATGTTGCTGATTGTCCGGGTAGTGATTGGCAAGTAAATTACAGGATTAGGTATCTCTACCAGTTTATAACCAGGTGGTACAGCGGGAAAGAATTGGAAAATCATATGACCTTGTTTGTTGTTAATGAATGATCCGGTGGCTATATTACAGTCTATTCTTACTGTGTTTACTTTAAAGATGTCTACAACGTTTTCTGAGTAATAACTGATTCCAGGTTCGGCTTTAATACTACCGAATCCTAATAGTTTTCCGATGGAATTAGGCTTAGAAAAATCTACTTCCACAGTACACTTTAACATAGATTTTAAAGTATTGTTGTTGGTTCCTAGTTGGATATAGTATTTCTTTTCCTTTGTTGTTATTTTTTGGAATTTTTCTTGTATATAGTCTCTTATGTCCTGCACCTCATACGCACCTTTCGGAATAGTTATTACTTTATCTTTATCGAAATGAAACAGGTTGTTTGTTTCATCAACGTTTGGTATTGAGTTGTACGATTCAAAACTGAGAAGACCGATTTCATACTCATCAAGAGAACTCAACTCAATAGGCGGGAAATAATCGATAGAGAGCACAGAGCTCCTACCTGATAGTGTTAGGGTCTGAGACATAACTGAATGCTCATAGGTTAATTACCACTTATTTATAGACAACTAATGCTTTTCTTTAAAAATTCTAAACACAAATGGCCGCATATTGATGTATCTTCTGGTTGTTGTCCATCATAGTTAAAGTATACAATTTTTGAAGATTTGAAGTATTCAAGAAGTTCCTTCGGAGGCGGTAAGTTTCCAAAACTGTCAAAGTAGTAAACTATTTCACCGAGTTTTTTGTAACAAACCCAATGAGTGCCAGGACCGTTAGCATTATCAAGATTCACTATACCAGTCTCGTTATTATTTACTACGGATGGTAGTTCATCCTTCATAAAAACACCTCTGAAGAAAGGTATGCGTAAACAGCTAGCGTATCGTAAAAGTTCAATATTGCTTAAGGCTTTATCTGGAATTATCAACTTATTCCTCTTGTTTAATAAACATGGTATGGCTTTAGGTATAACCCTCCTCCGTTCTTTATCATAGACCAAATTGTAGGTTTGTTCTTTTTTTTTCTATGAGAAGTTCTGTTTTTTTTCCTTCTTATATTTCCTCCACGTTTCTTAACATTACTATGTCTTCCTTTTCTCCTTTTTCCTCCACCAAAAGCTGTTTTTCCTTTCATTGCTGCCGCTACTGCTAACGCTGCTGCTTTCTCTCCAATACTACTATCACTTGCTTTTACACGTTGCCAAGCTTTCTCAGCAAGTATTTTGTCTGCTACTGATCGGTCTTTTAAATTACCAAATTTTGAATACGCTATATCGTGTTCTTTACAAGCTTGATCGAGCTTATTTATTCCCGGATCTCCTCTAGCAAGGCGTTTTTTTAATTTTGTTCCAGGACCACAGTACTGATAACCACCAATTAAATGCAATTCCACAGGCAGTAAATCAATCGCTTTGTTGACTAATGCTCCAACTGGTTTAGTCAATATAGAAAGTGCCGTCGATGTTATTCCCCTTCCTCTCTTGAAGGTCTCTCGATTGCGAATGGCACGGTTGTTGTATAACATTTGTTTTTATAGTAAAATCACAAATGAAGAGTGCACTCTATAAATATGTTTCAACGAATGACTAATAAATAGTTTTTCCTTTTAATTTATACGATTTGTTTAATAAACACTGGTAATTGTATATGAAAGCTCCTTACGCAAACAATACAGTGTAGTAACACAACAAATACTTCTTTGTAATTTTAATAAATATATAGCATTTATTAGTATTAATCAATTATCCCTCGATTGCGCAGTTCATCAACCAAAGCTACCCATTCGTTTTCTAAACCTGAATGACCAGCTTCAATAGCTTCACGTATCAATTTCATTCTATCGATTAATTTGTTTGCATTGTTGTAACATATTACGTTAGTGTTGGAGCAGTCTTTAAATAGTCCTTCTCCAGAATAAGTTGATATATCATCTTTCCTTTTTCTCTTATGAATTGTATCAATGTCGATTGATGAGATTGCCCTTCTTTTAACTCTTCTGACTTGTGACGGGAATAGTTCTGATATGATAGTTGTGTATTTAACAGATTGGTTTCTATGTATTGGTAAATTTGAGTTGTAACCTTTTCTATGAAGGTTTGTTTTAGCACAAATGTTTTTAAATAAAACTAAATCTTTTTTATTATATTTACCAGGCTTGTTTTTAAATATAAGTTCGAATAAACCAGGTGTCCCCTTATATTTTTTGTTTCCTACGTGTATAACATCATTTTCATCAATGTCTAGCTTACTATTTCCAATCATTAGCCCATTGTCTTCAAGTCTAGCACCATAAACATGGTATTTTCTGTTAGCATTTGTAGAATGTAACATTTTTAATAAGTACTTCCTTCCAAGCACAGATTTTGAAGTTATATCTTCTCCCAATTTACTTATTTCAGATGGATTAATATCCGCATTCTTAATACTTTCATATTCTTGAGGAATTTCCAAAGTTTTGTCCCCTTCTCTGGAATCTTGATCTGATTCATCAGTCTCCTCAGCGTCCTCAAATTCTTCTGAATCTTCGTAGTCATTATAGGTCGTTAATGGTTCTAAACCATCTTGTACTTCTGATTTCGATACAGGTAGTAACATTTCACTATCTGTAGGTTGAATTGATTTAGAAAACGTGTGTGACAGGTCTTTTATGGGTTCAATAATAGGTTTAAATGTTGTTTCTAAATACCTATCTCTTTCACTTATACCCATTCTTAGAGCCCTGTTTTTTCTTCTAATGGAATCACTTAATGTTTTTATTTCCTTTACAAGCTTTTCTTGGCTACCCATGTTCTCATCATGAAATTCAATCTACTAATAGATAAAATGTGTTACTGCTGGTGCATTATAACGAACCTACCAAACCCTATTCGGTATCGCCCGTTTTTAATACTTTCATCCTTATCAATTACAACAAATCCATATTTTTCATCCCAAGCCTTACAACATATTTTTTTAAACATTTCAAATGACATATCAACACCAACATGGTCATTATATATATGTTTTAAATTCATCTCATCTTGTTTAAAAATTATAATTACATTTGCATTATCCCTTATTAATTGTTTTGGAATTTTGCTATATGTTTGACCAATATATATACAGTCTATACTGTTGTGTCTCCCCATGGAAAAATAGTTTCTTATCGTGTCATGGTTTTCACATGACACATCATCGAATATGAATACTGAATGAGGTTTAGCTTCACCAGGTTGTAGTATTTCACTGCTTGCATCGAATTTAAATAAAGATACCTCTTTAACGTCCGATATTATTTTATCTAGTAGCTGGTATTTAGGTTGAGCCAATGATTTGGAAAATATATACACATTATTAAACCGCAAACCATGTGGGTTTGTTAACAAGTTAAATACAACATTAGTTTTCCCACAATTGGACGGTCCACTTACTATAGACCTTACACTGTCTGGTAATAATTTACCATGTTTACCTTCTTTGAGTTTTACATTATCCACAGTTAAATTGTCTATATTTTCAATTTCAAAAGAATATCCATTGTGTATAATGTCCATGACATCACTCTGTGAAGGTTGTTTCATAAATGACGTTTTTTATATAATATTTTCTTTAGACACCCAAGAGTCTTCACTTTTATCAAAACCAAGCCAACGAACCAAAACCTTATCTTTTTTACGTTTTAAAACTTTTTCAACAAGGTAAATATTTCCTGTAGAAGATTTTAACATCTCATGACCATAAAAACCTCCATGTAAAATTTGGCCTTTATTGTCCTTCAAAATATATGTTTCTGGGTACGTTGGTTGCACTCTATAAACAGTGAAAACTTCGTTCGTCCAGTTAGGTAGGTATTTCTTACTAAATATCCCCTTATATTTACTTATACGGACTTTGTCACCTTCAACAAATTTATGTGGTAAAATCTTTTCAACCTTTGGACGTGTGCTTCTTTTAATGTTGTTCAAAACTTGTTCTGAATTATTTTCATTTACTTCACTTGGGGTCATACCTATCGTTCTGTGAAACCTATTGTTGTAGTTGTTCAACAATTTTCCAAGAATATCAATCCACACGTAAGAACCTCTATTTGAAAATTCCTTAAACAAATCTCCTTTTATCGTTCTATTAAATCTTTCGATAATTGCGGCCTTTTTTTCAGATTTTGTTGAATAATGATTTATATTATATTTTTTCATTAACACTGAAAAGTCCTTATTGAAATATTCTTTTCCATCGTCAGTTTGCAAATGTTTGATAACGTTATTATCCCTCTGGATAACAGTCTCCATAGCCTTGGTCACACTTTTTCCAGTTTTATCCTTCAAAGGCATGGCATCAGCAACTTTTGTGAAGCAGTTTATCACGGTCAGTATATATTTAAATCCCTTGTTAAATTTACTGTAAGGTATCATTTCAATTAGATCTGCTTGGTATAAGTCATTAATTCCTTTTAGAACTGTATTCCTCCTTGGAAAGTTTTTCCTTGCAGGTTTATGAATTTCAGATACAATTTGCCATTTAGAAACCATATTCAATCATAACATCCGTCGTACGGCTCAGTCGGAGTAATGGATATCTCTGATATTTATCAATTATTTATATTGGTCAAGGTCATTTTAAAATGTGTAAAAAAGAGGGGGGGGGGAATAAACCCCCCCCCCTCTTCTTTACGGGGAGGATATTGGGACAGAGAAATGTGATATATAGGATAAGCTAAGAAACAGCTTGGATTTATTAGGTTAATTAGTTACAATTGAATAATGTCCAAAAGGAAGTGTGTCAATACCATTTTCCAGTATGTATCTTTTGTTATCATTGGATGTTATTGCAATCTTCTCTTGCACAATCGTATATAGTCTATGGTTGAAGCTTCTAATGGTTTTGAAAGTTGCAATATGAACTTGGTTTTCAAATAAACACTTTTTAAAATGTTCAAACTTGAGTTTCTTCTTCAAATATGAACTTTTAATTCCTTTCGCCTTTTTTATTACACCAATATCGCTGTCGGTGCTTTCAGTGTATAATTTTAATGAGTATAGTTTTGACATTAGTGCTACTACTTCTTCTAATGGGATTCCGTTTGTTTCGTCTTTAAATTTTCCTAACACCTTTTTGTGTTTACCATTGTCATAGTTAGGGTGATCTACCGGGTAGTCGGAAAAGTCGAAATCGTCTTTATACATAAATGTTCGTAAATCTTCATACATATCATGAGTTTTGATCCAATAAAGATATGCGTCGGTATCCATATATATAATTCCAATATTGTCTCTTCCGTAAAATGAAACCATCTTGTTATAATGAAAGTCGTACATGTGTGTTTTTGAAATGTCAAGTATACACATACCAACATACATAGGTCTATCCATTTTAATAGTAGTTTTGTCCATTGACACACAAACAAGATTTTCATTTATGATAATAGATGATTTAAAATTTGGTTGTCTTACAAGTTTTTCTACCTTTTTGGGATCCGACACTAACTTAACATTTTTATGTTTTCTTTTATTTTCTAGGGTCTTTCCAAATATTGCATTATTCATCAGCTTAAAAAAGTCTTTTTGGAAAGCCGATGATGCTGCAGCTCTTCTTTTTGTGTTTGAGTCAATGTATGTTTTTAACCAACATGATTGATTAAACTGTAAAACACGGTGAACCTTTTTTAATTTTAGACCAAGTTCGATGGCTTGTTGGACAACCCAAAAATGGGCAACATAGCGTTCCTTGTCGTTAAGCGTCATCATCAGCTTAGGATGTTTTCCGTCTGGTGGTATTTCAGATTTAGCTAATAGAGGTAAATCATAGTGATGATCATGAAGTGTGGATGGGTATTCAAAATCACACTCCATTATGAATCCGGTGTCTCCATTTTTTGGGATACTTGTTACATCACCTAATAATATTGGATCAATCCATTGAAAATTACCATATGGAAGTGGGTTTGACATTGCCCACCCATATAAGTTATTGGCGTCAAAATACCCTAAATAAACTGATGGGTCCTCCTTCTTGAAGTTTGGAATGTGTTTATTATTTGCTTTGACATGCCTTGTTACACTCTGGGTAAGTCCCCCACGGATACTAGATTCAATCATAAGCACCATATCAATGTCTGTTAACAGCTGTAATGTACATTTTGTTTCTTTTAACATAGCTTGCCAAGCTAATCCAGGCGAGGTGTATGAATGGAGAGGGTCTAATCCGTAGGCCGCTATACAGGTGTTACGGAATTCCTCCATTATATCACAAAGAAGTGTTACATCTAACTTCACATAAAAGTCACTATACTCGCCTAAGGTGTTCATGTTTAACTCACTCCATACCTGACAAGCATGTTGATAGTCTTCAGGGTCAATATTAGAATCATTTAACTGACTGTAAAATGCCTCAATGGGTGGTAGTGAGGTCTCGTTAAATCTTTCAGGATTATCAATATAATCATAAGGGTACACTCCTTTACGAAGAACCAAATCCATGTGATCAGATGCGACAATCTTTTGAGTTTCAATAAAATGTTCTCTTTGCAAATTAGCTGTCAATTTCTCTAAACTAGAAGCCATGAATCTGAAAGAGTCTACAAACCTTAATTTTATTTTACCTACTTTTTTCGAAAAACTAATAAATTTCTCCGTACTTGTAGCTAAAACATCAATCGCCCCTTTGTCTCTACCTAATTCAGGAATTATGAAATGAGAGTCATATCCACTTAAATTGTGGAACACTATTGGGATAAACTTTGGTAATTTAAAATTAATGTTACAACTGTTGCAAGCAGGGCCTTTGTAAAAACCAGTCAGGTGATCATGATCCCGAACACGCCTGTTGTCTTCTGTAAAACTACAGTCACAAAGGTAACATCTATCCGCACTTTCATGGAATGTCAATTCATCATGTGTAAGATGAATCATTGGAACTACATAACTATACAGTTTTTCCACCTTATTAGCTATATCATAAAGGTTATCTACAAATGACTTAGCAGCATTTTCACCGCGATATACAAGTGGTTGGGTTGTTAACCCGTACTGACGTAAATGATCTTCATCCAAAGTTGATTTAAGCATTAAACAAAAGCTGTTTGGTTCATGAAATTGAATTTTTTTAATTTTGCTTTGATCACACTCATCTAAAACTAAAGGAACTAACGATGACTCAAAGTCTGCATATATAACAATTGGTATTCGATATTGTTGAGCCGTTTTGTTGAATTTAATAAAAGCTCTATTAGGGTGAGGTAATTTAACCCTTACTTCGTCCTTACTATTGCAGAGACGTTGGTGGTCAAGTAACCATTCCTTACCCCCCAAATGAAATGGTTTGGCAGCGTAGCAAAAACACCGTTTGCAAATGGTGAGACTCATCTTCCTTTTGGATAACTGTCTTGATAAAAGTGCGTAAAAGTTTTTTATGTAAACATAATGTGAGATTTTACCATTTGTAAGAAGTAAAAGATCTGTATGGTCTCTACGTTCATGAGATGTAATCTGAATAGGAAACACATTATTAGACTCATCCAATCCATACACATTAACGGATGAATTAAGATTTTGTTTTTCGAATTTCTTGATATCTTTTAAAGACACTGGGTAAACCAAACCTGTAAAATTATATTTATGAGCCACTTCACTATAATAACGGCTTGGTCTATAGGCGTGCCTGTCTTCAACAAACTTTGCTAAAACAGCATACTTAAAACACTCATTGTCTTCATTTTGAACATTTATGCAAGTTCTTGTATTAGCAATCTTTTTGGGCAGTGGGATGAAACTACTACCTCTATCACCATACCCATGTTTATGTACACGTATATCTAAGCTGTCTACGCTTAACAAAGACCACCCAGATCCTCTTCCTTCATGTTCAGATATTTTAACAACAATTTCTTCCAAGCAACTGTCGACTTCAGCCTCCAGATCAGTGGTTACCATGATGGATTTATTTCGTGTTATAAACCCCCGAGGGGACACCTCATTTTGTACATTTGTAAATCTAGTGTCCAAGAGCAAGCCAAATTTGATAAAATTAAGTCTGGTTAGTTCCTGTTGTAGTGTTTTTATGATAAGGGGTTTAGCTTTTAAAATAAAATCTGACAAATCATAATTTGTATTAGAAATTTTGAAATGGTTTACTATGGCTTTAGGAAATGCTTGGGCTAATATTTCTACTGATAATTGTTGGTTTGGTGGTGCATACTGTATAACTGTTGGTCTGTTCTGTTGTAAGAAGGGGTCTTCAATCAAATCTTCATATTCCATAGGTGTTGAAGATTCATTAGACATATGTAAGAGTTCATTATGAATATTGAGGAGAAATTCATCCTCAAAAGACTCATGACAATTTTCACATTGATACATTTTTGTAGTTTAAGACACTACTAAGGAAACTAGCTACATTACACACTGCATGGTTGTGTTCATAGGAATGATATCAGTTGCGTGCGTGACTTATATATATAACACAGTGTATAACCCCCCACTCTATTTATTCAATAAGGGGGAGGGGATTAGACCCCAACCCTTTCCACCAATGGCATAAGTATTTTATGGTGGTGGTGGGGGTCGTGGGCGGGATTTTATAATAACGCAGGAAGCAGCATTATAGCTTACATATTCGCAATGCCTCCTACAGACCACACGAACCTTACTGGAGTAGAGCCTCGAATCTGGGAGACTGATTTTGATGAAGCACAAAATGAAAGTGATACAGAAAACGACGAGGACTTGCAAGAGATGCTAGAGGAAGAACAACTGGACGAGGATGTGAACAACGAACAAGGTCAACCCACACCGAACAATGAATTTCATTCGGACTACTGTGAAACACCAAAGATTCCAGTTCAAGCAGATGAAGTTGAAAATGGAGAAAATAAACTTTGTCGAGTATTACAGTTTTGTGGCAATGTTCGAAGAAGATTATCCTTTAGTTCAGAGAGTGAATCAGAAAATATGTAGCTTTTTACCATTTTTTAAAAACTCTTCAGTTTAACCTTGACCTAATTGTTGGACACAGTTAATCAAGCTAATAGCATCATTACATATTACATCTTAGCAATTTTTAAGTCATGGTAACGTAGCAGAACAAACTATTTGCAATGTTAAAAATATAAAATTCTGGTATATTTATTCCTATTCTTGCTACAAAACGAATGTAGACAAAGTATTATGGCTACTAATAATTTATATATTCATTGGCTATGTCTAATAAAATTCAACACTACTTAAGTATAAATTTGACAACAACTAAAAAGTTTTGTGGTAATTTTCGAAGAAGTTTATCCTTTAGTTCAGAGAGTGAATCAGAAGATATGTAGCTGATTTTATTATTTTTTAAAAACTCTTCAGTTTAACCTTGACCTAATTGTTGGACAAAGTTATTAAGCTAATAAAATTTCCGCAACTGTATTGATCATAAAAACGATACATCTTTTCGTCTTAGTAATTTGCAATATTAAAAATGGATCAGTAGGGGTTTTAATAAGAAAAACCAAACATAGAAACTTCTATCATATTTATTTCCATACTAAAAAACGAATGGTAACAAAGTATTATGGTTGCTAACCATTTATATGTTTGTTTTCTATGTCTTGTAAAGTTCAACACTACTTAAGTATAAAATGTACAACTACTATTCAAGTAAACCTGTTAACAAAGATGAAATGTAAAGGAATTAACCTTAAACAGTTAATGCAAATAAATTTTGTGTTTGTATGCCTAGATGCCTTTGAGGATTATGAAAATATATTGAGTTATATCATAAAGTGTTACACTTAATTTATACACAATGGCAATGAAGATCTTTTTGCAAAACATGAGATAAACATAATATATCTTTTAAATGTCCTTAGAATAGTTAATTTTACAATATAGAAAAATGTTGATGTAATATTGGACAACTTGAACAATCAATATGTTTTCTAAAATAACTTTATCAAAATATTATACATGAAACTTTGCGAACACATTGTTAGGATATAACAAATTTGTTTCTAATGTTTTATGAATAAATTAGATGGAAATCTCTGATTAAAATAATCTATTTCTAAAATCTCAAGGTCACTCTTTAAATGCAAAAATTGGGAACGCATTTGTTAGGCTATAACAAATGCGTTCCCAATTTTTGCATACTAAAGGAGAATTTAGAGGATAATTAAGATCAATTTGAAACTAAACCAATTTATAATGTTACAGATGCCCATCCCGAAGACCGATCACGAATTATGTAGTATCGGTGGGTTGTATTCGGGATGGTCATGCCTCTGGGTAATTTAAGTCGGAACCTGTCATTTCCTTCTCTTAAAATGACTTCACCGTTTGGTGTCATCAAAAGAATTTCGAATTTACGATTTTTGGGTAGCCTATCAATTCTGGTTTTTTTAGCTTGAATTTGTGGTGGACGACAGGGTCGAGCAAAGCCTGACGTTCGTGGTTGGCTAGGCAAAATCTTGTCTATCACAACAACACGTGAGGTGCTCGGTGTTGGATCAGATGTACAAGATTTTTCCTGAGCCTGGCTTTTGACGATTATTGATGGTCTTTCAAATGACTGAGGATTGGTAGCGACAGGTTTGCTGCTAATAATTTTAGGTTGAGTGGGTACCATCCTGCTTTTCCCCTTAGTGTGGAGGCTGCACACATTAGCATCAGAAAAGCAGGACTTTTCACAACGCTCACCTTTTTTCACCCCTTTTTGGAAAATATAAGAACATTGTGGCTTGGGCTTAAATGCAGCTCGTCTTTTGGCCATGAGTTTTACCAATTTTTCAGAAGGGTTTGAATGGGGGGGGAAGGGATTCTTTTGAGGATTCAGTTTTAGTAAAGAGTTTTCTAACAACGGTGGGTGCAGCAGGGAGGGATTTGGGTGGGGGGTTTGGAATGGTAATTTCAGGAGAATCTATGTCAGGCATTTGGTTCGAGGAGGAATTTAAATTAGGAAGAGTTAGGCTATGTGGTTGAGGTTTTGGAGATGGCTTACGTTTGGGAGTGGATTGCTTTTCTGGAGATTTAATAGGAGATAGCAAGGAGAGAATTATGGGAGAGAGAAGCATGGATAGAGGGGACTTAATTGTTTGATTTTTGGGCGATGACGTAGAAGAAGAGGACGAGGACGATGAAGAAGACGAGGAAGATGATGACGAAGAAGAAGAAGAGGAAGACGATGAATCAGACCGTTTCTTCGACGAAGTGTTACCAGAAGAAGGTTTCTTCAATCTATCTTCAAACAAAGCAGAAGAAGATCCTGGCTGCGAAAGAGTCTTGGCGGCAAGGGAAGATTGAGTTGATATTGTAGTTGTTTTCTTTGCATCGTCAGACAAAGCAGATGAAGAGGATCCCGGCTGCGACAGAGTCTTGCCTGGCTGCGAAAGAGTCTTGGCGGCAGATGAAGAGGATCCCGGCTGCGACAGAGTCTTGTTGACCAGGGTTTCAGAAGGAGTTGATGATTTCATCTTCTTAATACCTCCAGTCAACGCCTCCTGAAGTTTAGATCTCTTCATGCCTGCCACTGGCTTCATTGGCTTGGTAGTCTTTCTTAAGCAGGGGTCCATGGCTTTTCTGCAGGCTGGCAACAGAATGATGTTATTAACCAATATGCTCTCTCATTTATACCCACCCTAAGTGGTGGGGGATATAGATAGACAGAGTGGGGGAAGATATGAGTGTGGTAAAGAGGTGGGGGAATAAGTACATCTAAAAGGAGGAGTTGCATGTGGGCAGAGAAACTATTTTAAAGATAAAGTTTCAAACAACCAATAATACAAGTAGGTCAAGGTCATTAGTTATTTAAAAAAAACATGCAAAGATTCAAACCACTAACACCAAGTCACAACTACTAAAGCAAATTATCTAGCAAGAAAGACTAAACAGTACATGCATGAAGAACTTTTAGACATATAACATAGGCAAGGGCTTGAAAGGAGCAGCTTGGGTTTACCATTGCTGTATGTTAAGGAAGGGTAGAAATGCGACTTGGTTTGACCACTGTCGCATGTTCAGGAAGGATTTAAATACAACTTGGTTTTACCACTGTTGTATGTAAAGGAAGGATAGAAATGCAACTTGGTTTGACCACTGTCGCATGTTCAGGAAGGATTTAAATACAACTTGGTTTTACCACTGTTGTATGTAAAGGATGGATAGAAATGCAACTTGGTTTGACCACTGTCGCATGTTCAGGAAGGATTTAAATACAACTTGGTTTTACCACTGTTGTATGTAAAGGATGGATAGAAATGCAACTTGGTTTGACCACTGTTGCATGTTCAGGAAGGATTTAAATACAACTTGGTTTTACCACTGTTGTATGTAAAGGATGGATAGAAATGCAACTTGGTTTGACCACTGTCGCATGTTCAGGAAGGATTTAAATACAACTTGGTTTTACCACTGTTGTATGTAAAGGATGGATAGAAATGCAACTTGGTTTGACCACTGTCGCATGTTCAGGAAGGATTTAAATACAACTTGGTTTTACCACTGTTGTATGTAAAGGATGGATAGAAATGCAACTTGGTTTGACCACTGTCGCAGACAAAGATTCATTCAAACCCTAGATAGACAAGGGTTTGAAAGGAGACAGAACATGATGTGTACCGTGCGAGTACACAAGATGTAGTGAGGTTTGAAAGAGATTCAACTAGTTTTGTGCGCTCTGGTGGGGGGTTGGACTAAGTGGAGGCGTGGTCTACTCAGCCAATCACAGGACAGGTAGCGTAGTGGGGACGGGGCTTGCTGGAGGCGTGGTCTACCCACCCAATCAAAGGATATGAGGTGTAGTGGGGGACTAGCAAGAGCAGCCATTAATTATTAATATTTATTTTGATATTAATATTATTTGAAAGATAGCGGAATAGCCGTTTTAATAATCCAAAACAAGATACGTGATTTTATAATGCTTATGGAGATGCAAATTACAATTTAAAATATATTTTTTGGCTTAAGAATGTTCAATAATACAAGAAACAATATTAGTTGGGTCTCAAGAACGAGATATGAAGTAAATTAAATTATTAACCGAGCTAAGTAAAATAAACACATAACAATCGTAGCATTTTACAAATACTATTAACTAAAATATATTTAGTTGTACATGTATTTTTTAAGGAAAGATTACAAAGAGATAGAAACCATCTGAACTATGCGTAAACTAAGATTTTTCAAATAATTACCTGTAGTAAATCAGGAATACTCCGTGTTTCAAGTAAAGCTGCGTTAGTTAACTCTAGAAGAAAAAAAAACACATTAAGCAATTAAGTATTAGAACCATTTTATATGTTTTTTTTGAGAAGAACAAATCATATGTTAAGAAAATCGTATAAAAAACAACCAATTTAATCGAGCTATATTTTAATAAAGTCAGCAACTGACTATGAGAAGTACCTTGATTAATATTATAATTTAAGAGCGTAACAAAAAGTGAAACAATTCATGTACGTGAGAAAGCAATTTGAGATAAAAGAACAAAGAATAATTTAATATAAATACTATTAACTAAAATATATTTAGTTGTACATGTATTTTTTAAGGAAAGATTACAAAGAGATAGAAACCATCTGAACTATGCGTAAACTAAGATTTTTCAAATAATTACCTGTAGTAAATCAGGAATACTCCGTGTTTCAAGTAAAGCTGCGTTAGTTAACTCTAGAAGAAAAAAAACACATTAAGCAATTAAGTATTAGAACCATTTTATATGTTTATTTTGAGAAGAACAAGTCATATGTTAAGAAAATCTTATAAAAAACAACCAATTTAATCGAGCTATATTTTAATAAAGTCGGCAACTGACTATGAGAAGTACCTTGATTAATATTATAATTTAAGAGCGTAACAAAAAGTGAGTCAATTCATGTACGTGAGAAAGCAATTTGAGATAAAAGAACAAAGAATAATTTAATATAAAAATTGTTAAGTAAAATATATAGTTTTCTATTATGATTATTAGAATGTGAAGAAATTTTTACGTATGTCAATAAAGCAATCCTCAATAAAAAACAAAGTATAATTTTAGGCAATCACATTTTACCTTTTATAATCCAAACAAGTTAATAATTAATGTATTAGAGTCATATTTAGATATCTCGTTTTGTGAAGAACAATTTATACGTTTATACATTGTTAGTTAAGGAAATCGGTAACCATTTTTTCAATCTTAAAAATGTTTAGTTATTCAGTTTAATCAGTCCATATTTTAACAAATACAAAAACAACAAAAGGTAATTAATATTATCATTAGGACTACAACAAAATATGAGGTGAACTTGAATAAACATACATTTATTTTGGCAAGGACAATGTACATTATAAGATATTTTTTTATCCTAAATCATTTATTTTTTATTATAATATAATGATTTGAGGTAAATGATATAGTTTTTTGTTTGTATATATCACAAGAAAGATTATTTGCGGTTTACATAACATCTGTTACAAAATGTGAGACATTAAACACGGATAGTGATTTAGCGATATTGGAATACCAGTTTTCTTAAAAACATAAAACCATTGACTATACACAGAATAGACTTCCCAAGTAATGTAAAAATTTGAAGCAAAAAAGAAACGTAGTGCAATCTGTTAAGTGATAAATCAATCAGCTGTTTGCTATGTACTGCATTAGTTTTAATTAATAGTCAACAAAATACACTAGTAAACTCTAGTGAGATTGGCCTCAAATTTTTATATCACGTGAAAAGACTAAAAACTCACTGCCAATACCTAAACTATTTCTAATCGAAAGCCGTTTTATTCTGTAGAAAATTATTATAAAATAGGCGGTAAAAATGGTTGTAACGTATATTGTTGTATTCATACAGCAAAAGAATTTTTGAGTTAAGATAAGTGTTTTGTAAGTGCAGATTTACCGAAATATTTATTTATAGTCTTGTAAAGTTTTCATATAATTAGGATTATATTTGAAAGATAAGTTAGTTTCGTTTTTATATTATGAGAAAGGTTGTATTTAAATGATTAGACAAAATAGTGGTAGGATCTTTTATACAAATAGTTGAGCTAATTTAAGTAATGATTAAGGAGTGAGCTTCTTATAAATAAATAGTAAAAGCTAATATATATTAGGATACTATATGTATATGACAAGAAAAATTAATTACCTGTATATTTAGGGAATATTCCACAAATCACAATGGGACGACGTGTATCACAAACTGGAAACACTTAAACTTAAAATACAACAGGGAAATATAATTAAAACTCTGGAAATTACAAAATGTGACAGGATAAAATTGCTTGACACAAAGCAGTACGCAATACGAATGAAGCGTGTCTAGTTTGCGCGACAAACAACAATCTTGAACACAATGCAGAAACAATAATAGGTTAACTTACCTCCTACATAGATAAAATAATCCATTAACAAAAAGCCGTAACACCGCTAAGCGTAATCAGTGACGCTAGAAAAAGTAAAGCAATAACAGTTAATCACATGTCGGTCCCCCGCGAGAACGAGTAGGCCTAGTTATTTATAGGCACACACATGCGAACACTCACATCTGTTGTCGTTCCGTGAGAATCATCTCTCGGAAGATTGAAACGTCTCTGTGCAAACATTTAGAATTTCTGTAAACACTATATAAGTGTTAACAGAGTAAACTACAGATCATTTGACTCTTAGCTACCGTCAGGAAAACATGTCTGCAAGAAATTCAGCTCCTATTCAAGACCCCAAAATATCTTCAACATCGAATATCTCAAATAATAATATTCAAGAACAAAACACTCAAGAACAAAACACTCAAGAACAAAACGCAGTAGACGTAACTATGTCACCGATACAGAACTCACAAGTATCTAGTACCTCGTACTTTCTCCGCCCAGAGTTCGAAGATTATATGAGACAGCTAGTTGATGGATAGTTAAATGGAACAATACATATTTTTACAATCCAGTACATGGTATATTTGAAACATTAAAGCTGAACATTTAAAAAAACACATTCAGACAACCTTGACCTAATAACAATACCAACCAATCCACAACATACATCGCCAGAGTCGCTGCGTAATTCACGCTGCTCCACAATCACAAAATACTTACCAATTACCTAATTATGACGTCACGGGATCACCCCCGTGTTTGGCTACTACTATCATGAATACTTTGTTCTATAGAATTTATCATATAGCCTGTACTATAACTATACTATGTTGTTACGTCACTGACAATATATTCTGTTTGAAGCTCCTCGTCATAACAGTTTCAACGGTCCATATCCCAACAACGACATTGGCTGGTATAACCTGCACAATCGTACATCCGCTGCATTGGAAACACATTCGAAAGATTCGATACACTCTCAGATTAAACTAGCAAAGTTTCACTATGTTGTAGTTTCCTACCACAAATAACATTTGCTATTTATGGAATTCATTAAATTTTATCACACGTTTAATCAACCATGATATTTAAAGGAATGACTGGGTATGTTTTAGCCATTTAAAACGAGTGTACGAATTTTGAGGGAAGAAATTAATTAATTTAGGCTACTATATACTTTACTTTAATACTTTTCAATGGTGACCATACATATAAAATTGAGATGGTTGTCTATCTATCTGTCTGCCTTTCGATAACGAAAAATCACTAGTAAAGGTTAACCGATATTCCACAGGAATATATTATATACTGTTCAGAAAGCCCTTTTCTACAAAACTTCCCGTATGCTTGGGTTTTGCCTGTAAGCCTTACTAAGGGGTTTGCTCCTGGGCTTAAAGGTTTTGAGGTGGAAATCACCCCAATTATAAATCTTTATTGTTTACGACGGTAACAAAAAGGTATTCACGGCGTATTACAATATGGTAATGTTCAAAGTAAACGGGTCAATATTACATTCTATCATTGACTATTGGATACCGAAATAGACATCCCATCTATATGGACCAGCAGTAGCCATTTTTTAATTAAAAAAGAATGTAGTTGTGTGAGCCAGTCACAGAATGCTATACACTACAGTAGTGTCTAAAATTCTATTTTATATCTTATTTGTTGTTGCTGACCAGATTGATCATAACAGTTGTTATAACGCATCATAAGTCATTGACTATGTTTGACTTTGTTAAAAAGATTGTTTATTGGGCAGAATTTAGTCATTTAGATCATCACTATCTGTCGGCGGCTCACATAAACTACGACGATTTTGATAAAAAAGCTGGCTACAAATTTAACATGGGGATGATGTTCAGGGTAGAAGGAAAGCTCTATAATAGCGAAGTGAAATTATATACAATTAGATATTACATTTCTGATTATTTAGGTACCGTACCATTAATTTAACATGATTGAAATTTGTAGCGTTTCCTTTCATTAAACTTATACTGGACATTGTCTATTTTCATAATTTTTTAAAATTACAAATTAACGAAAATCAACTCAGGCCTTGTAGCAGATCTGGTTGCACGTCTATTATTTGGTATAATTTGACGTTCAAAAGTTAGTTGACCCAGTTTTACGATCAAAGTTTCTTGGGTGAATTAATTCTGTTTTGCAGCTGTTCAGTTTGGCTTTAAGGATTGCTTTCAATGAGAGGTCAGGCACTATTGGCTACACTGATGAAACAATGTTGCTTAGTTTTTAATCAATATTACAAAATAAATCCATTATTTATTTTGGTCCAATTTATAAACATCTAGTTCCGTGAATCTCTCTAGGTAAAATGCAGTAATCTTCCATAATGTATAAATCATTCGAAATTTTAAGTAACGTGAAATAATAAATAAAGTCCAGGAGTCATTTTTAAACAGTAGACCCGGTTATTTGAAGTCCATATTCTGGAAATAAAAATATATAAGCATAGATGAAGTAATATAATAATAACTTACTTCATCTATGATATAAGTTCCAGTTGCAAACACCACTCTTTGAATTTATGTTCTTCACGACGGGTTTTAAAGTTCCAGTTTTGTAAATTAAAACTATTAAAACTCCTATTTTATAAATCAAAACTTTTAAGTTCCTGTTTTGTAAATAACAACTCTTTAAGTGTTAGGAGTCAAAAGTATGGTAGTAAGAAGAATTCATAATTGGCTTAAAATATCTAATTTGTATGGTCGCCATTTCATTGAAAAGTATTAAAGTATAAGTAAAGAGACAAGTAAGTGAAAAATATTGTACTCCTTTTCTGCGATTTGTTTAAGAAACAAACTGAGGGTTCGTTATAAAATAAACGGTATCAGCATTCTGACACATACTTTCTCCCATTAGTTTGTCAACAACCTTTATCATGTGTAAGCGGTGAGAGTAAATATACGGAAATGGGATTTATACAATTTTGTTCACAATTTAAAGGACTACATACTAAATTTTTATCAAAATCTTTCGGCCATTTTTGTGAAAATCGTATTTTTCCGTGGTTTTATGGGGTTTTATGGGAAAATAAAATAATTTACAATAACTTTTGAACCATAATTTTTACAGAAATGGGATTTGTACCATTTTGTTCAGAATTTAAAGGGCCACAGCATACTACATTTTTATCAAAATCGTTCGGGCCATTTTCGAGAAAATCCGATTTTTCCGGTTTTTTATGGGTTTTTATGGGAAAATCCCCATTAAAAATCAAAATTTCAAAAAAATGAAAAAAACGCCTGGAGATACCATGGATTAGAACCTACATACCAAATTTCATCGAAATCGGACCACAGGTGTAGTCCCTAGCTCTGTACACATCCAGACACACAGACACACACACACACACATACGGGGTTTTACCGAATACTCGCAAACACCTAATTGTGGCATCTTTCAACCTGCGGCCACCAGTGGATGAAGGAAGGTGGTAGAAACATGTCTGCATCGATATTTTTAATGAACACTCCATTTTAACATCTAACATTCCAGTTTTTAAATTGTGGCACCATGCCACAAATCGGTATATATCAACAGTGTGTGGACAGGATGCCACTAATGCGTTGTAGTGCTTGAGCGGTGTGTGCGCCCCCCCTACTTCTCGCGTGCGCTGTTGCCAGTTCTCCGTTCTAGTTCCTTCATTCCGTTCTGTATTCATGTGGCTATGCCCTAGCCGCTGTAGCTCATTTCCCGCGCTCATGACGTCGTCTTTTATTAGTGTAAGGATTTTATATGAAGTTTTTTTCAAAGCTCCAATAATTTTTACAATTATTGGATTTAAAGTCAATGGACCAAATGAAATGTCGTGAGGATTACATAAAACTACATGCTATTTTGTTGATATTTTATCGTCACATTGTATGTATGGTTTACGAACTGAGATACTTGGAATAAAGGCCTTAATGTGCTGGGTAAATTATCAGTTTCATGGGAATCTATATATTAATTACGTAAGCTGATTCATTGCGTCAAAATTGTGGGCGACTGGGAAGTCGTAGAACGACGTGAGAGGGCTCAAATTAAAGGTCTTTATCCCGTGACGGTGGGAAAAATAGTGAAATTCCCAAAATCTTAACACAAAATTAGATATAACGTACAATGTTCTCCATAAGAATAGCATTAGAAGGCATTTACTGCTGATTTTTGTTTACTTCAATCCAGCTGATCGTGATTTTATCATTAGCAAGTAAGCTTACATTTGGATTACTCATTTGCCAGTCAATTCTGCAATGTAATGTATACTATATAAAACCAACTATATAAAGGGATAACGTTACCTTTAATAATCAAGACTTTTTAGTTATGTCAAAGTTGAAATAAATTGTTTTCAAGATTTAAGAAACGATTCAAGATTAAAAGAAGATCTTCTTTGTTTTTATTTCAAAACATATGTAAAAGATTTATTCCAATTTTTTTTTTTAATTTACTTACATTTATATTTGAGATTTATTGTAGTGTTTAATCAATATTTTGTATGAAGTGGAATAACCTCAACGGTTACTCTTAGAAAACAATTTGGGAATAGAGATGAAGTAGGTTCGTACAGGTATTTAAACGAACCAAAAATATTTATGTCGTGATTAGTTTCGATAACTGGGTAATGGAACCCTAACTAGCCGCAAAATAGTTGGTAATTAGACGTTGACTAGGCCTTTTTTGGTAGAATATGTAAATCAATCGCACCTTTAGGAGGATTAACACCACATACTTACACTAGGCTAATAGTGGTTTTTTAATGTTGATCACAAACAAATTTAGGTCCAAGTTCTGTCAATGGGATGCCTTTACTTAAGAATAATTTTGTTAAACCTTTACAAAATGAGCATAGACTTAGAAATAATAACTGGGTAGGGTATCTCAACACACCATTTTTTGGCTTTTCTTATTTGACGAAAACAATTTCCAATACTGTATTTCAATCGGGGAAGCCTTGTTATCAGCATTAACCAAAAAACCAAAGCTACCTTAATAAACCAATATTTATTCATAAACATGTTTGCTGCCTTTAGCAGTTAAACTCATGAATCATTCAAATTCTTTATTGAACATAACGTTATCAACAAAAGCAAACAAAGACAAACAACAAACTGTTTTGTTTTTTTTTTGCACAAAAGATATGTTGTAATGGGATATCTAGGCCTATCCTGACATATAGAGAATTTGATTCTGAGTTTGTTTAAATATTCCAACAATAATTCCTTTTCCGTAGCTTTTTAGGGACTATGTCCCTACAAGCCACTAGTTTACATTAAAATACGCAATAAGTATGACTCCGTTTTTTCTGTATGCATATAATTAATTCATGGTAATGTAAAAGTATGCGTAACGAATTTTTCACCTCACTATGATGTTTTTAGCTGTTTTATATACATTTAGCTGGTTTATATTGGTGGCTGAAAGTTACGTTTTGCTGGCCATGCCAGCTGTCATCGTCATATGGGGACCGAGCAGGGGTTTACATCCCTAGGGCCGCAAAATCACTTGTTCGCCTATTTACTTAAAACATTAATGTATATTAAATGCACAAGCTGTATCCATGGCATTGCAATAGACTTGTTTTTTGTCACAGCTGCCTAGACAACTATTTATTGTTATTTTTGATTTTGCTGATTCCTTAAAATATTTCACATAAATAAGAGGGACGTTATATTGCAAAACATACTTGGGTAAAAAAAAACCGCTCGTACCACGAGCCAAAATGGGTTTGCAGCTCTCGATCGTTTCACGTTCTCGACTTCGTCCCGAACTTAAAACCCGATATCGAGTCGGCAAAACCTCACATTAGGCCCTAGGTACGAAATATACTATTTTTTTACGATGGAATTAGAGACCCAAAGATTCTCACCCCGTTGCGAAGCATGGGCAGATAGTTAGTTATAAGATTATAAAGTCTTTACTGTTTTGTCTGTACATTGCGTAGACTCATGAAGTGTTTGGTTATTTCTACGTTGTATAAAATAAGATAGCCGAAACGAGTCTTGTGTATATATCTGTACGTTTGTTTGATTCTTACTGTCATTGTGCCTGTAACGCAAAAATTCCAATTCACGTGTCCTACCTTGGGAAAACTAGAGTACCGTTCATGATCCAAATAGTTTTGTAATTGTTCGAATAAATTTGCCAAGTTTGATCAAAATATATCCATAAACAAGCAAACTACAACATTTTACAATATTCTTTATATGAATAATAAGGGAATTTTAAATTTACAATTTTTGAATTTGTCCTGTTACCAATAACCGTACAAAAACACTTTGATATACTAAATTATTTGTTTTCTAAGCTATTTAAAAAGGTCTGGATATAAATTGGGAAATTTTGTATTTTTAAGGTAACGTTTTTCTCCATTTCATATATTAGTAACAATATGTATAGTATCAAATTCAGTAATAACATTGACTACTGTATTTAAACCTTAACACAAGTGTTTATATATTCATTGAGGCTACTGGTGCTACCGCTGATGGCTTATGCATGTGTACGTTAGTAGCTAGCAGACAATTTGCCAACTAGGAACATGAAATCAGCTGTTCCCCGTCCTCACTGTCGCGGTTGCTCGCCTAGCATGTCAACAGCTGACTGCTGTAAAAATTGGATGAGGCGACAGTAACTTTTTCTAGTACGCTTCTTTACCATGGCATCTGCTAATTCAATTTTGTCCTAAAAAATGTATACACATCTCTAAGATTTGTTGCCAACTAACAAGCAATTTAAATTAAAAAAAAAAAAAAAAAACTATTGTTAATCATCCTGCAAAACTGCTAATAATTCATGATCAAATTTTCATCAGAATTCCGTTAGTTTAAATCAACGATCACATAAGACCAATAGATGGAGCACATCTATATAACTAACATACAAGCAGTTTGGCTTCAACTCCGCCATCTTAGTGCAGGTTAGAAGTGGTTTTTTTTTTGTCCTAAGGACGCTAGGCACGAGCCTGGGATTGTTTTTCACATTACTTCAGGCTAGACCTAGGGGTTGCGGCATTATCACTTAGATAAAATCCATTGGTGACTTGGCGGGGATCGAACCTCAGGGACTGAAGTCCCGCGCTCTAACCACTACGCCAGCTCGCTCCCCAAGGTTAGAAGTGGTAGATGCCAATGAAAACGGCACCAAAACTCAATGTCCAGCTTCAAAATAACTTGACATTTAGACTAAAGGTAAATCGTTGACACTTCGTGTGAAAGATGTCAATTAGTCTAGGACACTATTGGTTCTAATTAAAAGCTCAAAAGTTTATATTTTCTATTTTAAATCTTGAAATAAAGTCGGTACTTTTAAATGAGTTTTTAAATATGACATAACAAAGTTCGTCGTCTGCTACTGTTTTTATTTCTTCGTCAGGTAAGTAAAAAAACGGTGGATTTTGTGGCTAAAGAGCTCAATTTCTTGGATAATATTTTTTTTTAATTTTTATAAAGGAGAGTTGTATAAAGAGTTTCAGAAACCATCTTGTGACTTTGAAAATGTTTACATTGTAAACCAAGCGCTAAACCTTTAACACACTTTAATACGATATAGATACATATATTATAAATTAATTTGTAGCTTTTTAGAATTTTTCTTTCGCCCAACAAGTTTTTGTAATTTTTGTTAACTAACTTTTTCTAAGATACGGTAAACGCTAGGAAACAAATTAAAAGCGTATTTTAAAGGCCATTGTTCAACCGTCATGAATTGTTACATACCAACCTTTAGGGCCCATTGGTGACATTGGGGGGTGAAAGTCTAAATTTAGTTCATTACAATTACGTCAATCACCTTGAGCTCTGCTAGTAAGATGCTGTGGTATGGTAGCGTGTCGGGGAGAAGGGTTATTGTTCATGCTTACTCATTCGCTCTTACCCACAAACAAATTCATTTCAAGCCTAAAATGAAGAATGTAGATCTAACTTCTATATTCGTTTGGAAAACGTCAGTAAGAGGCAAGTCTAGACTGTTCCTATGTCTGCGCGGTCCATCACTAGTTACTTTCTTTACTTATTTTTTTTTTTGAAAGCCTATGTGTCGATTATGTATCTTGAGCAATGTAAAATCAAGATGACGTTGTTCAAACTAAGATATAAATTTGGACTTCCTTGTGTGACCAAAATGGTCGCCTACAGAGCAACAGAAGTAGTATAGTTTGTCGCCGCCGTTTTTTGTGGTTCGAGGTTTTTGGGCCAACTCTCCGCCCATGCATAATTGCTAGTACATCTACCATTCTTCTTTCTAGTTGATATATTATATTTATATCTTATCTATATATTAGTTGTATGAGTTGTTTAATATTGTCAGTATAGTTTGTCGGTATCGTTTTTTGAGGTGCGTCGTCAACTCCCCGCCCCATGCCTAATTGCTAGTACATCTACCATTCCCCCTTCCAGTTGATATATTATATTTCTATCTTATTTATATATATATTAGTTGTATGAGTTGTTAAATATTACTATTCTCTTTTTTATGTTATTCCAACCTTATTGTATAAATACCTCTTACCTTTAGTGTCATCCATATGAAATAATATTTTAAATTTTCTTAATTTTTAGATGTATTATTGTTTTTATCAAAAGTTGGAACCTATATAATGTACTTAAATTTTAACAATTTTGCTGTATCTTTTGACATTTTTGAGATACAAGTGATTTTAAGTCTTGCTACAAAAAAAAAATACTCTAAAATTAGAAATTAATTTAAAATAGCTTACAACCTTGTAAATTGAAGACACTAATACAAGACCTACTTAGTTGGAATATAGTTAGATATCAAATTTAAGAACAAAAGATTTTTATAGTTACAGAGGACCTTTACAAGGAAATAGTATGTGACTTGCATTTTTTTTTTATACCTCTGGTTATAGTAAAGATATTGTCAGAGCAAAACATCTCTATAGACTTATATTATTTGATCTGTCTTGAAACTGTGCAAGATTACTATGAGAATGTTGCAAGAATTAAATCTACAAATCATCGCCTTCAAACCTTAACTAGGGATAAAAAGTACTACATTTTCATGATGTTAAGAGGTTTATTGTACAATATGTCATCAATACTATTATAAATTTGTTACTAGAATACGTATGAGTTTTTAAATCAAATACTCTGATATTTGTCCCCTCGAGTCATAAACATCAAGTGAACGTACTATACAAATACATTTATTATATTGAATTGTAACATGAACTATTTATAATATTACTTTTGTGTTATCATTATAATAGACAAATCACTACGGCTATGCAATGTAAATCTGAGAGTCAATTATCATGATGAGCTACAACTTTTAATCTAAATGGAAAAGTTATTCAAACATACATATACAAAAGTACAATACTGTATGACAAGAAAATAAAAATAATATTTGTTATTTGTTTTCACCCTATTCGTGTAAATTATGAAAATCAATCCTGGAATTTCTGGATTGATTAAATGAAATACGATGTCTTGTTTGAATAATAATATACATGTTTGCGTACTTTTCTATAAATAAAAGTAGTTAATATTTTCATGCTAAAAATGTTTAATAATGTCATCGAACATAACAATTGACTGTGGCCTGTTACTTTGATGTGAATTAGTTACTTAAATTTCACACATTTCACACAATTTGTACACAAATTTCACACATTTCATGTAATATAACAACTAACTTTGACTGTGATGTGAATTTATGTAAAAATATTTTACTCAAATTTCACACATTTTACACAATTTGTACAAACACTTCACACAATATAACAACTTATTGTAACTTTTATGTGAATTTGCGTGAAAAATTTACTCAAATTTCACACATTTCACACAATTTTTATACAAAT
Organism: Macrosteles quadrilineatus; assembly: GCF_028750875.1. Lineage (NCBI taxonomy): Eukaryota > Metazoa > Arthropoda > Insecta > Hemiptera > Cicadellidae > Macrosteles > Macrosteles quadrilineatus. The sequence goes on along the minus strand of NW_026542666.1, from coordinate 62,235 downwards.
TTTATGTTACGTAACAACTAGCTGTGACTGTGATGTGAATTTGTGTCATTTAACACAATGTTTCAAATAACTGCGACTATGATGTAAATTCGTCATACAAATTTTACAACTTTTAACAGATGAATGGTGGCTTCTTTGTACATATAAAAATAAAAATATTTGTTAATCTGGACTAATCTAAATTTGGCTATTAGAATAGAATTATATTACAATATTTACAATGTGCATAACCGAAATAAAATCTCAATATACACAGTGTCTGTTTACACGTAATTCTACTTTTTTAACATTTGAAAATGTATGCCCACTTCCCTTTAAATGATACTCTCGCATTTCATTCTTGATTTTGTCTAATTCACTATCAACTAACTCTTGCAAATTACTTGAATTATAAAATCCCTTGTTTTTTGTTTTTAGGTTTATAGTCACCACATCGTCTCCATTTAAATACTCCACTTCTACTAGGAAATTGGCTTTAAAAGAGCCAAGTGTTTCTAAGCATTGCTGGAAAGTATTTACTATTTCTGGTTTTATATTGGAAAGAAACTCTTCTAAATTTGTGGATGATGTTGGATATGCAGCAAATGTTTTTACCCTACACCTAAATGTACAGGGTATTTCCTGGAACAATGATCTGGACATTTTATCTTCTTTTTTCTATAACAAATAAAAACAAAAATGTATTTTAACCTAACACAATATCTGATATGATAGCAAAATCATACCCCAGGTTAGAGCAATAAAAACGCGTACTTTTGCATATGAGCTTAAACTATACATTATATACATAAATAACAAATAAATGCCTGTTTTATTATCCCCCCCCCCTCCCTCCATTATTTTAGGTGGGATATGTTACAATGATGATAAAAGATTTTAAAGATTTACAAATTTACAATTGATCCCCCCCCTCCCTTTTTTTACTCATTTTCTCTTCTGTCCTCTGACTCCTCTTCTTCTATTTTCTTCTTTTCCTCTTCAATCCTCTTGTCTCCAAAGGGGAGGGTGTGTATCCTGTCAGAGCAGAGGAAACGTTTGGGATCGTGGCATCGTAGAGCGGTTTTAAATCCTGTAACAGTAGTGATTTGCATTCTACTGCTTGAAATGCGTGTAAACGGGAGCTTCATTTCAAAATTCCCTAGAGACATCAAACTTTGAAAGTAGTCGTCGAAGGTCACATGTTTTCGCAACATCGATTTTTGTGTCCCCTTAGCCTTCATACCGTAAACCACTATTTGTCCTGTCTCCAGTATCAATTTCTTCTTGCTATACACTTTGGAGCACAGCCCTACATATTCTACTGGCAAATCTCCAGCAGCTTCGTCCTTTGCCAGACCCAAACCAAAACGTCTCCCAGCCTGGTACAAAATATGATTCGTAGGGTAGTTGGATGTGTCAAGCCTGGTGAAGATTGGACTATTTTTTAGGTCCTGGTACAAGTCTTGTGTATATATGTGGGCTAGAATACTATCTGTATCACTGTACCCCATTCTAATTTTATTTCCATACATGGGTTTCAAATAGTCATAATAAAAGGAATACATTATAGTTTTACTGATGTCTAATATAGCAACACCCATGTATATTGGAGTATTGAATATAATTTTATGTTTATGCATGACGAAGACTAGGGTGTCCTCTGACACAGCATAAAACTCTTTAAATAGTCTACTTATTGAGAACTTGTCCACTTGTTGATTGGTCTTCGCAATCTTAATATTAACACGATCATCAAGTTTCATTATAGATCTGCCAAATGCGGAATTTGAAAACCCTTTGTAAAAGTCTTCTTCAAATTTGTTTTTAGATTGTTTACGCATCTCTGTATTCAAAAGGATGAATTTCTCACACCATTTTGATTGCTTGAATTTTAGGATCCTGTGTACATGTTTGGGAACAAGACCATGTTTCATAGCCAGCTGTAGACTAGTATGGTGCAGTACATAGTTGGTCTTGTCACGGACAGTGGCCATGAGACACATATTACCGTCCTCGTTTTCTTCTTGAGTCGGAAGAAAAGGGTAGTCCCCGTGTGCTTCGTGGAGATGTTCAGGGTATTCCATTGTCACTTCTAAAATTGCTCCAAATTCCGAATCCTCGCCAGCTTCTAAGATGCCTTCCAATTCGTCAATGTCAGCCCATTCAAATCCTCCATAAGGAAGGGGTTGGCACATGGCTGTGGCGTATAGCGAGTTCATATCTATGTTGTATATGTATGATGACGCTTCCTCCTTATTATATAACTCCCCCATGTAATAATTGTTGGCTTTACAATACTTTAGGGGTGCCGTTACAAATCCACCTCTCATCCCCCTTCTGCAGAAGTCGTGCATCTCTCTGCAAGTTAGCAACTCGAGCCGTACATCAGTAATTTTTAGCATAGCATCAAATGCGAGACCTGGAGCGGTGAAATAATATGCAGGGTCCAAACCATAAGTCGAGTGTACAATCTTCCTAAAGTTTTGGAAAACATCTCCAAGGATAATCACATCTGTCCGTAAATATAGCATTGTATATTCTTCAAGATTAGCAATATTAAAGTGTGACCACACCTTACAGGCATGTTCATACTCTTCTGAACTTAACTCTTCATCTGTCAAGGAGTTGTGGAATGCTTCAATTGGTGGGAGTGATGTCTTACTCAATTTTGACATGTCTGTTAGATAATTATAAGGATAGACACCTTTCCTTATTATAAGACTGAAGTCTTCCTCGCTAGGAAAAAACTTCCTACAAATTTTCTTTTGATTATTCTGTAGGTTGTTACACAATTCGCTAAGACTGCGAGGCATAAACTTAAAAGAGTCTATGAAACGGAGTTCCATCTTTCCCACAGTCTTAGAAAACGATGTGAATTTATCGTTAGTGTTTGGAACGACTTTCACTTGACCGAGGTAAGGTATTATGAATGCCGAATCGTACCGCGCTAGGTTAGCCACCACAACCGGGATGTGTTTTTGATCTCTATAAAAAAGATTACAGATCCTGTGACAACATCCACGATATTGGCCTGTCAAATGATTATGATCAATTGATTTTGGGTTGTTAAGTGTAAATTCTCCCTTGCCACAAACATGGCAGGTTGTACAGTTATCAAATTGTCGCTGTTGTTCCTCTGTTAATACTGGTATCTGCTTAATCCTATTGCTGTAGAGAATAGATTCAATTTCCCGAACATCGTCCATAAGCATAGACAATATTTTTTGTGGTGCGTCCAATCCGCAGTATTCTCGAAGAGGTTTAGTATGCTGTCCCTCTTCATCCAGTAGTAAGTAAGATGCAGCAAAAGGGCAATGTTTTTGTAGAATGGTAGTGTTACCAGTCGAAACTTGTGGCACATTTAACGCCTCAAAATCTAAATAAGCAATAAATCTAATCATTTTCTGTCTATTGTAGTTTTGAAATTTCATATGTGCCTTATCTCCAATAGGCATTTCGAATTTAGTGGGGTTATCGGGATCGCAAGTAGGTTTGTGCCTATCCAACTGTTGTACAGCAGTCAGTCCAGTTCTATCATAAAACCGTTGCCCACACCTCCTACAAACACAAACCCGCCGATGTAAATTTCCAAGTTGAAGTCCAACGAGAGCGTCAAAGTCTTTAATGTAGTGGAACGTACCATTTACATACAATAAGTCTATGTTGTTGTCTAAGTTGACCTTGGGTGGGTTCCATGGGAGTATTCGACCGGCATGTATAAAGAAAATAGATAGGCTACAATTATGTCTTGCTTCAAACTGTGCAATAAAATCATTATCCGGTCTCAAAACGGGGAAAGTGATATCACTCCAGTCATATTCATTTTCAAATTCAAAGGCTTTTGTGGGGTCTTCTTGAGAAAATTTACACAATAAAGCAAATTTAAAAGATATGTTTTTGTGTTGAACCGGAGTTAGAATTATATTTGGATTTTTTAGAATGTTGTCGCCGGTACAGGTCTCATCCATGTGTTCTTCTAATTTAGACTTTTCAGCGAAAAGTGCGTCGCAATTAGGACAGCAATATTTATTGCCCACTTTATGGTGTGTGTCTTTTAAATGCTCTTTGTATGATTTAAGTGTAGAGAATGTGGTTTCACACAATTCTTCCGAACATTTATACTGACATTTAGTCTTTTTGTTGCACGTTCTAATGTGTCTTAAATATGTGTCATGACGCTGAAATATATTTTTACAAATGGGACATTTATGCTCATCAGTCTTCTTTACATGATCAACTTTTAAATGACGTGTTAAACTTTTCTTGTTAAGATACGACTTTCTACAGCCTGGGAATGTACAAGGAAAACCTTTAGTCGAATGACAATCTCTAATGTGCTCACTCAAACACCACCTTTCATTGTAATGTCTTACAATTCTAAGAGCGAAACAAATGGTGCAGTAAAACCTGTCTGGGTGGGAGTCTTCAAAATGGGATTCTAACTCGCCCGGCGTTGAGAAAATGTAATTTGGACAGAGGTCACACTCAATTTGGGCTGTACTCGTTGATGCCATGACGTTCCCAATACCTGTGACCAAAGAAAAAAAAATACTACTATTTTGATACTAAAATTTATATTTTACTAGGAACTATTAATTTATACACGACTATACAACACAATACTAAGTATTTAGCAGCGATAACTCTAATATTTAGAACCATAAACACGACAGATATTGGGACCCCGAGTCAACACCCTTATAACTCTCACTTTCAACAACCAGTTTGTAGCGCAAGGTCAGCAACCTTGGCAGACTCTTGCCACAGACATTGATCATGTCAAAGGACCACCGTCATTAACTGTTATGGAGCCATACTCCGTTGTGGTGTCATATAGAGAATTTTAGTTACTTGTGTGTAAATTTATACAAATTGAAATTTTGCAGAGAATTAAATCATCTTAGTCGGTTATTAATAAATTACTAGGTGTATAAGTCCCTAAAAATCTCAAAATGTAAAACATATTTTAATATTCAAACAAATTAAGAATAAAATTATTTATTTGTCATGTAAATAATTACAAATAAATAATGTCTGTACATCATAATATCTTTGCATTAAAAAAGTCTCTCTGTGTGTATCTATTTGTCCTTTATGCATCCGATCGTGATAAAACTTAGTACTATTAGTACTATATAAAACGAACAGTTTTATTAGCCAATATATTGGCAGTTGACACAAAGCACAATTATAGATAACCATTATCCCCGGTTTTAATATAGTGTACAATACATTGCTGAGTTAACTGGCTAAAAAGTAAACCGACTGCATGTATTAAATACTGACTTGTAAATATAGCGTAATGAAATTATATAGAACATTTTATGTTACTTCTAAAATTCTGTTAAAATTTTGAAAATCTCTATTTTTTCCCTGCTGTCACAGAATAGAGAGCATTTTGAGTCCTCCCCCGTTGTTCTACGCCCACAATTTTGACGCAAAGAATCGCCATATAGATGTCTCGACAGAATGCAGAAAAAAGACTATATAGTGAAATAATAAAAGATATATACTTACATAGAAGTGGCAGCTACAAAACCATCCAACTGGGATGTTACGGCAAAACGTGAGATGTCACATAGTCTGAAATATTAACAAAATAAATTAGAATTGACTTCTTGAAATATTATCACTTTCTCTAACTGATAAAAAATCTGGGGTAAAAATACACACGAGCAGTAAAAAAAGAGAGACCTTTAGAGAAATATATAATCTTGTATGTTAAGCATTGACTTTAAATATAGAAGGATCCAGCCATATGGACCTTTTCCCCTTGTCATATCTAGTAGGATTTAAAAGTGATAACTCTACATGTAAGAAGCTCATGTTTATTTTCTATCTCATTTTATTGACGATCAAGTGTGTTAACAGCTGTAAATACTACCCTTTGCACTGTGAAACTAATAAAAAAAAAGTCAGAATACTTTTTATCATGAGAGGATGGAGAGTCTCCTTCTGTATTTAAAGTCAATGAAGTAATGTTTAACATACAATTATCTGGGAATAAAATAGAAATTAAATGGAAAGAGCATTGTCAATGTAAAATTAAATGCAATGAAATAAAAATGGTTTATTTATTCTACCACAACCTCTGGATAAAAATCTAATCATATACTGTGTAATATTATTCTACAATCTATTTACAATATTTAATGTAAAACAAATACCATTAAATTTGTAAAACATAGAATACTAACACCTCTCACACACGCACGCATTTACATACACTCGCAAACACTCACACACCTGATAATTTAGAATCAGCATAAAACGGGACAATACACTCATTACATCTTAAGCTATAGTTCTGAGTTTATAGAGAGCATCACTGCTATTAGCAAGTCACATCATTGATCACAGAGTTTGCTCTAGTGAAGTGTAAAGGTAAAAAGAAAAAAAAAGCCTGTAACTTCTTCAGTGAGTAGATTGATGCAAACACTTTTTACTTATGTCCACTAATACATCTCCCGAGTAAGTGTTCTAGATGATATATATGTACATTTTAAGTATAACAGACTAATACTTAGTTCTTTTTAAGATGATAATTTATATGCATAAAAATACTGCTAAAATTAATACACACCTTAAAAGATTATTAGAAGGAGTGGGGGAATGATCCCGACGGCTGTCATAGTAGTCTCGTTCTAAGACCCCCACACATAAGCTTAAAAATAAAAATATTAAGGATTAATACATAATCTAGTCTAAAAAAGAATAAAACTTTACATGTAGACAGCTTTTAAAAGGGGTCTTGTTTATAGAAGCTAAGAAAATATAGTGAATGTATACGATTTCTACTGCATTTTAATTAATAGCCTAAAATCGCATTTTAATAAAGGACTTCTGGGCCCACACACTAGTCATGTTTTAAGACTCATCTAAATAACAAATACAAATAACAAGTGTCGAGTTTATAGTGTCTTATATTTTTTTTATTTACCATAGTAAAGTAAAGCTGTCTCATTTATTGTTACTGAGTTCACTATGTCAAAGAAAGTCAATTGAGTTTCGTAAACATGAATGTTAAATTATAATTGGTCTTGTTTCCATGTTTATCAGCCCAAGTAACAATTTTATCGATGTTTTCATTGATTTTTAAAACGCTGTCATAGATATATTATGATATATATATATATACGTTTTTAAGTATAACAGACTGATACTTAGTTCTTTTCAAGATGAGAATTTATATGCATTTATTTATACTCCTAAATTATATGTGAATACACACCTTAAAAGATTATTAGAAGAATGAAGAAAGTATCCTGACGGCTGGCATAGTAGTCTCTAAGACCCCACCACAAACAAGCTTAAAAATACAAATATTATAGATTAATACTTAATCTAGTCTAAAAAGAATAAAACTTTACATTGTGTAATATTTTAAAAGGGGGTCTTGTCTATAGAAGCTAAGAAAATATAGTGGATGTATACAATTTCTGCCGCATTTCAATTAATACCCTAAAATCCTGTTTCTTAGTATTGTTTGAAGACACATCTAACTAACAAAACACATAAAATCGAACTAAAATATGCTAATCAATCACTAGTAACATAAAATGATATCCTACTGTAATCTAAAACAAAGGCCGACCAAAGAAGATCATATAGTCCACGCATCCAAACTCAAACTTTTGCTTTCTAGCGCGTCAAGGTCAACTACTCGACAAGCTTACAGTTATATCAAGACTCCGGTTACTGAACCATCTATCTACTACTCGCTCCTAATTTACATTGTCGTTCTTTATTCTTATTAACTCAGTTTATCCGACATTGTCAGCCAACGACATATCACATAAGTACTAAGTAAGTATTACTATTATTCATAAAGATATTTAAATTTGTTAGAAGAAAAAAAAATCATACAGCTATCCAAAACAAAATTAAGAAGTGTTTAATTCTGATAAAATCATAAAAGTTGTCTATAGTTTTTAAAGTAAAGGAAATAAATATAGAAAATACATCTTACCTTAGTATGTAGAGGCTCAAGACGAATACTGGCTGGCGAAATGGAGGCTTGATGTTTTATACTGTACAAGTGTGGAGAGGGACGAAACCGTTATGACTGCAACCCGGATTCGCAAAAGTGTGCTATGCCCGGATTCGCAAAAGTGTGTTATGACTCACATTCACCTAATCCGCGGGATAAAAAGATCCTTGATGGGAAGAGGGTCAAACCATTAGACCACAACCCAGATTTGCAAAAGTGTGTTAACTACAACCGAGATTCAGATAATTCACAAAGCATAGGCAGGATAAAAATTGTAAACATATAATTAAATAAGAACAAATTTACATTTACTATGATATATGCAGAAACCAAGTGTAATAACTCACAAGGCAATAACATACAATATGGTTGGAATAACATAAAAAGTGTACTATGTCTATTAGATAACAAAAAGGCATAAGAATGACAATATTAAACAACTCATATGTCTAATATATATATATAGATAAGATGGAAATATATTATATCAACTGGAAAGGAGAATGGTAGATGTAATAGCAATTAGACATGTGGTGGGGAGTTGACGACGCACCTCAAAAAACGATACCGACAAACTATACTGACAATATTAAACAACTCATACAACTAATATATAGATAAGATATAAATATAATATATCAACTAGAAAGAAGAATGGTAGATGTACTAGCAATTATGCATGGGCGGAGAGTTGGCCCAAAAACCTCGAACCACAAAAAACGGCGGCGACAAACTATACTACTAACAGAAGAATCTACAATTTCTTATAAAATCAGTTTTATTGACATTTGCAGACAGTTTTATATAATTGTTTTAAGGAAACCCAAAATCTATTGGCAATCATAAGTTAATATGATTTGAACTTTTTGCCTTATACAAATGAAATACCATGTGCATATTGGTCCTCTGGTCCTGTTAATACAATTTTTTGAAGGGTTTCTTTCATAATTTAAAACTATATCATTGCACAAGCATTTTCAAGGACTCTCTGCAGTTTTGCGTACTCTTGCAACTACTAATTCAAGAATCAGTTTGATGACCGATTAAAAATAATGTGTTTATACGTTATAAAGATTCAACTGTTAAATATCATAGTTTTTGAGGGTGGGACTGGAAATTTAGACTATATTAAAGATTTGCATTCATAGTAGAACATTATATACTTTAAGTAAACCAACAGAAAAAGATTGTTTAAAATTTTCAAGTTCATTTTAGAACAAACTGTTTGCTCCGCCTCCCAGTTAACTGAGAATTTCAAGAAGTAGAAACATATTAAATAAATAATAAGTGAAGTTAAATATATCCCACAGTGATTTTAAAAAACATTACACAAACTTCACGGATGCCAATATACTTCTAACAACCTTACTAGGAATTTCCTAAAACTGATATTGCACGTTGAAATAGGTTTATCTATCTATCTATTCGATTCTATACTATTATAAAGAAGAGGGGGTGTCTGTGTGTGTGTTTGTATGAGCTAATCTCAAAAAATACTGATCCGACTATGCTCAAATTGCACACAAATGAAGCTACAGCTCCTAGGATACATATAGAACTATTACCGCTTCGATATTCACCAAGGGCTTTGCCCCGTGGGCTTTCAAAAATCTGAGATGAGAGATTTAAAAGTAAATATTGTTTGATGGTATCCATGGTAACAAAGAACAAACCTAGTAAGTTTAAAAATGTAAACAAGCAGAACTAACTGTCAAATTGATTTTGATTTCTCAATTCAAAACAGCTGGTTCAAACCTTATTAAATACTGCACGAATATTAGAACAGAGAGGGTAAGGATTATAAATTTAAAATAATGATGTCACTAGCCTGAATTTATTTAACATTACCTAATGGAGCTGTCAAACCATATGTTAATGTAATTTCATTATTATAGGATTGTTTCAGTTACAGTACTTCATTTCTTTATGATCTAACTATACTGAGTCTGTTATAATATTTGTGAAATGTTGTAATATTATTTATTTATTTTTATAATAATTCATTTTAAAATAAATCATTCAATGGATATAGGAAATAATCAACATTCTATATTGCCCTATCAACCTAGGCCCTTATCCTGAGTTATGGGGTATATTCTTTTGATTTATTTGTTTGTAAACAGTAATATAATCCCCCTGCCCCAGCAAACCTATAGACTGAGCCAATTCCCGTTTGCCTGATTATAATTTCACTAAAATATGTTAGAAAATTGCCCTATTAACATGTTCCCTTAACATGTTTGGAACTATTGTGATAGGTTTTCGTTTACAGTGCATACCATTAAACACATTCTTTTATTATAGGTATATGTGTGCCACACTATAGGATACCGTATAAATTAAAAGACCATATTTTCTTAGACCGTTTCATCTCCCATCACTGCAATGATCATGTTCTACTTATATGCCAACCCCGTACGAAGGTCGGGTATTCTACTAGTTATTAATAAAGTTGAGAATACTAAAGGTTCTACAAAACAAAACATTGAATAATAAAAATACATTTGTATGAAAGTAACAGATAGATTGACAAAATTGTAAAACGATCGTATAATATCTAACAATATCAAATTATTTACAGTATCACGGTTACAACTTTTAAACTACTTTTGTTATGACTCAATGTTAACCTCTTTAGGACCTTTCATTTTATGCTTTTGTTAGTGGGGACTGGTTAAAACACCACAGTAGGTTTTACAAATATGATTTTGAGATGATATTATAATCTGAACTAGATTATGCGTGTTGATAATAATATGTATTTTAATTTAAGTACTTTAATTGATTCGGTTATATGTTTACCTCATATAACATTTGAACATGGATTGAAACATTAGATGTCTTTGGAATACTCTGAGAGTGAGAAGCAAAACATAACTTTCAGCAATGATGCATCGAAATCTACCTTTACTGACTGATTCAGAAATGTAATTGCAAAATATTCTGTCAAGATGACTAAAATGTTAAAAAAAATAGATGTATCAGCACGAAATAGTTTGTAAGATAAAAAAAGCAGTCTAGGACAACTTATATAGCGTTCTAACCTGAAACATTGTTATCGTTTCAGTGTACAAATTCAACTGATACAAAATAACTACGTTACCAATTATTTATGTTTGTAAACAAAAATCAATTTTTTAATGGTTGCGTAATAGCTATTTACATTACAAGTGTAGTAAGAGCGTTTTTACTTCACGCAGGTGAATGTTGTGCAACGAGCGGAAGCGAGTTGCATAATTCACCTAAGTGATGTAAACAGCACGCTCTTGCGTAACGTGTAACGTACAAGATTTTACCTGACCCGACAATAAACATGGGTTTACGTACAATATTTTTCATTATCCATTTCACTCATCTTCTATCAGTAACGTTCTTTTACTAACAAAAGCTAGGTTAGGTAGGAAAATACTTTAAAGCATAATAATAACATTCAAGCGCACAGCTGATTTCTAGCGTTGAACATCGTTGGCTCCATAGAGTTATATTTTTTAAGTTAAGCACTCAATGTTATTTAAATGGGTTTCTTTACATCACGGAGTGAGTTTTTGATACTTTACATCACTCGAGAAGTAAGGAAGTTGTATACATCACGCTTGGGATAGGGAAGTTTAACATGGCGGGTTAGGTAAATCAATTTAAATTATCATTTACTACACAAATTATTTGTAATGCAAAACATTGTTCACCACTCGGAGCAAAAGTATATTATATTTATGGTACTTAAATTGTTTTATAGTACGTGGCAGTATAGTATTATTAGTTTATTAGTTGCTTGTTGCACTGTTCTACACACTGCTCAAGCTCTACAGCTCATTAAGTGGCATCCTGTCCACACACTGTTGATATATACTGAATTGTGGCATGGTGCCACTATTTCGAGTGTAGGCTGGCGCGAGAATTGGCAACGTAGCATTAGGAAAGTTATAGTTCCGGCGGACGGCACGAGGCGCGCTAGCTACCTGTATGGTTTCGTGTTCCACAATTCGGTGTGTACCTGCGCTACTTAAACTCACATCAACGAGTTCAAAAATACTCAATTGTGGCATGTGATGTTTAAACGACGTAATAATGCTGGAAAACCTCAAAAATGATCGAATTAGCTGTGGCACCCTGAAAAAGGTGCCACAATTTTTGAAGGTGCCACAGTACGGCCGTGTGCCTGTGAAGGATGCCACTATTCGGTGAATACAAACACACACACACACACACACACACACACACACACAGACATCACTTTGAAAACCACTTTTTTGGGTCCAGGGGGACCCAAAACGGATATATCCACTCAAAACTCAAACTCGAAAATTTTGACGAAAACAATACTTTCTCCATATACTATGGTATAGGGGGAGAAAGTAAAAATCATTTCAATAATATTTTGATACAATAATTTCTTTTGTCTGTACATTTTCATCAACCATGCAACTGGAAAATGCTAAAATGCATTTGAAATACAATTGATTTGTCAAAACGTAAGGTAGACCAAACCCTTGACTTTATATTTTTAGAATATATAAAAATGTCAACAAAGTCAAACGTTAAAATGATCAAAGGTTCATTTTGTAGTTAACAATGATCAAAGCCTGGCCTTGGGCTCCCATTTGAAAATCATTCTCGTTTTCAAAGTGCGTGGGTTTAAAAATGCATGTTACCATGTCCATAAAAAGTGCATTTTAGTATCCATAGAATGTGTATTTTTAATTCTCCTATCCCCAATTGTTCGTCAACCTCTTGTTAAGTGACTATTCAGAATATAAAAATTTAATTTCACCTTAAGTAAAGGGTGTAAGTCTACAGAAAGTATGAGGTGTAAATTAGCTGTCAAAGAGGAAAGTATATGTATTGTATGTTAGAAAGTACATGAATAGTCACTGTCCGTTGTCAAAAGTTTTTACTGATGATTAAGCTTAATCGATAAAAGCCTCAATCTAAAACTTTAATAAGGAACACATACTTTTGAGAAACCCGTAAGCCTATCAACCTATCAACCTATCAACCACATAGGTACTTGAAATAAAAGGTCTCGATGAGAAAATATATTTAAATTCGGACACAATTAATATTGAAGCACTGTAAAAAATGCGAAGCACAGTTGAGTGACATCTTGATACAATGTCCTTGGGCAATCTAGAGCAGAAATAAGGCAAGATTTTTATTTTTTTTTTAGATTGTTGGTGTTTTATTGAAAGTGTTAGTGATTGAAAGTCTCAGCCAAACGAAGTCTCGGCCCTTTGTGGGATAAAACTCCATTCAACACCCCCATTGTTAGACAGTACTGCAAAGTTTTCCCTTTGTGTCATTGATAACAGAAACAAAAGAGTAAACTAAACAACAGAACAACGAGTTCTCCATAATTGAAGATACGACTGCTGGTTTAGAAGCATCAAGCATCACTGTACGATACTTACAACTAGTTACTGTATTAATTGGAACTAGTTGTTGTACTGCGTGCTTCGCAACGGGGCAAGAATACTTAGGAAAATAATGTGGGTGTCTACATCAACTGTAAAACAGTTACACACACTTACCATGCAAATTATACAGGCAAATCTAAATTTACCTTATATGAAAATCTCTTGTGTGTTTGCATTAATCAGTGTGGCAGGATCAAAACCAATAACTTTATCTTAAAGTACAAATTTATAATGAGACTTAAATATATTAAGTGAGAAAAAAGTAAACAAACAAACAAACTGTACTATAAATGCAAACAAATGTAATAACTGACGCATATTTACTATTTTGAATGTGATAAAATACAACCCTTTTACAGGTTCGTGCCTTAGTAGATTGTTATTGAAAATTTGTAATTTTCGGGGAAGTTCCTAAAAAGTTTGCGATCCTTGCTGTTGTTGCTGTTGTTGCTGTTGTTGTTGTTGTTGTTGTTTCATAGATACATGTTATCCAGTTAAACTATGATTTATGCCTTTACAATCTGAAACAAACTCCAGTATAACTAAAGCTGTTGATCGATTTAGATGACCCAGAGTCTGTCATTTAGCCCCGAAGTAATTAGTACTATGAGATAGATCAAATGTTGAACAGACGACTACAAGTTAGCAGGCTGTGGTGATTTAAATGTCACTTATGACAAGCAATTATTGAACATTTAGGACAAGACACATCAATACATATAACCTCCTGAGATGCAGTGCAGAGTGTTATCTAGAAGAATAGTACATTAAAAACATTGGTCGTTTATTATAAATACCACCGCTGCAGCAAACCTGCCATCTAAGGAAATTTCCATTCCGCCGAATTGATTTTCAATTGAACTATTTAAATAACATTAGATTTAACGAATACCTAGGTTTGATGCTACAAGGAAACTAAAAAAATGGTGTTTAAGGTAACATAATTATAGCTTAGTATAAAACCAATATATTTGCCAAGTTTGATCAAAATACAGTACATCTATAAACAAGCAAACTACAACATTTTACAATATTCTCCATGAGAATAACATGGGGAATTCAAATTTACATTTTTTAAATTTTCTCCGTAACCAATAACTGCCAAAAAAAAAAAAACACTTTGATATACTAAATTGTTTTTTTAAGCTCTTCATAAAGGTTAAAGGTTAGAGAAAATTGGAAAATCTTATGTTTTGATGGTCCTGCCTTACCCTTAAAAACCAAACGTTATCAAAATCAGACAAAAATTACTCAAGTTATCACGTTCACAGACATATTATATACATATATATATATATAAATTTGAACGAATGGTGTTTTTGGCCTCTGGGGACATCAAAATGAAAAAGTAAATCGGTCCCGGGCCTAGGTTTTACCATGAGACCTACGGTAATAACTACTTCCCTATAGAGAAATTCGCTAAAACCAAATTTTATGAAAATCAGACAAAAATTACTCAAGTTATCACGTTCACAGGCATATTATTGTTTTATAGATAAGTGTACCTAAAACTTAATGTGCACTTAAAAAACAGCTTACTTATGTCATTTACGCAGTTAAAAGCCTGTGGTGATTGGCCAGATTTTAACCAGAGCATCCAGCGTAAAACTTTCAGTAGGGAATATCAGACTCTTACAGCTATACCCCCCTACAGGGCACAGGACGAGATATTAGTAGGGGGTACAGCTGTTCTAGTTTTGTTTATATAAGAACTTTCACATAACAAAGTCATTAATCAGGACCATCAGGAACAACATACTAACAAAGTTGCCAAATAAGTTTTATGTGTATGTAAAAGTAGAGTATAGAAAGTATAGTTGAGTATCGTTACAGAACTAGGCATATATTAAAATATTTCAAACACATACACACAACACATGTACGACAGCTTAGTGTATTACATCACAAAATATCAAGTCATACATTAGGGGTTTTTGTAATACTTTAAACCCACTAATACTCTAATCAAAAACACATAATTACACTGTTATTGAATCAGAAGAGGGGGTTTTCAGTTTCAGAAATATTTTTATATTGAAATTGAATTTCGCATATTTTGCACTATAATTGATCACGTCGATTTAATTTTCTATCGGTAAATATTTAATTGCCAGCATAATTAAAAAATAAGTCCTTTCTAAAATGAACACTGCCTTTTGCACTGCCTTTTTTGTGTTTTGCTTGGATGGAAAATTATATGACAGATACATTTATTTTTATAAAAATACATTGTATATCTATCTGTAGTATTGAAGAAGAAGGGAAGAAAGCGAAGACAATCTTATCAGTGGATTATTTATAAACGAAATATTGAAATGAATGGTTTTCGCTAATTGTTTACACAATTGTAGCATTAATTATCTTCTTCGTCTAGTGCCCTGGCATCTGTAAGGAAAATTGATGCATAAGGATATTTTAGCCCGTAGGAAAGTTACATCTTCAGAGGGGTCATAGTAGTAAAGAAACCCAAAAATATTTCCGGCGAAGCTGATGGACAACAGCTCAAATATAAATAAATAAAGGAAAATTGGCTATAACTCTTGACTATTCCAATAGTCAATACTATAATCCTATGCTATAGTTCTGGATGTAGGCTATAGGAAAAAATCGTCCAAACCTAAATTATACCTGTCACTAAAATAAAATAAATTAAACTTTTCCAAAAACATCGTAATAACACATCAGTTTTGTTCAAAAAGTTATTTTTTAATTGCAATCGGGCATCGTCAAACTAAGACTGTTCCGCAGATTGAATTTAATACTTGTACCTATTAAATTATATAAACATTTCCCAGTAATTTTATTCGATCGCTCATTTAATAACCGGAATCCGATTTAATTACCTACGAGTTATTCAAATCTCATTCGACTAATTATAGGTTAAAGGAAGTATTACTTAAAATTGTTTATATAATGATATGCTTATCAAGAAACCCTTACCATTCATCAGTTCAATTATATTGAAAAACAAGCTCGTTTGTAATGATAATTTAATAAAGATTAATTTATTTGCAGTGAAAATATGAGAGAAGGCGGTTTTAGTTTTCAAACTACAATTTTACAAATTCTGTAACAAATATTATTTTTGTTATTCTGTTTTATCTTCAAGAATGAATAGCAGTAAAAAAAATCACTCAGTTTATTTTTAGTTTATGTTAATATATGTTAATACCTGACCGTTATGTCAAACCATTATTTGGCCAAATAAAAAAAAAACTAATAATGCTTTCATCTTGAAGAAACAATATGGAAATCAATCAAGCTAAACCCAATTCTTTGACATTCAACAATCAATACTAAAACCAATTCTTTGACATTCAACAATCAATACTAAAACCAATTCGAATGTATATATTTTGCTACATAATCCATTGTGCAATAAAGACAAGACAATCCATCAAAGACGTCCAACCCCTGAGGTCTGGCAGTGTCAGCTGATCAATGACGTCATAACAGCTGATCAATGATACTATATCAGCTGTCAACAATAAGCACATCTGGCCTCAGCAAGACTAAACACGGCACCTCAACCATTTCACACTCAATTTGTATTGTGTTTTCTTCTATTTGTGTCTATCAAATGTGTACGGAGTGTTATACCTGAGTATATCATACACGTAAATTATTATGCATGAAATAAAATTTAAATAAAGTATGACAAAAACAGTTTGACGTGAAGATGTTTTTCGGATACTTAGCTATGGAAAAATGAGTTACGTTGGTAATTCTTCTCTAGTTACTCGAAAATATAAGTTTGCGTAGTTTTTAAGTGTAACGGAATCTATTGTTATTTAACCAAGTTGTGTTAAGTAATTTTCACAGTTGTGTGTTTTTTCTAAAACTACCTCAATGAACACAAATTTCACATACAAATGGAGAGTCTAACAATACATAACCTAACATAATGTAAATGGGAAGAACAATAATTACTTTGGAGGTTAAGTAGTAGATAGGAAATTCGGGTCCTAACTCTTCCTCTACGATAAACGCGAACATTTAATTTCTTTAAACTAAAATAAATTACACAATACTTTTATTTTACATTGTTGAAATCAAAGTATTAAATAAGAGCTGATTGAATCTCCTCAATGGCAATGTTGGCAATGTCAGATCCCGAAAATTTTTAACGTTTTCTCTCATCTTATAATTATTTTTTAATTCTCTTAATTTTTGTTGTTGTGTAATGTAATTAAATGAAGTAAACCAATTAAGAACTATTAAAAAACAAACTATAGAATGCCAATTTGATGCTATTACTGTTAAGTAATGATTTTATTGTTGATTTTATCATGATGTTGATGATTGTATTAACGAATTTCTATAACATGTATGACATTGAAGGATAGTACTTTTAGTAAAATTATGCACTTATAGAATCCTTCAAAAAACTATATTGTAATGTGATGGATTGATGTAGCTGTGTGGCATATGCTAATAATTATTTAAAAAACGAAAGTTTTTTTTCTCTTCAACATCTATTGTCTGTAGAAGCTAAGATTTGAATTTTTAACAATCAAGATTCTCCATTGTATAGCTTATGTATTTGAGTAGTTTTGGATAAAATGGGCAGAAAGGTGGTTTTCCAGATTGCACTTTATTTGAACTAGGCTACCCACAACTTGTAAAATAATTCCTTAACTCTTAATGGCCGAAAGTTAAATTCCAATAAGCTAGTGACATGGATTTTATGGAAATAACAATTTTACTACAGAGTTTGAGATTTTGATTTCGTTAAAAAAGAATAACTTTAAACTTCGTCCTATTTTGCTATAGTCTACAAAAATGTGTATATTAATTTAGTTTACAAAATATGGTCTTAATAGTAGATTATTTTGATTATAATCTTAAGAATGTGGCGTTAAATTCTATGTTTTGAATTAACGAACAGTCAAATACAAAATAAAGGAATTTAATACTATGGAATTTAATTCCAAATCTATTTAACGAAATAAAATACTAACTAAGACAACTGGGATTTAGAATTTATGAAATAATACTGGAACCATTTTGGATTTTTATCGGGATTCTTATGTTTAAGATATGTTTATTCAACACGTATAAGTAACTGTCTCAAGCATACTATATCGACTTTCAAATTATTGGCTACGGTAAAAAAAACTAAAAATATCATGTACCATCAGGTAGGTAATAATGTATCATGTAGGTAATTATAAACCTTTTTTTAGTAGGTCTTTGTTGGAAATAAATATAGCCACTATTCCCTTTCCTTGAAGTAATAAACTGTGTAAATAATCTGTGAGCTATGTTTTCAGTGCTAATCCTTTTGAAGGTTACAAGTATTGACATGTTTGAGTAATTAATTGTCCTACGATGAAGTTTCAACCAACACGAAGCAAAGTAAACTTCACTAATGGATAATGGTGGGGGCCATTTGGCGAAAGAACAGACTATAAAAAAGAATGTTTATAATTCCGATATCAAATTACATGAGGTAATTCCATGACCCTTATTTATGTTGCGTATGATTATACACATTTTTTAGCACTTCGTCAAGTTTTTAAATCATTAGAAAATATATTAAGGTGTTTTCCTTTTCTTCTGAGGATTAAAAATACAGACTTTGCAGATCCTCCTATTGAAACATCTTTAACAATTTAGAGGAAATCATTGGAGCCGCGTCTTAAGGCATCGTGTGCATACACTCTACCAATATAAGATTCATTGTATTGACACCATTGGTGTAACTATCACACCAACGAACTTATCAAGTGATGATCATTTTATTTTAAAATGTGTGGATGATAACTATTAAAACCCAAAAACAAAGTTCCACCCTTTTATTTTCTCTGTAAGCAGTTGAACCATTTCTGAAATAGTGTTACAAGTTAAACATTAAAACGAAATTTAATTGACAACCTATCTGCGAAATGGACATTTTATTTCACTCAATCAATGTTCTCTGATAATTAGAACGGATAAAGCCTCTCTGATTGATACGTGTTGTTGACACTTCAACTGCCAGAAAATGTCGATTAATTAAAACAGCTTTTATTTTAAAAACCGGTTTCCCAGTTTAATTAATAGTATTTTCAGTGTATAAACCTACCATGATGAAAATGACTTACCTAAAATGACTTGAGGTATTGCTTTTAGCAATCAAAACTTATAGTTACGATTATGTAGGCATAATAATGAATACAAATAGAAAGGCAATGTAAGGTTATGTAGTAGTGGTATATTTAATTCCGAGATTGTCTTAGTTAAGTAAAATTGATCCATAATAATTGCAAAAACCCTATTATTCAACATAGCCTTAGAAGATTTCCAAATAACCGTTCGTAAATGGTTTAAGTTATACAGGGTGTTGGACTTGAGGATGTGGATCCTCATACCAAAATAAGGACAAAATATCCGAAAAAATACAGGTATGTCCGCAAATGCATATTTACCCATATATCCGTTATTTTGTTTTTTGCTCAAAAACATTTTAAAAAGTTTTCATTTGCTGGCTTTCTTGTCCGGTACAAGCTTTGCAATCAATTTTAAACTAACTTCCCGATGAGCTGGAGACTTGAAACTTGAAATATAGCTCACAAATGGATGACAATGCAATATTATATCATTTAATTTTCATAATTCCCTTGGGCTACGCCCCATGGACTTGTTTCTATAAGCTCGCTTTCTTGTCCGTTACAAATTTTGATCTCGATTTTAAACTAACTTCCTGATGAGCTAGAGACTTGAAACTTGAAATATAGCTCACAAATGGATGACAATGCAATGTTATATTATTTAATTTTTATATGTCCCTTGGGCTAAACCCCAAGGGCTTCCAAATTTTCCATGTTTACATTTTGGAAGAATGTAAATATAAATATATCAATTGAAGTCAGCTGTACTTAAATTTGACAGTTCGAAGAGGCTGCTCCTAAGAGATTCTAAATTTTAAACAAGCACTTCATAGGAAA
This sequence comes from Macrosteles quadrilineatus, assembly GCF_028750875.1. Classification (NCBI taxonomy): domain Eukaryota; kingdom Metazoa; phylum Arthropoda; class Insecta; order Hemiptera; family Cicadellidae; genus Macrosteles; species Macrosteles quadrilineatus. Next base: position 41,923 of record NW_026542666.1, on the reverse strand, counting down.
GATAAAACATCTGATAACAGATAATAAGGTTTTGGTTATGTATTAACAGGCTATATAAAATAGATTTAACATATTTACACTTAAGAGTAGAAAATAATTTATAAAATAAAAATACTTCAAAAATGCCACGTTTTAGATTACTATAAATTAAGTAATTCCTTTAAACCTTTATTTATTTTTAATTAAAATTAAACTCCACTTCGATGATCTTATAGAATAATTGAATAAAAATATGTTTTTAACATGCTAAGTTTTCACATATACTCAGATAAACCGAGCTGTAGAAGTGTTTTGTTGTTTTACCGTCCTTGACAATTGAGTTGTAGAACACAGTTCCTCACTTCAATCTGTAGTTGGTCGTGTTATTTTGTTTGTAGCGAAGGAATACACGGTCTCTAAAACAATCTGTTCTCCAGTCGAACAATGGGAAAATGATTGATCAACTAAAAATTTTTATATTAAGATCAATGTATAAAATTCATACAATTAATTTTCCAAAATTAACCAGATTGATATTGAAATACCAAATTGTTGGAGTAATGTGTCAGAAATTGTAGCAACACGTAAAAACAAGTGTACTAAAACATAAATGATCATTTTTTATACAAGTTTTTTTCCTCTAGAAACCTTATAGGAGGCCGTCCTCAATCCGATGCTTGTGATGACTAATGAGGGAAGTAATCAAGACTGAATTAAACAGAGCGAATACTATTAACACCTTGAGGCTAGACTCGACTCTACCTCGCCCTTTGACAATCCAGTTTTGTACGATGACAATCAAAACACCACCTTATTACAAAGTAGCTGATTAGAAAGTTGATAAGACATCTATATCTTAAATTTAATAACAAGTCTTCAACTGATAACCTATAACTACTAATATTTTTATGATTTAGTTGTTAATACGTTATGCATCCTTTGAAATACATGTTATGGTGGACTGGCTAATTTGCGAAAAATAAGCTATTACCGTAGTACTCATGGTAAGACCTGGATCCGGCAGTTGGTAGCGTCACGGACTTCGGGCCCAAGGCAGCGATGTCGTGGGTTCGGATCCTGGTCACTGCCACTATAATTTATCGGTACATTTCACCTTCGTACTGTACCGGCTCACCCCTTGCTTTGCTGGATACGTTCCACGCACAGATCTGTAGTCTATGTGGACGGACAAATGCAAGGTTAAAAGAGGCCACCAACCTCTTTATAAAATAATAATACTAAAAAAAAATTATTTCATACTAAGCTATCATCATTTTAATAAAAATACACCTCAATACCTTCCCTGTAGCAGCAAACCTATGTACTCTTAAATTAATGTTATTTAAATAGGAAAAATATTCTGACCATTTCCAGGGAATATTTTTGTAGAAATCCAGCCGGGTAAATGGAAATTAGCTTAGTCTGCAGGTTTGCTGCGGTGGGGGTATTTTAATTTATCAGACATAAGAGAAACAATTGAAGGAAGAACATTGTGTTGATATATTTTGTATTTGTTCTTACTAATTTCAGTTAAACGGTAAATTATTGTAATCTTAGCAAGATTTCTAATTAAATTAAATCCTATTCTAGGAAACAGAGAAGAGCTAAATGAGACGCAAGGGACAAAAGGGGCCTTAATTCTCAGTTTGGTCTGATGAATAAGGTTCTATTTGTCTATAACATTATCATCTGAAATGTTTGTCACTAAAACAGATATACGTAAATGTTAAATCTTTAGTCTACTTGTGATTTTATGCTTTAGATAAACTATCTTGAATATACCACCATTTTATCTCCTCATTAAAACCGAAACAGTTTTTAGAAACTCAACATACAGAAAACAAATCTTCTTTAAGTAAATGTTGGACTTAAAGCTGTAAAGCTGTAAAATCGTATCTAACTAATACTACATCCTTTATTTTATTCTGTAACATCCACTTTTTATACTGTAAGTAGATTTGTTATTCTTTTGTAAACCTGAAGATAGTGTTGCTCCGCCCAGTTACGATACAGTAATGCATGATTATAACCAAGAGGACGATTAGTCTTTTACATACGACCGTTATTAAAGTAGCCGTTTCAGTTCAGATCTTAAAATTGAAAAGATTCACATATCATTGTTTACTTACTTAACATCATTGTTGTTTAACTTAACAACACGGGTAATGGACAATAAGGGTCAAGTGGGGAAAATCATTTGTTTACTCTGAAAGCCTAGTATTGCAGATGCATTAGTCCATTCCCAAACACCACACTAAACTGCTCGCCTTTACTACTTCCTTCACCACTCCCTACGTCGTGGACCTGTTTCCATCCCTTCCCATTTGTACCAAATTTCATCAAAATAGGACAACTTTTGCTTGAGTTATCGCGCTAACGGACACATATATAAATATATATCTCGTATATATAAGCATTTGAACGGAGGGGTTTTGGGCTCTTCAAAACAAAAAAGTAAATAGGTCCCGGGTCTATGTCTTACCATGAGACATACGGTAATAGGTTATTCCCTATATGGGAAATTCACTAGCGTAAATAGTCTTAACAACACTATCTTTACTAGTAAGATTGATTTCTTTCAGAAAGTCGCAATAGTACTTTTCATGTTAGTGATGTCAATTTACACCTCCAGAGCTTTGGCCCAGAACTTGATCGGATCGGTGTTAAAGTTGTGATTAGTTTCCTCTTGATTCTCAAAGTTGACGAAAGTTGCATTGTGGTTTTCCTGTGATGTCCACTTAAGTAAAATAGTTTTGTAGTCTCTGTTTACATTGCAACTACATTATAGTGGGCGATAGTTTATGACATAAACTTTTTGGTCTAACATACTAACTGGTGACTGTTATCAATATAAGACTTAATTATCTAATTATATTGAAAAATGTTCAATTTTTACTCTTTGTTGCCATAAATGAAAGGTTCGTTAACCCCATAAGAGGAATTCACCATACTTTCTTCAACTTAATGGAAAACTCTTAAGCTAAAACAGCGCTGTGAGATTTAGGTCCAGAAATAATTTGGATAAAATTCGTCAATTCAATTCCGACTTTGCCATGGCCAGCTCTGAAGCTCATTTAGATGAGAGGACCACACAGGGGATATACAATTTCAAAATCCACGATACTTTTTACTGTAAGGGGAAAATGAATTATTATCGATGATTTCTTTTCGATATTTTGATATTTTTGTTTTCCTTTACGATCCAATATTCCATCTGTTTTAATATCTTCAAACGAATTTAAATTACAGACAGACAAACATACATAGAAAATATGTTTAAGCTGTACTTGGTTCAGTAACCGAGTTATTGTGTTATAGCTCGTATTAGAGAATAGGATGAAGAACTAATCTTGTTTAGGCAAAAATATTAGCCTATATATTAGATTAAGAAATGAAACTATTCTAAACTAACCTAACATAACTAACCAGACTTGCGTAGGCTAAGTTACCATTCCAAAATTCCGTTTGATATCAGAAAAGGCATATGGGAATAGGCTATCAAACGGAATTTTGAAATGTTACAGCAAGTTTGGTTACTTAAGAACAGTTTCATTTCAATATAATATATTTTTCTATTATTTGTTTTGTCGAATTGTTTCTGTTGTTTGTTCTATTTGTTGATACTGAACAATATTTATTCATCGTAGTTGTCAGCTGAGAAGTTTCAATTTGTCAATATCAATATATCAAATAAAAAATATCGATATATCGAAAAGAAATCATCGATAATAATTACTGTCCCCTTTAACAGGAAAGTACCCGTTTTACCACTACGCATAGAGTACAAGTACGACGTTGGCACTGGAACCGAACAGCGCATGAAACACAATATGCGTTACAGAGGGTACGGGTTTGGGCAAAAGTATACACGCCCTATATTAAATTTTTAATGGGGTACACCAGGGAAGCCAAACTCTGCACACCTCTGAAAGGCATAAAACTACACATTTTTGTTTGTATCCCAGTTTTGACTGGAATCCCAAAATGGCGTATTTACTGGACAGCGCAAAAATTTTAAATTGTAAGTCTCACCAAGTGACACCTTATTTTAAGGGCAATCAGTTAAAAAGTGAATAAATGAATCGGTAATTTTGCTGTATATTTTAAAGTGGGGTGTCTCTCAGGCTGACGAAAAATATAAATTGTTATAATGGGTTGAAATAGAGAGAGACCTCTAGTTTTCAATGATATTCTTGTTAAATCACGGCATTTAAAATGAGCCGTCACTTGATGGGGCTTTCTGTATAAAATTCTTTATCTGCCCCCAAAATACCCAATGTCGGGACTCCAAACATAATTAGGACGAAAAAATGTACTCTTATGCATTTTAAAGGTGTGCAAAGTTTGGTTTTCCTGGGTTAAACCATTAAAATAGTTAATAGGTTTATCTATACTTTTCCCCAAGCCTGTATAAGTAAAAATATAAAAATGAATAAAACATACCCTATCAAAAATATTGATATCAACTCCACCCATGCATACATGACATTGTAACGTAATTTTTGAATATCCGTTCGGTTGATTGTTTACAGCAATTACGTAATTATTTGGTAAACACTAATTATCACTTGTCCTAGCCAATTACCAATCACCTTATGTCCACATGCTCTTGATTGTATAAGCTAATTTAGCAGATTGCAAATCAAGTCGAGTGAAAAATCGATTTTAATACTACTAATCGGAGTGTTGATGTACTTATAAACATTAATGTATTAATGTAAATAACGCTTGCGAAACCAAATTAAAGAAATTATATTTGTTATTTAGCGTATTGTGTGGTTAATATTATTATGAACATTTTATTTTTTTATTTTTATCTTTAGTTGAGACATTTTTAAATCTGAAGCTTTCGGGGATTACTTTTTCAATGTATTCAAGCCAAACGTAGGTGTGGTTAATAATAAAGAAGAAATAATAGAGTTCTTGCACTCTCCACTTCAACTTATCTTTCCTCTGGAAAAATTCAGACCTACAGAGATTAAGGCAACCATTAAAAAATCGCTAAATCCAAAAAAATCTCCTGGTTACGATTCTATCACTGGGGAAATGTTAAAAGAACTGCAGAGGAAAGGAATTACTTTTTATTACATTTCTCTTTAATTCTTTATTGAGACTAGACCACATACCAAATCAATTTAAGAAATCCCTTTTTTTTGTATTATTACTCTGAGGCTATACCAAAACCAGGAAACCTCCTCATGAAATCACTTCATACAGCAGACCTAAAAGTCTCTTACCTACAGTGTCTAAGTTGTTTGAGAAATTGTTCCTCAAAAGACTACAAGCTCTTTTTGAAGAAGACGACGTCATTCCAGGACACCAATTTGGGTTTAGACGGAGACATGGCACCGTAGAACAGGTTCATAGGGTAGTTCATACAATTCGAAACTATTTGGAAAACAAACAATTTTGTTCGGCTGCTTTCCTTGATGTCAGTCAGGTATTTGACAAAGTATGGCACTCTGGCTTACTATTCAAAATTAAGAAGTGACTACCCCATTTCCTACTTTAAAATCATATCTTACCAACAGAACTTTCAAAATTAAACATCAACATTACTTAACTGACCTTTACCCTATAGAATCAGGAATCCCCCAAGGAAGCGTACTTGGACCATTCTTTTATATTCTCTATACATCGGACCTGCCAGAAAGTGTAAACACTATGGTTGCCACATTTGCGGATGACACGGCGATTTTATCTGTCCACGACAATCCGGCTCAAGCTACAACAAATTTACAGCTAAACTTGGATGAAATTTCACATTGGTTTAAAACACGGAGGTTCAAAATGAATGAAAATAAATCAGCAAGATGCAAAGCTTAATTGGAAGGCACATATCTGGACTAAAAGACAACGTCTAAATTTTAAAACAACTAAACTCAATTGGATCCTTGGATCAAAATCAAAATTTAGTACACATAATAAATTGTTGAACAAAATTTATCAACAAAACTTTATCTTGAATTTTTAGGAAGTTTAGAAAAGTCTGATGGAAATATTCCTTGGCTCTAGAATGTAGTTTTAGTTTAAAAAAGCAATCTTATATAACTTGAGAACTGCTCTAGGTTGTTTGTATTGCCCAAGATATCAGCTTGGAGGGTATATCTTTTGATAAGGTGACCCTTATTCTTATAAAGATCACTTCTTTTATGTTCTTATTTTAGTTCTCATGTTTCATGTCTTTTATAAACATATAGTTTGCTCCTGAACTAGAATGGTCAACTTTATGACTTACATGCTTTTGGCTTTTTCTTGTTAAAGAATTACCATAGATTTTGTATAATGCAAGTATACTTCACATCTAAATTATGTGTTTTTTACACCCATTTAATTATGGATGAACACGTAGACAATTAAATTTTACTATTTTAGTTTAGAATACATATTACAGTGGTTATTTACTCTGAATTTATAACTCAAGTTTTATATGTACAGTCTACTTAGTGGAGATGTTGTAAAGTTAGTAAAATAACAAGAATTAAATTCACGCAATCATACATAAAAAGATATATTGGCTTCGTTTCTGCTAAATAATTATTACAATTAAGATATAGATTAATTATAGATTATAGAATATAGATTTATTATCTGTTTATGATCAGTTTTATAAAAATAACGCTAAAATCAAATGTATTGACTATTGGATACTGCAGTAGAAATTGCACCTATGGACCAGTTGTCGCCTATTTTTATTAGAGATAGTTGTGTGTCTATGGACATAGTTGTGTGACCCAGTCACAGAATGCGCTAGTGTCTACAACAAAATTTTCTACCTCTTTTATGCTGCTGAAATAGTTGATGGGGACGCAATTGCTATGGCTCGTAATATCAGTATAAGAGGGTTCCACCCGTTAACTGATTACCACGTCAACATGGCCCTACAAAAAAAAAACCTCGTGACAAAAATGTTTATCTCTGTTTATTATGCTTTAAGTGTTCATTCTTTTATTTTGGTTTCTTAATTTTAAAGTGTTTTAAAGTGTTTATCCAGTTAAAATAACCCGTAAAATATTCAAAAAGATCCAAACTATGCCCTGTATGAACTGAAACTTCGTACTGTAATTGTTTCTTTACGTATTCACAAAATAATTTTTCAAATCCGTAAATTAGCCTTTTTCACGTGTTTTTTAGCTTCTAATAACAGTTAAAAATTTATTCATCCCCACCCATTGTAAGTTCTGATTTTGAGCACAATAAGCACACAATCATCGGAAACAAATTAGTTTGAGAGTGTTGCGAACTTGTACCGAAGTAAAATATTATTAGCATACTGCAGTATAAAAAAAATAAATTTGCTAAGTTTAATCCAAATAAATCCATAAACAGGCAAACTACAACATTTTACAATATTCTCCATGAAAATAACATGCAAATTTCAAATTTTTTTTTTAATTTTCTCTGTTACTAATAACTGTAAAAAAAAAAAAAAAAAAAAAAAAAAAAAAACACACCTTGATATACTAAATTATTTTTTTAGTTCTTTAGAGAGAAATTGGGAAATTTTGTGTTTTGAAGGTCAAAAATTAGAAAAACTATTTTTTACTCTTTAAAACCCCCCGTAAAATCCCGTTACCATGGTCCGAACATGCTGGTTCGCGAACTCATACAAGTTTATCCCGCCTTACACCTTTAAACCAAATTTCATCAAAAACTGACAAAATTTACGCTATCGCGTTCACGGACGTATATCACAACTGGTTTTTGTTTTTCAGGTATATTTACAATAAAGCAGTGATATCACAATGAAGCATGTTAAACCGTATGAAAAATTTGAACAAATGGTGTTTTTGGCCCCTGGGACATAAAAATGAAAAAGTAAATCGGTACCGGGCCTAGGTCTTTCCGTGCCACCTACGGGAATAGCTACTTCCCTATAGGGAAATTCGCTGAAATTGTGACAACTTTAACATGGGGACGGAATGTCTAGTTGTATCAATAGTGAAATGTAATATATCTATTTTACTTAACCAAAACCACTGGTAGGTTATTATGTAACCCAATTCACTACATATCTTCTTAATTTATTAATTTAAAAGTAAATTGTATATTAAACTATGATTTAATAATCGGGGATGGTTTACTTCTTCAGCATGGCTTATAACATACGAAACTCAAAATGCATACAACACCGCAAGGCTAATTTGTATATGTCAACCACACATAACGCACACATTCTGCACTATATCACGCCAGTGATTGTTGTGGTGTCTTGACCTAAATGATCAATAATTGCTTATGTGATAGTTCCCGAAATTGTCCACACAAACACGGACACAACTTAAACACCTACCTTGTAGTAGGTAAAGCGGGATATCAATGGTGTTTAAGGTCAAGCTTAAATATGTATACAAGAGGTTGAGTTACCTTTAGTCTGCACAAGTAGTCCTAAAGTCTGTAGAGTGGTCGGTTTCTACGTCTATGACGTCATTGTCAAGCTGGACGTAAAATTGCTCCTAGGAGGTCTTAAAAAACACTTACTTCCCGTTACTTAGTTACTTAGTTTCCCGTTACTTAGTTCCAGTTTTTTACTTTCCGTTAAAAAATACGTAACACATACACGAACATAAACAAAGACTGTTAAAATGCATGGCCATACAACTTATTACAATATGGCTGTGGGCAGTAGAAGAAACGTAATTTGTATATATATAATTATTTATATTTTAATTGAACATCGTTAAAATAAATTATGTTCCACAGATTTAATTGAATCCTTATTTTAAATAATTCAAACATTTCTCAGTAATTTCAGTTGATCACTCATTTGAAAACCGTGATCCGATTTAATTACCCAAGAGTTCTTTAAAGCTCGTTCTTTAAAGCTCGTTTAAATCTCGTTGAAGTAGTTATAAATTAAAGGTAGTATTAGTCGCAATCCTTATTTAAAGATACGCTCAATTAATGTTTTCCAAAACATTCAAGTTTGTTTCGATTGAATTAACATTTTAGGATGGTTATCGAAAACCAAGGGTAAAAATTTATTTTTTTAAACGCGGAAAGATTATAAAACAGTTTTAAAATTGAATTTATGATTTTTGTATATATTTTTGTCTTGAAGAATAAATAACCTTGTTATTAGCTAAAAATATAGGTGTACGCCGACAGGACGCTGTATGTTAGAAATAGCCATTTTGCAAATTAGAAAACTTATCAGACGTTTATCTTTAAGAACTGACACGCAAGAAGAATTAACCGATTGCAATCCTTATTTTCTTAAATTCATTATAAATAATTATTTGAAAAATGAATCCATGCTAGAATATAAGTTTGATAAATTGTGAATCTATTGAACTTTTTATCAAGAAATATTGCAACTCAATCTTTTTTATTGTAAAAAATTTATAACCTCCAAAATTCTTCTTGAATAATTTTAGGCTTTACATTATCTAAGTATATCCAACCAATTATGTTTTAAAAATATTTTGAAATGTAAAAAATTGCATGTCTCCTTCTTAGAATCAATTACTTTGCAAAACACACGATAAATAAAAAAAAACTGGTTTTCAGAGCTTTGTTTTAACTGAACTACTGAACTGAAGTCGAATGTATATATTTCGCTACATAAACCATTGTGTAATAAATACAAAACGATCCATCAAAGATGTCCCCCTGAGGTCTGGCAGTGTCAGCTGATCAATGACGTCATAACAGCTGATCAATGATACTATATCAGCTGTCAACAATAAGCACATCTGGCCTCAGCAAGACTAAACACGGCACCTCAACCATTTCAAACTCCATTTGTATTTCGTTCGCCGTAAATATACAGTAACTGTAAATATACTGTAACCGCTACAGCTACTGTAGCGTATGGAGTATTATACTTGTTGTATTACTCACGTGAATGCAATCCATACATAAATCCATTATTTCTTAAATTGCCCTTTAAAGGTCGTAACTCTTTCTAAAGGGAAATTTCCATAATAAACCTAATGCTAAAAACACTTCAGCTGTACTTATTTGTTTGTTATTCTTTCAATTTATTACCTTATTAAAATCAGGTATGATTATTTGTTTGTTTTACTGTATTCTGTTTGGTTTATTTCAGCTTAACTTAAAAAAAAAACAAAAAAACTTGACAATAATTTTATTACTACTTATAAAATCAAACGGGGTGAAGCGAGTGGGTGACAGCTATTTATCTATACAGTTCAATTAAGTATAAAGTATGATAAATCGTTATTTGTGTTACTAGTGAGCAAAGTGGCACTTTGCTGCACACGAGGCGGAATTTATCTCGAGTGCAGCAAAGGACATTTGCGCTCGTGTTAAACACACACTCTATGTTTAAAAGACATAGAAGTCTTTTAACTATGTTTAAAAGACAGACACTCGTGTCTGTCTTTCAAACACTATACAACACGTTTTTAGGTTAGGTTAAACCCAAGCGTTGAATGGAATGGGAAATAATGAGCCTGCTGATTGTAGTCGTAGTATCTTTGTGTTACGTATTTACATGAGTACAAGTATAACCAGTAATATCATTATAAACAGAATAGGCCTAAATAGTTGATTGTTCTAAACTACAACAAACAACTATAGTTGTGTGTGTTGTTGTGGTATAGTTGTGTAGTTGTAGTTGTGTGTGTGTTGTTGTGTATACCAATAAAACATTTTCTGACAATTTTGTAACTTTCTTACTTATGCACCAAGAGAACACGGTTCGCATAGTTCGTATGTTAGTTCATAATTCTTTTTTTGATTTTTCAGCTAACAATTTTTAATGAAACACGTTTTGCAGTTTCTGCTATTTCTTCTGGTCTACACACATATTCACAATCATTTGCACTGACTTCATTATTTATGCCCACTTATAATTATTAATCTTTCAAATACTATACTTTAGGTTATATTCATACCAAGCGTTGAACGAAAATAGAACATATACTATAAACACGAAATGACAGGTTAAATCGTAGTTATAATAATAAATCAGCTGATTATAGTATTATTTATCTTTAAGTGTTGCCAACATATTTCCAAGCGTACACGGATTACGTGCATAATAAAATTACACTTTTTTGTGTTGTTTGGTTGGAATCCTGATGTGCGCCAAAGTATAAACCGTATGACAAAGTAAGTAAATACAGCAATTAGCAGCTTTCTGTACTATACAGTACAAGGAAGCCAACTTTGTCGGGTGGCTATAGGAAAAACAGTTTGTTGTATAAACCTTTTCCAATTACCTGGCTAGAAAATAAAACCGTAGAGGATGGCGATGGCATTTCTTCTCTAGCGATTCAAAAATATAACTTGGTGTAACTCTTTAGTGTAATGGAACTTAGGAAAACCTTACATACCTATATAAGGTCATATTGCAGTTACACTATTTACCATTTTTCTATAACAACAGCTTTATCTGAACATTATTTTCTCGAAACAAGACAACATAACAGCATAAAATCTCACATAATAATAGTGAGAAGAACAAATACATTAGAGGTTGAATGGTAAACGTTTAGTCCAAAAGCCAAATGTATGGCGAAGACATTTCAATGCACATCATACATAACAGATAGTGATAAGTTCCAACTATTCATGCAATCATTCATTAGATCTGTTCTTAAAGAAATGGTCCACTTTGCATTATTGTGAATTTTTTTTTACCAATCTAATTTATTTACATGTTTACAGTTCCTTTATTGTTGTGAAATTATCACGAAGAAATAAAACCCACGTGATCTTAGAATGTTAAATCTTAGAAGGTAAGAAGCAGTAGTTTTCAATAACAGCTGTTTGAATCGCCCCAAGTAACATCTAGCAATCTTCTTGGAGATGTCAGTTTCTGAATAATTTCAGAACGTATTCTCTCATCCTTTAAGTGTTTTTCTTTTTTTTTTTATATTGCTTTTTGTTTGGAGTAATTTGAATTATTTTTGTTGTTTTGCAATATTTAAAAGGAAGGTAAACGATTACAAATTAGTTAAGGATATTGGCCATAAGAATCTCAATGTTATGCTATAACAGTTTAAAAACCATTTTAAAATCAAAATAAAGTGTAACAAAATTTAACGTTTATTTTCAGTTAGGAAAAATACATTGCATGTGAAATCAAAAGGGTATTATGTTGTTATAAGTTAGTCAAGAAAGTAAGTGAATTTGACAAGAAATTAAATACAGATAAGAATTACATAAAAATTAGATATATATCATAACATAACCAGATGTATATTATAAATAATCAGTTATAAACCGAATTTTATTTAACTACAGTTTACTAAAATGTGTTTAGTGTTAAGGACTTAAAGTGCGTGTTCGGAACACCACTATAGGTATTTTAAGTTTGTTTTGTTAGACTATGAAATAATGGAAACGCACTCGTATTTCGTATTTCTTGATCCTAAATCTATTTAGCTGAATTTTAAGTCTAACCAAATACCGCCGATATCTAAGTTATGTGAAAATACCATAATTCTGGGCTAGAATGGGCTACTAAAATAATACAGTAGTTAACTAAATGAATCACATTATATATACATCGTGTTTGTTGGGATAAATGAACTATTTACACTAAAAATCTCATTATTGCATAAGTCGTCATTAACTATGTAAATAAATTAAGCTACCAATCTCTCTATAATTGTAAAAAAATATTTGAACGGTTAAGCTGCGTATAGGTTTTCTATGACGAAATATTTCATAAAAGTTAAATAATGATCCTATCGAAGGTCCAGTTATTGAAATATTTGAGTAATTAATTGTCTTGCAATAGTTTCAACCAACACGAAGCAACGTAAACTTCACTAATGGATTATACTGAGGGACCTTCAGAGAAAGAACGGACTATGAAAAACAATGTTTACAAATCCGATATAAAACTATATGAGGTAATTCCATGATCCACCAGTCATCTTAACGGTGTTTTAGCGAATCTACGCTATGTTTAGCATAAAAAAAACCTAAAATATATACAGTATTTCAAGTTATATTTCCTTTCTTGTCGTCCGAGACTTAAGACAAACTTCATAGATCCTCTTTAACAGATATGTTAAACAATTTAGAGGACAGCTTTTTATAAATAAATAAATATTTGACCGTAAGATTTATAAATTCATTTGCCAAACAATTGACAAATAAATCATGATTGATTGTAAGGAGGAAGATTATAGTATCACAGCTGATGATTGTAGCTATAATTTTATTCCCTAAATTAAAATTCTATTATTTTACTTTGCTTTCTACAAATATAAACAATTTATAAAACTATTTCACTGTTAATTAATACTGTAAAAAATATATTTCAATTTAAAAGAAAACCGCCTGAGGAAATGGGTAAATATTTCATTCGACCAATGTTTTCCGATAATTAGAAAGTAAAAAGCCTCGTTGATTGATATGTTGTTGAACTGTCAGAATATTTCGATTAATTTGAACAAAATTTTCTTTAAGGTTGCCATTTTTCAGTTTGATTGAGGATATTTTGAGCTAGGTTATAATGGATTTACAAATTATTTTAAGTATCATTTATATTTACAAAAAAAGTAATAGGATTTTACTATAACATATAGAGAGATATAGTTTTTACTGTAAATACATTTTTACTGAAGAATGTCCATTTTTAATATAATAAAAACTTGTAATTCACAATAGCATAAAAATATTGTCTGTTCATCAATACGTTAAGCTACTATTGACTTTGAATTGTAGCCATCTTTGCTGCGAAATATTTTACCTGTTTTATGTGTGTTTTGTGTTGTCTATATTTGACGACAGAGTGGCTAAATTATTTTTCAACGAGTGCTTATACACAGATGAATTAACAACTTGTCCTTCCCTCTTCGGTACTAGACAACTAATTGTAGTTTACAAATCAATTCTAGATCAAAATTTAGATCAGCATATTTAGTTTTAAAAAGTATTAATTCAGTTGAATAACAATAAATCCTTTACATCAACCCGAAAAAAAAACTTACAAGAGGTCAATTGGACCATGAGGGAGTATGTTTTACATATCGCTATTATATATGCCAAATATTTCAAATTGAGCGGTCAAAAGTAAACGATATTATTGTATGAGCTCTTGCAGGTTGTAAAAGGAGCTCCTTTTGTCTGCTGTCCACGTGATTATGAAACAATCCCTGAAGAACGAGGACCTACTTTATGGCAAAATTCACTATTACCGCTGAACAACAAGAAATTAAAATTCCCTTTAGTATTTTAAAGGAATTCCTTATAACGTACTATTGATTAATCTTTCACCTAATCTCGTCGTGGCTCTAAGTTGCAAAACTATTTCCTACACAATATTCCGATTCACCTTTAAAAATCAAAGTAAAGGAAAGTTTTATCAAATCCAGCAGTATGTGCAACCATACATTGTTGACTGAAATCAATAGCTTGGTTGCCACTTAAAGGGTTGAACACAACTCGTTGTTATCCTCAATAATTGGATGGCCCTTAAACAATTAGTTCACTCACTGCAATGATAGTGATCAATTAAAAAATATTTTTCTTTTAGACTAAACCAGCAGTAAAAGAAGAAGCAAGAAATGTTAACAAATACTAACCCACCATGTTTCAAAATATGTGTACATTATGAACGTATCGTTATATAATTAATCGCTTTGTGTAAATGTCATTACAATTTACCTATAACTAACGACGATAATTTTTGTTAGCGTCAAAGCTAAGTTTAATTGTGTGTAAAACTGTGAACTGTTTAATAATTTATTTTTTTACGGAGAAGTTTATACCGTCTGTAGTACCGTCAAATTGAGAAAATATAGGGTTCAATTATGTTAACGGTGCAATTGAACCTAATCCTTTGGATCATATTATCAACACTAGTTTTAACGTTTGACATTCTATAAGAGAACTTAAACTACTTCCTACGATCTACAAGCACATATGGACAAAGGTGGACCAAAATACCAAATACCAATTCGATTTCCATATAAAACCTTGTATACGTTATAAAGTGTATAATAAAGTGTATTTAGTGAGTCGGTGGCTCAGTCGGTAGCGTCGCGGACTTCGGGCCCAAGGCAGTAGTGTCGTGGGTTCGGATCCTGGTCACTGCCGATAAAATTTTATCAGTACAGTTCACCTTTGTACTGTACCGTCTCACTCCTTGCTTTGCTGTTAACGATCCATGCACGGGCGGTTAGTCTATGTGGACGGGCAAATGCAAGGTTAAAAGAGGCCGCCAACCTCCAATTACCAATAATAATAATAATAATAATAATAATAATAATAATAATAATAATAATAATAATAATAATAATAATAATAATAATAATAATAATAATAATAATAATAATAATAATAATAATAATAATAATAATAATAATAATAATAATAATAATAATAATAATAATAATAATAATAATAATAATAATAATAATAATAATAATAATAATAATAATAATAATAATAATAATAATAATAATAATAATAATAATAATAATAATAATAATAATAATAATAATAATAATAATAATAATAATAATAATAATAATAATAATAATAATAATAATAATAATAATAATAATAATAATAATAATAATAATAATAATAATAATAATAATAATAATGATAATAATAATAATAATAATAATAATGATAATAATAATAATAATAATAATAATAATAATAATAATAATAATAATAATAATAATAATAATAATAATAATAATAATAATAATAATAATAATAATAATAATAATAATAATAATAATAATAATAATAATAATAATAATAATAATAATAATGATAATAATGATAATAATGATAATAATGATAATAATAATAATAATAATAATTTTTTTTTTTTTTTTTTTTTTTAGGGTGAGGAGGGAAAATGCTTTTACGCACACAGGTAGCCAGCCTGTAGTGTGAGACTCCTGAGTTTATCACAGACTACTCACTAAAAAACCCCCTCTACTCTGTTGGACACAGACCTGGAATTGTTTGTCACATTACTTCAAGTCAGGCCAACATGTGACCTAAGCCCACAGGGCTCGCACCGTTTCTGGCATTATTTATTTTTTGACCTACACCGCATCCCGGTCGAGGTCAAGCTTCTTGGCGCGGAGAACACCCTGGATGTAAAGTGACACACAGGTCCAATTGTCCTCACCCTCCATCATCATCGGTATGACCGTGTCCACCGACAGCAGTCCTACGAACTGTTGAGCCTCTAGGCGGGGCCTTTCCCAATGCTGGCAGTGGAAGAAAGTGTGTTCCACGTCATCGGGAATGCCTGGGCAGTATATGCAATCGGGTGACACGGCTTTGCCCATCCTGAACAAGTACGACCGGAAAAAGCCGTGACCCGTCAGAAATTGGGTGAGGTAGAAGTTCACCTCTCCGCACCGCCGATTAACCCAAGGTTGGACCTGTTGTATCAGTCGCCTGGTCCAGAGCCCCCTTGTCTCCTGTTCCCAGCTCTCCTGCCACAGCTGGAAGGTCCGGGTGCGTTCCTCAATACTTGCCTGGTCCTCCCCACGGCGCTGATAAATTGCCTTCCTCTCCGCCGCCAAAAGTTTGACGGGGATGACTCCAGCAACCACCAGGACGGCGGGTTCGGACACTGTTCGATAGGCAGATGCTACCCTTAGTGCTGCCTGACGCTGCACTCGGGCGAGCCGCATCCTATATACCTCCTTATTGAGAGCGTCTGCCCAGACCTCCGCACCGTACAGGAGCACTGACTGGACCGCAGACATCAACAGCCTTCTGCGGCTGGACCGTGGACCTCCGACATTGGCCATTAACCGACTAAGGGAAGAAACCATTTTAGCGGCCTTGTCCGCCGTACGGGTGATCTGGTCTCGCCAGCTGAGCTTGCTGTCCACCATGACCCCAAGGTACTTTGCGGCACGAGTGGTTTGGACTTCAACGTTCCCCACCATCAAAGGCACGATGGTGTCAATCCTCTTTTTAGTCAGAATGACAATCTCAGTTTTGCTCAGAGCGAGCGAGAGACCATGTTCTGCCATCCATGCGTTAATGGTTCGCATGACTCGATTTAGTTTCAGCTGGGCAAGCTCAATGCTACGTGCAGCTATTAAAGCCGCAACGTCATCTGCATACCCAACTAGGACGGTTTCCTCAGGCATCTCGGATCTCAAGAGGCTGTCGTAGGCGACGTTCCAGAGGTCCGGGCCCAGTATGGATCCTTGAGCAGCACCAGAAGTTACATCCATCGTCCTGGAGCCTTCTGTAGTGTCGTAAATGATGAGGCGGTACCGGAGGTAGTCCTCTATCATGCGCATGAGGTATGCCGGGACGTGGAAAGTGTTCTCCAGTGCGTCGAGCATATCGCACCACCTCGCGGAATTAAATGCGTTTCGCACATCAAGTGTTACAAGCAGCACAACCCGACGAGAATAGTTGTTAAACTCCTCAGCTCTCATTACGGCTCGCTTTACCTCCTCAATAGCGTCAACCGTTGACCGTCCCTTCCTGAAACCGTACTGACGAGGGGATAGATTCCCTGCAGCAACCACGGCTGAATTCAGTCGGGAACGGATCAACTTTTCCAAGACTTTCCCAGCAGTGTCCAACATACAGAGAGGTCTGTAAGAGGAGGGTAGGTCTGGGTTTCCTTTTCCCTTCCCCACGAGCACAAGCCTAGCTGTTTTCCAGCAGAAGGGAAACTTCCCCTCGGCCAGACAGGCATTGTACGTGCTCAAAAGGATTTGTGGGTTTATTGAAAAGACTTTCTTCAGGGCCTCACCAGGTACCCCATCCGGTCCAGGAGCCTTGTTGTTCTTCAGGGACAGAACGGCCGCCTCCAACTCCTCGAGACTGAAAAGCGGTACGTCGTCCACCCTTCCGAACTCCCGCAATGGACGCAGTGTGTGAGTCGGGAAAAGGGACTTTACGATCCTCTCCATAGAGGCCCCGTCCATAACGGAAGGTGGAGAGCGGGTGCCAAGCTTCTTGGTTACTATCTTGTAACCAAGGCCCCACGGATCGGAATCGACATCGTCCCTTAATTTCTCCCAGCAACTGCGTTTGCTCCGGTTAATGGCCCGGCGAAGAGACTTCCTTGCCACCTTGTAAGCGTCAGACTTAAGACGTCTATCTTCAGGTTCTCTAGCCCTGGTAGCAAGACGTCTGGCTCTCAATGCTGCCCGTCGTAGTTCTGCGATCTCGGTTGTCCACCAGTACACAGGTCGCTTATCGCACCGGGATATCCTGCGAGGCATTGACTCTTCGCAGGCCGAGACTATCAGCCTCATCAATGATGTAACTGATGTCTCTGCGTGAGCCACGCCGGATGCAGCAGGTACCACTGGCTCTCCCCGTAGTATGACTTCGGTGAATTTGGCCACGTCCAGCTTTTTGGTGTTCCACCGAACGGGCACCTGCCGAGACACGGTAGCTTGTCTCTGATGACTATCCATGACATCAAAAATGATGTACTGGTGGTCACTGGCCGTATAATCCTCTAGGACTCTCCAGGCTCGTATCCTCGGCAAGAGGGACTCAGATGCAAGCGTGATGTCTGGGATCGTTCCCCTCATTCCGGGACGCTGGAAAGTTGGCGTGTTGCCCTCGTTTATGACAACAAGTCCAGCCCTGGCAGCAAAGTCCAGGATGTACTTCCCCCGGGAATTAGTGAGAGTCATTCCCCACTCGACAGCCCTAGCATTGAAATCCCCCGCCACGACAACGTGCCCGGCGGTATCGCGCACGCTCTCTTCCAGGCGGTCTATCTTTCCACGAAAGTCACGGATAGCCTCGTTGGGGGTGAGGTATACACTAAAGTAAGTGACATCCCCGCACCGGACCCAAACGAATCCTCGGCCCTTCGCGTGACTCCTTACCTGCACTTTAGCTGTATTACGAACCCAGAACGCAGCAGTACCAAGTGTATCGGGAAACCAAAGAGATGGGTCCCTGTCCCGGTACTGGTACTGTTCGCTGACCAAGAGCGCGTCAACACCGTGTTCGAGGGCAAGCTGACTGAGAAGCGCGTCAGCCGTCCTGGATCGATCTACATTGCACTGGAGGATCCTTATCTTCGTGGTTGGGCTTTCGCTTGTTGTAGTGCGCCTTTAAATGCACTGCACTGCCCAGACCCAGCTATATGTTTAGCGTTTTTATCATTGAGGCCTTTCTCCTTACAGAGGAAACAGGTCTCAACTTTACAGTCCCTACGAGTGTGACCCACCTCCCCGCATCGAAGGCAGTTCTTGCCTCGGTCGGGCCCTTCGCAGTTTCGGGAGGAATGGCCGAAATCAAGGCATTTAAAACACCTCGTTACTTCCACCCTCCGTCTCAACCTGCAATTAACCCATCCAACCCTCAAATGCTGGAGTGCCAAAACCTTACTGGCGTTTGCGTCTGCCATTTCGGCGACCGCCATCCGCTGTTGACTCCGGTTTGGTTTCGTGAGCCACACCCTCAGACTAGCCGTTTGTCCGGCAAGCTCGGGGACAGCTTTTTTTAGGGCATCAATGACGTCATCCTCCGTTGACACACAATCCATATCCCGAACCTCGACGGACGTCTTGGGTTCGAGAGCACGAACGGTGCCCTGACCTTCCACAGCTGCCTTTAGTTCGGCAGCAAAGGCGGCTTTATCTTTAGACTTACCCAGTTCGAGGAGGACGTCCCCGTCCCGGGTTTGTCTAATCGACCGTACAACCGTGTCGGTTTGCTCTGGCTTAGCCTTGGCCTTGATAACACCCAAGACTTCGGCGAATGATCTTCCCTCCAAAGGCTTGACCAAAATTGCCTCAGTCCTGGGCTTTTTGGGCCGCGACTTTTTAGCGAGTGCCGAGCCAGGCACAGCTTGGGCCACGCCGGTCGATTGCGCCCTCACTGCCACATATGTCTTGGAGCCGACTTCCGCGTGCCTCAATTTCCTCTTCTCCTTTTTCGTAAGGCGCTTTTCCCACACAGTCCCAGATGGTGTTTCTACGACTGACCCCTTTCGGGAGCTACCCTCAATGGGTGTCGCAGGTTGCTGTGGCTGTTGAGGTTTCGCTGGAGCGGCAACTACGTCAGAGAAGGACCTAGAAGTCTGGGTCGCCTTGACCTTAACTTTAGGCTTTGCTGTCTGAACAACCTCTTCTCTTTTTGGAGGGCTTTCTGATGTAGGCCTCCTGCGTTTCTTGGAAGGTCGCGCATTGTCGTCAGGTAGGGACACCACCTTCTCGGCGATCCTTTCCATGGCCGCCTTGCTCACCAGCCGGCAGGCGAAGACAAAACCAAGGTCGTCCTCGAGCTTAGCCATGCCATTTTTAACCACTTGGTTAACTCCTCTCTGCGTCTTAAAGGTTTCAAGCATTGCCTTTATGGTCTGCTCCATGTTTCGAAGCCGGTTTTCAATGTCATTTTCTGCGTCGAGATATTGCTGACGCAGAAGTACCATTCCCGACACTTCCAAATCTAACGCTGTTGTTAGGGATTCCTCCGGCATCCCTTCACCAGACTTAGAGGGTGGTCCACCGTTTCCTTCTCCACTTGTCAAGGGAGATCCCAAAGTCAAGTCTTTTGTACACCTGAAAGATGCAGGTGGAGGGGACGTCTTCACGCCTTTCAATGTTGGCGATCTCTGGACCTTGGAGCTTCGCCCAAAAGGGTCTCGCTCTACTTCCGACTTCTTTTCTTGCTCATTCGAGCTACTTATTAAAGATGTGTTCAGGGTATTTGTTATAAAAGCCATCTTGTGTTTACCAGCGCATCGTGCGGCAAGGGGCGGCCCGGAATAGTCAGGAACGGGTATACCCTCGGGGACAGCGCCCCTACCCCAGTTCCCCGAGGCCCAACCTCCGTTTTCCCAGCACCGGATACCTGACGTGCCGGGGGTCACCCGTCACAATGTAGAGCCCGACCTCTACATCCATGCCGCACTCCCTGACCAAGGACCGAAGTGGCTGGTTTCTCACGACTCACTGAGAATACCCATCGGCAGTGCAGAGCACACATCAACCCCTGCAAACACAACAGGGGCACTCCCAAGGACTCCCAGTGAGAGCGTCGGTCACCCTTTTAGTCGCCTCTTACGACAAGCCCGGGAAGGCTGCGGTTCTATTCTAACCCCGAAACCGCAGGGGGATAATAATAATAATAATAATAATAATAATAATAATAATAATAATAATAATAATAATAATAATAATAATAATAATAATAATAATAATAATAATAATGTGATGCTCCTTGTTTTATAAATAGGCCTAATAAAGTTGATTTAACTTTGCTCCACCACAGGACGCCAAAAAAAGTACAGTGGCTTAGCTTTTTGAATCCACTGCAATAAAAAGTTCCACATTTACTTTAGAAACAAACCTCTACTACTCAATCGCTTATAATAAAAAAAGCAAGGGTTATATACATTAACTCCTTCAAATAATACGCTTTTAATATCAAAAGAAACCTCTCCTTGCACCGTAATGCTCAGTTATAAAGCGAGCTGCAGTGTGTATTCTGTTGTTTTACTGTCCCTGACAACCTAGATGTACGACACGGTTCCTCACTCTGAGCTGTAGTTGGTCATGTTATTTTATTTGTCATGAAGGAATTCAATGTATCTAAACCAATATATTTTTCAGTCACACTTTGTATAAATGAAGGTTAATGTATTAAGTGGTTTGTATGCTCTTCGGAAAATTGCAACCATTTGCAATATTGAAACTTTAAAAACAATATATTTTGCCTTAATTCAATCTTACGTGTCTTATGGTATCTGCATATGGGGCTCAACCTCTAAATCAAACATGGAGAGAATAATACTCAAACAGAAAAGGGCATTAACGGTAATTTTGAATCTAAAAAATCTGATCTAGTTTTAAATGATTTTTCCAAATTGAAAATATTTACTGTTTACAGCCTCTTTATTTTTGAAACAATAAAATTTGTGGTATCTAACAATAAACTAACATTTGGTAATACTGTCCATAGCTATAATACCCCCACAATCGATTGGTTAAACATTATAAATTAGAGCCTTAAAAATCATTTATAAAGAAAATAAATATTTTGGCCTCTTGCCACGAAATATAAAAAAAGAAATAAATAATACAAACAGATTTTTAAATTTGGCAAAAGCATTTCTAATTCAGTCAGCTTTCTTTTCCATTGGGGAGTTTTGTTCTTAACTCTTTTGATTTGGACTCTTTCTCTTAATAATTTTGAATGTAATTTAACCTTATGTATTAGCGAATTTCCCATATAGGGAATAAGCTATTACATGGTAAGACCTGAACCTGGGACCGATTTTTTTTCGTTTTGAGGTCCCTAGAGGCCAAAAACACCATCCGTTCAAATTCATATATATATATATATATATATGTGTGTCCGTTAGCGCGATAACTCGAGCAAAAAGTATCTGGTTTTGATGAAATTTGGTATAAACGTGTTAAACCTACATTTATTCGAACGAGTTCGAGAACCAGCATGATCGGACTATGGGAACAGGGGTTTATGGGGGGTTTTTATGGGGTAAAATGGGGTTTTCTAATTTTTCGCCCTGAAAACATAAAATTTTGCAATTTCTTTCCAAACCATTTTGTAGAGCTCAAAAAACAAATAATTTAGTACCGTATATAGAAGCATTGTTATACAACAATGCATACAACAACACAACAATGCCCAGGCATACGCCTAACGGTTACGGACAAAATGCCAAAATAGTGTTAATTTAAAATTACGATGTTATTCTTATGGAGAATAAATACACTGTTGTAGCTTGCTCGTCTATAGACATATTTTATTTTAATTTTTTTTGTTTACTTCATACTAAGCTATCAATATTTCCATAAAAGTCCCTATTTTCTTCCCTGTCACAGCAAACCTAAGTACTCATTAATATTAATGATATTTAAAAAGGAAATAAATCTGACAATATTAAGGGAATAATTTAGTGGAGTTCCAGCCAGGTAGATGGAAATTCGCTTAGTCTGCAGGTTTGCTGCGGTGGGGGTATTTCCTTATTTTTAATGTATTTTCCTCTAGAAACCTTATAGGAGGCCGTCCTCAATCCGATGCTTGTGATGACTGATGAGGGAAGTAATCAAGACTTAATAAGACAGAGTGAATAACACACTGAGGCTAGACTCGACTCTACCTCGTTCTTTGACAATCCAGTTTTGTACGATGTCAATCAGAAAACATATACCCAATAAGAATGTCGATTAGGCATATCAATCTCGCATCTATGGAACACATATAAATATGATACTGAATTTTAAATATACATAAAATAACACAACGCTATATGAGTGAAAAATTTAATGCGTACATTTAGGTTAGGTTAAATCCAAGCGTTGAACAAAATGGGAAATACTCCACCAACCTCGATCGTAAAGATCGTAGCCTTATCTTTAAGTGTTAACTGTTATAATAACTTATATGTCAACTTTAAGCTAACTTATTTTCAAGTCCACACCTGTTACGTCTCTAATAAAATTACACTGTTTTTTTGTTGTTTGGTTGAAATACTGGTATGCGGCAAAATATGAGTGCGGTAATCGTAATTAAATGCACCAATTAGCTACTTTTAGTGCAATAATCAGTAAAAGAAAACCCGCTTGGTCAGGTAACTGTAGGAAAAAAAACATTTTAACAATCAACCAACAGATAACAAATAAATCATACTAATATTATAAATGTTAAAGGATGTATGTTTGTTTAAGGTTCAATCACGCATTAACTACTGATCGGATTGAGCTGAGATTTAGTATCATGATAGCTTACGTTCCCGATTATCATATAGACATACTCTTATCTCAAAGATCCTTTCGGGCTCCGCCCCAGGGGCTCTGGATTGTCCCATGTTAACCTTATCAGTATTCATATTTAAAAGGAATTGAAGAATTTTGCCATTTGTTTCAAGTACACAAGTTGGTTGTATAATATTCAAAAGCATTAAAAATTTACAAGGTTTACCAACAGGGTGCAGCACTATTAATTCTTTTTGCATTCTATACTTATACGCCAACCCCGTACGAAGGACGGGTACTCTGCTAGTTTTGAATAAACCAGATTTTTATCCACCTGCAGATTTTTGTTGTTGTAAATATTCATATTTAAAAGGAATTGAAGAATGTTGTCATTTTTTTCAAGTACACAAGTTGGTTCTATGATATTCAATAGCATTATAAAAGCTATAGCGTTTACCAATAGGGTGCAGCACTATTATTTTATTGCATTTATGTCAACAGCTAATTTGAACCAAGCAGCAACAAAAAGCTGTGATACACAATGGGAACTGTCAACGTGGGTTTTTTTCAGTTATGTTTATGTTTTATGGATTTATAAATACTTTGTTATAATGTAGGATTATTTGGAAATTATTTTTCATCACTCCTTAACGAAAGTAACTATTTTCGATAACAGCTGATATCAATGAAAGTAGTCGTTTCCCAAGCTCTAATTTAGGGCGAGGGAAAATCGATCAGCTGATTTTCCCTCGCTCTAAATTTACTTTCCCTCGCTCTCAATTAGTTCTCCATTTATTCACTACGCGCGCCAGTGTTTTGTTACAGTTTTATTTAAGGATTTTAATCAGCTGTATGTATTTTTAAAAGTTGTGTTATTCTTTTATTTTGATGTTTAAACAAAATTTATTGAGAAATATACGTAGGTTTATTTTTAGAAGATTTTATTTTATTTTGATGTTCAATCAAATTAATTGAGAAATCAAATTGTTTTAATATACTGAGGTCTGCTATTCTGTGTTTGTGTATTTTTGCGTCGTGATGAAAAGTATCGTTCATAACTCGTACCGAAAGTTATTATCCGGCACTTGCTCCATTATTCCCGTCCTCGGCTTCGCCTCGTACGTGAAAATAGCTCTCACATACTCGGCTTCGCCTCGCACGTGAAATTGGGGTTCCCTGTGTTCGGCTTCGCCACACACAAAAACTTGGGCGCGCGACGGAAAATGCCACTTTCGGTCCTAGTAATGAAATATACTATTTCTCTATTGTTTAGGTCTGCAGCCATACCACTGCTGGTAGAACATTATTTGTTTCTATGGTAGATGTGTTATACGATAGCATACCAATAATTAAAAGAACCACATTTTCTCAAACCGTGCGTCTTCTAAAGTCAACTCAAATATAACTGATGTTTGATTAATACCAGCTTGCCTATTTAAAAACATTACCTTCACTCGTCAGTTCTATTTGCGCGGAGTATAGTATAAACTAATAAAGTTCCAACTATAAAGTTTTATTTTCTTGAATGAATATGTTATGTAGCACTAATTTAGGCTACCAGAAATTTACTAAATGTACAATTTTGAATAACTGTATTGATTTTATTTTCCACAATAAAACTACCTTCTTTGACAAGACATTTTTAATTTTATAAGATTTTTTATTTCGCTTACTAATGCTAGTCTAATCAGATCTTATCAAGCAATCTTTGTAAATTTCTAATTAGAAGGAGAATCTGTTATCTAGGAAACAGAAAAGAGCTGATTGGGACACAAGGGACAAAAGTGGCTTAATTTTCAGTTTATTCTGTTGACTAAGGTTCCGTTTGCCTTTAACATTTTCACCTTACATATTATTTACTTAAACCCTTTTTACTTAACTTTACTCTTTAAGAACATTTGGTTTTATTTAATTAGGTTACCATTTCTCATAAAGATAAAGTTATAAACCTAATACAAATATCTCATTAAATAGAAACCGAAAATAAACAAATCCTGTCACATGTAACAATTTCCTACGATATTTAAAAGGGTTTTTACTTGGTATTGTAAATGATAAATATACTGTTACAAATCAAGGGCTCCATGCAACAAAGTGACAGTGACAGTAAAAGTGTAGTGATAGTGTTGTGGCAGAAATAGTGATAACTCCTGTAGCATTGTAAATTAGAATAATCTCGGCATTAGAGGTTTAGTTAGGTAACTGTAATTACTATAGTGATAACTCCTGTAGAGGTTAGCTGTAAGTGCAAGCATTGTAAATTAGAATAATCTCGGCATTAGAGGTTTAGTTAGGTAACCGTAATTACTATAGTATAGTGATAACTCCTGTAGAGGTTAGCTGTAAGTGGAAGCATTGTAAATTAGAATAATCTCGGCATTAGAGGTTTAGTTAGGTAACTGTAATTACTATAGTGATAACTCCTGTAGAGGTTAGCTGTAAGTGGAAGCATTGTAAATTAGAATAATCTCGGCATTAGAGGTTTAGGTAGGGTTAGTTAGGTAACTGTAATTACTGTTTTTAGGAAAATTACTGCAAATAAATCGCAAAGATTGTATTGTAAAGAACCTGTCAGCCCGCAACAATACTTTGATTCCAATATCATAAATAGTTAACTTTATTACTTACATATATGATGAGGTTACTTAAATATTTCTGTGAACATGTCATCAACAATATAGGGTTCCAAGTATATAACAACATTAATACATAACTCTATTAAACCCGCCTTTGCCAGATAGATTTTTATAACTTATAATGAACACGTTATTATGGTATGTGAGATTAAGAGTATCGACACAGTTTCTGAGCCTGGGTCATTGTAAACGTTCACCTATCGTGGAACGTAGACGTAAAATGTGATGATTATACTGCAAATTTGTAAAGACATATCACATAGCCTTCTTTAGCTACCTGTACTATAGATTAAGGAGTGGTCAACTTTAATTATACCTAGTTAACTTACTTACTTGCTTACTTAGTTACTTTAATTTAACTAAAGTAAGTAAGTAAGTAAGTAAGTAAGTGAGTCGGTGGCTCAGTCGGTAGCGTCGCGGACTTCGGGCCCATGGCAGCGATGTCGTGGGTTCGGATCCTGGTCACTGCCGATAACATTTTATCAGTACAGTTCACCTTTGTACTGTACCGGCTCACTCCTTGCTTTGCTGTAAACGATCCACGCACGGGCGCTTAGTCTATGTGGACGGGCAAATGCAAGGTTAAAAGAGGCCGCCAACCTCTTTTTAAAAAAAAAAAAAAAAAAAAAAAAAAAAAAAAAAAAAACTTTTTAGTGGCCTAGGAACTAAAATACAACTGATGTCACAGAAGCAGCTTTAAAACAAAACTCTTTCAATTAAATAATTCATGTAAAAGACTCAAAAGTGTATTGAAAAAGAATATAAATGATGTAAAATTCCATTTACCATACTAAAAATAAACTTCTCGTCCCTTATACGATTTAAATAATGATCTGATACAAGGTCTTAATTGTTAGTCCAAAAACGTCAACTTGGGACCCTTTCAAGTGGATAGGCCAATGTCCGGTTGATTTTGAATAGAATTATAGCAAATGATTGGGTCATCTTATTTTAGGGAAAAGTATACAACTTGTGCTTTGCAAAATGTTAAAGCGAATCCTATTTCGTTATGAAAGTTAGTGTGAAGAAATAGTTAACACCAAAACAAACTAAAAAAAATGACTTGTCTCCATAATACCTATGACGATCACGAGTAGTAAAAACTGCTCTTTAAAATGTCGAGAACCATTTTTACTACTTTTAATTTCTTTCAGTCGCAATAGTACTTTTCTTGTTAGTGATTTCAATTTACACCTCCAGAGCTTTGGCCCAGAACTTGATCGGCTCGGTGTTAAACTTGTGATTAGTTTCCTCTTGATTCTCAAAGTCGACGACAGTTGCACTGTGCCTTTGCTGTGACGTCCACTTATAAGTGAAATAGTTTTGTGAACTTCCTCTTCATCTTCTTTTCCTTGGAAAGATTTACTTTTAAGACTAATTGATTACCAATTAGTTAATATACAGTATAACTGTATATTAAAACTATCCTAAACTTATCCTGTTTATCTGAAATTTTATGAAATTATTCGTCAGAAAACTAATACTAAGACATTTCCGTATCCAACATAATATGAGTCAATTATTATCTTCATACGTAGAACTTGCTAACAAATTATTGTATTTTTGTTTAAAATGTTGATCACTATAATTGACTTCCCTCACATAATACTGTTAAATTACCTTTTATAATAAGTCTTGTCGATTGTTTGACAGAAATTAAGTAATTGGTAAACAGTAATCAACACTTTGTCCAATTACCAATTACCTTATTTCCACATGCTCTAGATTGTATAAGCAAATTTAGCAGATTGCAAATCAAGTTTGATGAAAATCCGCAATCTGGTTTTGTTTTTGGCCGGCCTCGCGTGGTTGTATCTAATTGTGTAGGCCAAAACCTAAATGTTTTCATAGGTGGCAAGTGTAGGAAGATATTTTTAACGGTTGACGACTGAAGAGAAAGATTTGAAAACGGGGTTTTAATCCCGAAACTATAGTTAGCTATCTACGACAAATATAGGATTGATAGGTTAGTAAACTCATTTTATGTCAATTAATCGATCCTGAAGGCAAATTATGAATTAACGAGATTATTTATCTACCTCCAGAGATTTATTTTTGTAAATTTTATTAATACATTCATTTTTGTTCATAAGTTATATCATTAAGTAAAGTATTTATGCTGGGCTTATTGGGCTACTTTCGAGTAACATTCGTCTTAGGATGACCAAATTTTAAAACCTATAAGAAATCGGTCATAAATAGACTTAAATGAGTTTTAAAATACATTTGATTTTTAATGTGCACAAGGTTTTTTTACGCAACCAAAAAAAAATTTACATCCCCATGAATTAATTTGAAACCTTTTTGATTAAAAATAAAATAAACTACATAGGACTATGTTTATTATATTTTTACATAGCAAACAACTCGTAAGTTAACTAACGTAAAATTGCATATTTGATCAAACTGGTTTGTACCGGTCATACATAGTATACTATACAGTATACACCTCTCAGATGTACAAAAAAAAATAACTTCACACAAAGCAATAATATAATGTAGGTTTCAATGTTGAACACTACATTAAAGATATCAGTGGACAGCCAACTAATTATATAGGCTACACATAATTTATATCTCTAGAGGCGCACCTGTTCTGTCGTCCCTTCTCTGTGTTATCTCTTAATTAATCATCTTTATAATGTAGTTATTTATACCGGACATAATATAAATCCTAGTGAAAATTGTGGGAACAATTTATGTAGAAAAAGGTACATGATAAAGAATTCAATCGTAATGTTCGAGAAACTAACCATAGTATTCTATTTGTTAAGGAATATAGGCTACAATTTTGACGGTTTGAGTTTTTTTTTATGTTCTACTAATCTTTGAATAATTTTCAAATGAAAATTTGTAATTTTTGTGTATAACTGGTAGTATTACGGTTATAATGTTCATACTGTGTCTATTTATCAATTCTTAGCAACTGCGGTTGAAATGGGCAATTACAGACGATGTCCCGGGGTAAAGTTGGGCCCCCCTGTTGCAGCAAACCTAAGTACTCGTTAAACTAATTATATTTAAATAGGGAACAAATGTGACATTTTAGGGAGCCATTTTAATGTAAATAAATCAAATCAGGCAAATGGAAATTCGTTTAGTCTGCAGGTTTGCTGTGGTGGGGGTATTTATTATTTAGGGCAGTGGTAAAACATTATTGCTATGGTAGATGTGCTATACTATAGCATACCGTAAACTAAAAGAACCACATTTTCTTAAACCGTGTCCTCTCCCATTGCAAACGCGTATAACTGCAATAATCATTTTATACTTATAAGCAAACCCCGTACTAAGGACAATCTGCTAGTCTCTCATATATAATAAAGCACCTCTCGTTAAGCAATAAATTAGTGTTTAACAGAGTCTAAAAAGCTACCTTTTGAAGGAGGAGTCTTAATTGATTCATTACTTACTCTACGGTCGGTGAACGGCTGTGTCTTCTTTAGTAAAAGTAACAGTCTTTATCTAGAGTTGCAGTTTTATTTTACAATGTATTCATTACTTGTTCTTGAATATCTGTAGGGTATTATCAAGTATTTAGCATGTGTGTAAACGCAATTGAGATGAACAAAGATACATTTCATTTATGTCAATTTGTTACCTCTACTAGTACTCTTTTAGTGTAGCTTTCCAATAGAGTCCATATCCGAGTTGTTTGTTTATTCAAAAATGATAAGTCAATGACTTTTAAATAACTCGCATTTTAAATTTTTATTTTGAACAAATCCATTCGAATGACTAAATATCATCCTATTTATATTGGTAATAATTTGAAAACTCGACCTTGGTTAGAACTCAATAAAAGCATAAAAGTAATTGTGACAACAATGATTCCAATTAAATTTCATGAACCCACTTTTTATGTTTAAAATCTGTCTATTATAAGAACTTCAGTATCCAAAAGTCAATAGTTGCAATCACCTTCCACGAACTTTTTATATGTGTATAAAGTTTCAAAACTTTTTCTAAAAAGTTGCAAAGCTCTCAAGTGTGGTTTCAAAAGGAACGGATATTTGAATGTGTATGAAGTTTAGAAAAGTCTGATAAAAATACTGCATAACACTAGAATGTTGGTTCAAAAGCACTCTTGTAGCTTGAGAAATTCTCTAGGATGTTGGTATTGGACATGATATCAGCTTGGGTGGTTTTATCCTTTGATAACATAAACCTAATTCTTACAACAGTCGATAAGTCATTCAATATTTTAGTTCTCACGGGTATCATCTGTGCATAAACATTTAGTTAAATGGTTGAACCAAATATTATTGAATATATGTTACTTGATTTGTGTTGTCAAGACATTTTTATTTGGTTGGATAGATAGATAGATTTATATGATCATTAAACACCATAGACAATAGATCATGCCAACAATTTGTTTGGCAAGTTAAGAAATCAATAAGATAAATGCAATCAATCTAGAGCAATACAATTTTTTTAATATAAATAAAATTAGAGTTTTTTCTCTACATTGCTCAGAATTATATTTTTTGGGTTATTTTTACGTTTTATACAGGGTGTCTCACGGGAGGTGTCTCAAATGGATTACGGAAAAACGGCTTAACGTACAAGGATGAAATAAAATTATTTCCCGCTAAATCGACCCCAAGTGTATAACGAAAAAATATTTTTAACTTTTTCCCAATACACGGTGTGCCAAAAACTGAGGGTCACTAGTTCGAATCTCGGAATTTTCAAATGTAAACATATGTCATGTTATACATCATTTTAAAGGTATTTGATAGACAAACATTTTAGAGAAAACAGAAATTAGTTATCTTTTTCCGTTTCAAAATGGCGGCAGTTTTTTTGGAAAAAATCTATATTTTTTAATACTCTGTGTTTCCTATACCAATGCATTTATCCCTTCTCCGGTAAAATTTTCTTACTCATTATGAAATTAGCTTTACTTTGATATGCTACAAGTAACGGTTTTTTTGAAATTATAAAAATTCCCCAAAAATTTATTTTTGAAAATTTGCAAATGCTCATTTTTCAAAAATTTCAAATATCAACATATGTCAAATGGCACATCATTTTATAGGTTTTTTAATTCCTAACAACTTTGTAATTTACACTTACTTCGTATCTCTTTTGGTTTTTGCGTAAATAACAAAAAACCTAATTTTCCTATATCAAATGCATGTTATTTGGGTTTGACGTGGTTTAACACTTCATCAAATTGGGCCTTTAGTGTTAGACCCAAATAACATGCATTTGATATAGGAAAATTAGGTTTTTTGTTATTTACGCAAAAACTAAAAGATATACGAAGTAAGTGTAAATTACAAAGTGTTTAGGAATTAAAAAACCTATAAAATGATGTGCTACTTGACATATGTTGCTATTTGAAATTTTTGAAAAATGAGCATTTGCAAATTTTCAAAAATATTTTTTTTGGGAATTTTTATAATTTCAAAAAACCGTTACTTGTAGCATATCAAAGTAAAGCTAATTTCATAATGAGTAAGAAAATTTAACCGGAGAAGGGATAAATGCATTGGTATAGGAAACACAGAGTATTAAAAAAATATAGATTTTTTCCAAAAAAATTGCCGCCATTTTGAAAAGGAAAAAGATAACTAATTTCTGTTTTCGCTAAAACGTTTGTCTATCAAATACCTTTAAAATTATGTATAACATGACATATGTTTACATTTGAAAATTCCGAGATTCGAACTAGTGACCCTCAGTTTTTGGCACACCCTGTATTGGGAAAAAGTTAAAAATATTTTTACGTTATTCCTTGGGGTCGATTTAGCGGGAAATAATTTTATTTCATCCTTGTACGTTAAGCCGTTTTTCCGTAATCCATTTGAGATACCTCTCGTGAAACACCCTGTATATTAAAGAAAAAGAAGCAGAAATAAGTGTTATGTCAATTTCTGTCTGTCTGTTTGTCTGCCTATAACTGGAAATAAAATATCAAACACTCGTTTTTTATTTAAATTTCGTACTATTGAATGTACAATATAACAAACCATAAGACAAGAGGCCTGACTAATGTTTTTAAGAGAAAGGTTAAACGTTCGGCTGGTGTTGTAATATCAATACTAATGTATTTAACCCTTCGAAAAACGGGTACACCGCTAGTGCAAGATAAATCTATACCTATGGCAAATCCTCACTGACTGACTCACACACTTACCACTAATTCTTCTACTTTATATTTAGCTAGGAGAGCGAAATATTGATACGATAAAATGCTAAATTGACTCAACTTAACCATAACTCTTGATAGATTATATTGATCATAAGTTTCATAATTTTTAAGATAGCCTAAAATTACTTATGTTTCCTTTCAATTGTACGTAGTTTCCTTCAAGTGTTAATTTTAGGAAACAAATGCCAAACTCCATTGAACACTGCAAGGCTAATGATGTATGTCAACCACTCATTAAACACTCTGCACTCCATAGCACAGCAGGTTATGTTTGTTGTGGCGTCTTGGCCTGAATGTTCAACAATTAATTGCTTGTCATACTCGACAGCTACTGCCTTAACTTGAACCTATCCATACATCTTAAATATACCACCTTCAAGGCACCAGGGAGTTTACCTGTGAAGCTATGACGGACAGATTTTGGTAAAATTATGTTTTTTGGGATGCTGAGCTCGAATTTGAGGGTTGCAAAAAAATATTTTGACTGGAAGACCCCCTTTTTAAAAAAAAAATCAAAAATTGACGACATTTTTTGCAAATTTTCCAACATAAGTGTTTTTTGTTAGGGCGTACAGCAAAAGCAATCTCATTAATGAAAATTACAGTTTTAATGAAATTTTAAAAAGCAAATAAAACTTTTAGCTAAATTATAACCTATTTGTACAAAAAAAAATTAAAGACAATTGTGGTGGTTATGACTTTTTAATAGTTTATAAAAGTGCAATTAATGTTCTGTAGAACACTAAAAAAAATAACTATAAATCAAATCAAATCTCCGATGCTTTTAAAAAGAAGGAGTTTCATCATTCTTGCTGTCATGAAATCATTTTTCGTCTTGTCTATGCTGCTCAAGATATTACATTCATCCAAATCACCGTCATTCGAATCTTGTTGGCAACGATTTTCACAAGCACCACTGCAGTTGACTCATAATACTGAACAAATCATAATTCATACATTTGATTTAATAGCTTTTTTAATACAATTTTTTTCATTCTGTGTTATTAGTCCACATATAACAGATAAAATCACTGCTGTCAAAATTGCTGACTATTTTTTTATTCTTTTTTTTATTCTTACACTCTCGTAAGACGTGTCAATAGAAACTTAGCCTACCATTACTGACCAAACCAATAGTCCATACACATCCATAGTCCCCTCTTGCCATGCCTAAAAACATATATTTATATTAATTTATAGTAGACTAAGAACAGTGTAAATGTGTGTTTTCCATTGTGTATGACGATTCACAATCAATTTGTGTAATTTGTTTATCTACAAGCAAGTTGACCATCCAAGCAGTCAGTGAAAACTTATTACGCACAGGCAAAAGCCCATGCGATAATGTTTTATATTTCTATATTGTAATCCTGCTACCGTATCACAATTGTACAATAAAGATTGATCAATTTGATTTGCTACTACCCCGGCCAAATGGCAACCACATGCACCTCGGCAAGCGTTCTTTGTAAATCCTAAGTAGTCAAAGTATAAATTGAAATTATGTGAGCTTCATGATAAACAACTTTAATTTATTAGGCCTATTGGTTGAATGAGCTAATGAATTTACTGTAGTTTTGAGCTCTCCTCAAGCTGCAAGTACGCTTATAAATCTAAATAAATAGTTAGCACAGTAATAAAGGCGAAATGTTTCCGTATTAACTTAACTTGTATAATATCAAATTTCCCTTTCTAAAAATGTATAACTGTTAACATTTTTAAAGAGTAGCAACGAGGAAATGAATAAATTAAAACAAAAGAGTATTTATAATTCTGCTAAAAATAGCGTGATTAATTTTCCAATATTCAAGTATTTCTAAGTCTAGAAGCAAACAAAAGCTTTACAGTTACTTGTAAGTTTTATTACAACTTTCTGAAGGAATGTTTGGAAAATATTAATCTTACTGTATAGCCTACTTACAGCGTTTTTTTCTTTTAAATTATATCATACTAGCAGAGCACCCGTCCTTTCGTACAGGGTTGGCATATAAGTATAAAATGCTTATTGCAGTTATACTTAAGCTTTGCGTTTGCAATGGGGGGAGGACACAGTTTGATAAAATTTGGTTCATAAATTTACGGTATGATATAGTATAACACATCTACCATTGCCATAATGTTCTACAATTGCACCTAAATAATAGAAAAAAATAAATTATCAAACATTCACACAATATCACAAATTATTCATTAAATTAAAAACTCAAACCTAACTATAAACAATCTTACTTTGACAGTTCTCATTGTGTATCACAGCTTTTTGTTGCTGTTTAGTTCAAATTAGCTGTTGTCATATATGCACAAACAAAATAGTAATAGTGCTGTACCCTGTTGGGAAACCTTTTAACTTTTTAATGCTATTGCATATTATAGAACTAACTTGTAAAGTTGAAACAGCTGACTAAATTCTTTAATTCCCTTTAAATATGAATACTCATTAGGTTAACATGGGGAATTACAGACCCACTGGGGCGGAGCCCGAAAGGATTTTTGAGATAAGAATATGCCTAAATGTTAATAGGGAATGTGAGCTATCATCATGCCAAATTTCAGCCCAATCCGTCCAGTAGTTTATGCGTGATTGAGCAACACACAAACATACATACAAACTCACAAACTTTCAGATTTATAATATTAGTAAGACTATACTACGGATTAATTTCAATAGATTTGTCAAATCTGACGACATCTTTGCTAGAACAAACTTTGTATTCAGCGCAAACGCTTGTACAAAAACTTGTATGTTTTTGTCATTTATTTCTTCAATATGTTAATCAACAAGGCTTGGTCCTTTTTAACTCGATCCATAGAAATTTCAACGATAACCAAGCTCTCTGGCCAAGTTAAGCCATGTTGACTAAGTAGGCTACACGTTGAAGGAAAATTATGACTCCGAGTCAACAATCGAGAAGGCGCGTAGTTCTGTTGTTGGAAACTCTCCTTTTACAAAACCAAACAGCTTCAATACATAATTAATCTTTTTGGTGTATGTGTTTAAAAATGTATATTCCACGTATTTATCAAGTTAAGCAATTTAAAAAGGTA
Source organism: Macrosteles quadrilineatus (assembly GCF_028750875.1). Lineage (NCBI taxonomy): Eukaryota > Metazoa > Arthropoda > Insecta > Hemiptera > Cicadellidae > Macrosteles > Macrosteles quadrilineatus. Next base: position 6,476 of record NW_026542666.1, on the reverse strand, counting down.
ATTCGTTTTAACTAGAAAAAGATAAGTAGCTTTAAGATTGATGGGCTTAAACTAGAGCCAGTAATCCATGACCATTGGGTTTTTAATTGGGTGCTTACTATAGAAACAGCTGATATTAATCAGTAACAAGGCCACAGAGATAATCTCACTCCATTCCACACTCTCAGATTTAAATATTTAACCAGGTAGGGTTACTTTTTCAAAAGTAATGATAGTTATCTAATGTACTTTCTTTACTTTAAAAGGCAACAAGATAATTAATTACTACGGTAAAAGGTCAAAATCAATTGTAAGGATAAGTCGGGATAATGTTTACAATTGGTACGAAGGTGTATGAAAGGGTCACCAATAGTCTAGGACCCGCCGGCAATGGAACATAGTAATAAGAAAATGCATACGGATTAAAATATCTTAAGAATAAAGTTTCTCATGATGTACTAACACATTTTATCTTACTAAGATAATTTATTTATCAATTGTCATTTAAGTTGTTTCAGCAAAATGTTGGCAATACTCTAATCGTTTTAGAATATAAACTACTCGTTGACTTATATGCATTTGGAAGTGAGTATGTCATTTTTGTCAGTATAAATGTATACTAGCATTGACTATACTACGTTTCACATGATTAATTCCCTAGGGCTAACACAGCAGTAAGGTGGCAAAATACTAAATTTGACGGAAAAAGTAAGTAAATAAAAATTTATAAAGGTATTCATTTGATGTTTATCTCGTTTAAATTAATATACTAATCAAATCATTTATTGAGCCAGAATTAACAATGTATAAAAGTTGTATTGGCTAAGTCAAAATTAAATAAAAGTTGGATACACATAAGAACTATTTACAATCTTATACAATATACAATGTTGCAGATTTATATATTAATACTCGCCTTTGGCTCGTCTTATACATTATACAATGGTGCAGATTTATATATAAATACTCGCCTTATACATTATACAACGGTGCAGATTTATATATAAATATTTACATAACTATTCATAGAACTGCATTTAGATGAACATTCTTGAACGCTGTAACAGGTAAACTTAATTAACAAAGATTTTAGTTGTCTTTTAAATTTTAACAGGTTTGGTTCAAATTTAAGAAAAAGTGGGAGTGAATTAAAAAGTGTTATGCCATTGTACAGTTAAGTGCTTCTTGAAAAAAGTGGTTGAATGTTTAGGAATAGGTAATGTGTGTAAATTGTACAATTTGTATTGGTTTTTTTTACAGAAAGTTCAAATTTAGAGAATTCCTGTTTCACAAATGTTAAAGATAATTCAGTATTATTTGTGTGATAGCTATAATTCAACATCAAATATTGTTTTAGCCTAGAAATGCACTTATAGGAAATGCAAATAAATACTTAAACAACTCGACTGAATGTAAATCTTAACAGATTCAACAAACGAACTTTCTGTTGGTTGAGACAATGCACAAAGAACAATGTTAAGGGAAGCTTTAGGAACGACGTTTTAATTAAATAAAATGTTGAATACTTTACCACGTTTTGTCTTTTTGAATTAATGCAATTAATTACATACATTAGCAGTTAATTATTTAATAGGTAGCATTCGTTGTTTTTCAGAATAATATAATTTAAGATATTATTGAAATAATATTGCAATTTGATAAACGACACACACTCAAAAGTGGGTTTGGAATCAAAATTATGTATTTAAATTAAATTAAATTCAATTATATGGGTTTGTGTTCAAGCTTGTTTCATATTGCATAGCTTATTTATTTTATCACTTTAATTTTAACATTCTTCTTTTGTACTCCTTGTTCCCCTAACGAATGCTGATCTTATTGTTGATGAAATGATTTTTTATTCCATAAATCTATTGATCGTAAAATATTCTAACTGTGAATGATTTCATAATGGTAACCAGCAAACAGTTTAAAGGGTATATTTATTTTAAATCTGGTTGAAAATATTGAATGAAAAAATACAAATGGACCCAAAACGGATATATCCACTCAAAACTCAAACTCCAAAATTTTGGCGAAAACGATACTTTCTCCAATCTCCATATACTATGGTATAAGGGGAGAAAATAAACATATAATAGTGCTGCAATTTGTTGGAAAACTTTGTAACTTGTAATGCTGTTGAACATCGTAGAACTTAACTATTTGGTTTATTTGAAACAGCTGTTTAAATTTATTTTTAAATAGTCTTTCAAAATCCCTGACATGGTTACCTTTAAATTGGTCCCAGGGGGGCTAAGCCCTGAAAGTTATCATGAAATTAATTATGTAAACCTATTCCATGAAATTCTACATATGTACCAAGTTTCGTGGCCATCGCTCCAGCGGTGTTTGAGTTTATCACTTCCAAATATAAATACAAATATCCTCTTTTATAATTATAAGATACTAGCAGAATACCCGTCCTTCGTATGGGGTTGGCGTGTATAAGCTTTTTTCAGTAATACTCGTGCTTTGCGTTTGCAATGGAAGAGAACACCGTTTGAGTAAATTTGGTTCTTTCAATTTACGTTATGTTATAATATAACACATATACCGTCGCCATAATGTTCTACCCCCACACCTAAACGAAAAGAAATTAAATTATTGAATATTTGCACAATAACAAAAGGTTATTTATAAATAAAACATAAATTTAACTGGGAACAATCCTACTTTGACAGTTCAATCGCTGCTTGGTTCAAATTAACTGTTGTCATGAATGCAGCGAAAAACTAATAGAGCTGCACCCTATTGGTTAACTTTATAACTTTTTAATTATATTGAATATCATAGAACAAACTGGTGTAGTTGAAACAGCTGACAGAATTCTTTAACTACTTTTCAATATGATTACTCATAAGGTTAACATGGGACAATCCAGAGCCCCTGGGGTGGAGCCCGAAAGGATTGTTGAGATAAAAATATGTCTATATGTTAATCGGGAAAGTGAGCTATCATCATACCAAATTTCAGTTCAATCGGACCAGTAGTAAATGCGTGATTGAACTTCAAACAAACACACAAACTTTTACATTTATAATATTAGTATGATATGATATTAATTTAATATTTTATTCTAAACTAAGAGTCTGATCTTAGCGCCTGATTGTTGTAAATTGATGCGTTTATCTAATATTACTATCTGATATTATTATCTAATATCGTACCCATATTTACTAATCTTTTCCTATTTCTACTTTGTGATTCCAGTGGAGCTCTAAATCTATGTTTTTCCAAACTCGAATAAATACTTTTTTCCTACAGTCACCCGACAAAGTTGGCTTCCTTGTACTGTTTATAGTACAGAAAGCTGCTAATTGCCGCATATTTATTCTTTGCCGTACGGTTTATACTTTGTCGTACGGTTTATACTTTGCCGCACATCAGGATTCCAACGAAACAACACAAAACAACATGGTTCTATTATGCACGTAATCCGTGTACGCTTGGAAATAGGTTGGCAACACTTAAAGATAATAATACTATGAGCAGCTGATTGACTATTATAACTACGATTTAACCTGTCATTTCGTGTTTATCGTTTCGGTATTTCTGAAATTTCTGGACTTTTCTTTTAAAAGTTTTTAAAACATTCCTACGATCTTAATAAACAAGAAAATACCTTTAAAGCATTTTCTTTAGGCGCGGAAACCACTTCAAATTACAAAAACATACGGAACTATATTCTCAAAACGCGGAGCACATTTCTTGTCGAGGAAAAATAGCGGAGTGATACGGACCGCGGGTGCTACTTTCTCTAGGGCACCATTTGTATTGCCAGCTGAACCTAAAAACGTGTTGTATAGTGTTTGAAAGACTAATTATTTATATGTTTTATAGTGACTGTAGGAAAAATATAATGAGTAACACGAGTGAAAAAGGCCTTTGCTGCACTCGAGATCATTCCGCACTCGCCTGCGGCGTGCGTAAACATTGCTCTCGTGTGCAGCAAAGTGCCACTTTCACCAATAGTTACACAAATAACTATTTCATGTCAACACTTTTGTGTAGGCAACACGTTTAAATCACGCATCGTAACAATAGCACAGGAACAGCTGATGTATCAGCCTGCAGGATGTCGCACATGTGAAAACTTTAGAGAACGTGATAACATTGCCTAAAACAACGGAGCTCGATACCGAGATGTTAGTGGCAGATAGAAACCTAATGTTGGCTATGACCAGTTTACTTACGGTAATGTAGAGAGTTAGTTTTAATGTTGTAACTAATTAAACCGATCAGGGACCGATTAGAACTCACATTTATTTGTTGATTATTTAAAACATTAATTTTTATTTTAAACATTTTAAACTGTTATGGATGTTGATATTAAATTAAACTCAATGTTAAAATATCAATTTATTACTGTACAATCAAGTACATACACGAGCTATACAGTGCTACTAAGAAGATCATTATGTTTGTCACACTAACAAATTCAGTATAAAGTGCAAAACGGTGTGCATTTGTTGCATAATTTATGTTACTACATGTCATAAATAAACAGCTGTGGTCAGATAAAGCCAGAAAGTTGGATTACAGGCCATCCCATAATTTAGACCTGTACTAAATCAAATCTTTACAATCTTGTCAATTGCAGTACTTTCCAGCTTACTGGAATTTCCGTTAATAATTTACTGAGTACTTCAGACATTTTTGTATTAAATGCACCCAAATGCATAATTTATTCTTTTACATCGCATTCAACAAAAACAATACCAATAAATTTGTAAAATAAAAAAATAGTCAATTTGATCTTCCCCTGGGTTTTACGACCCCCTCCAAGCTGTCTTTGGGAAGTAACCATCACAAATTACATTAAAATGTGTGTTTTTTACATTACACCTCATTATGTTAAATGTGATTCACAATCCATATTTAATATCCATTTCAACATAAAATTAAATATAATATTACAATCCTGCAACTTCACAGCATTTTCCTACGTTCTAATACAATAACACAAACATGGAAAGCGTTTTGAATCCTTTTATATCTTGACAGTTCAAATGAGAAATCTTACTAATATTTTTCTAGAGTACTAACAAAAACAATCCTTAAGAGCCAACAGTTTCCAGACACGTGATCCCAAAATATCTAGATACCAGCCGACCGAGGATAATATAAGTGCATTATCTTTTACTGAACGTGGGTGGAATTTTCATAAAACCAAATCCTTTGAAATGGCAATATGGATGATTTATTGCCATACATTTACAGTATAAGATTTCCACATGTAAAAAATGTGTTAACTTGACAATATGTAATTGTGCTACTTAAAAACGAATAGTTTATCAATATCACTGAAAATGGCAGAAAACCCGAAACAAATGTATGGTATTACAAAAGACTTACCAACAGCGACACCAGCTCACTTGGCAAAACATTCTGTTGGTAGTTCACAAGCAAAATGAGTAATGGTTTATATTTTGGCTTAATAATTAAGAGCTAGTCCAATGTGAGCTTGACTTAATTTAAATTGTGATGAATAAAACAGAAGCAATACAACTTGTCTACCAGAAATTGTAGAAGTTGGTAATCTGGTGTCTATACAGTCTTGTACATGAACCTGATGTGACGAGGTGCTGGCCCAGTATTAACCTGACCGGATCTCAGAGTGCTACGTTGTGGAAGTTGTTCATCTGACGTTACTCTACAGTCTTGTACATGGACCTGATGTGACGAGGGGCTGGCCCAGTATGAACCTGACCGGATCTCAGAGTGCTACATTGTGGAAGTTGTTCATCTGACGTTAGTCTACAGTCTTGTACATGGACCTGATGTGACGAGGGGCTGGCCCAGTATGAACCTGACCGGATCTCAGAGTGCTACGTTGTGGAAGTTGTTCATCTGACGTTAGTCTACAGTCTTGTACATGGACCTGATGTGACGAGGGGCTGGCCCAGTATGAACCTGACCGGATCTCAGAGTGCTACGTTGTGGAAGTTGTTCATCTGACGTTAGTCTACAGTCTTGTACATGGACCTGATATGACGAGGGGCTGGCCCAGTATGAACCTGACCGGATCTCAGAGTGCTACGTTGTGGAAGTTGTTCATCTGACGTTAGTCTACAGTCTTGTACATGGACCTGATGTGACGAGGGGCTGGCCCAGTATGAACCTGACCGGATCTCAGAGTGCTACGTTGTGGAAGTTGTTCATCTGACGTTAGTCTACAGTCTTGTACATGGACCTGATATGACGAGGGGCTGGCCCAGTATGAACCTGACCGGATCTCAGAGTGCTACGTTGTGGAAGTTGTTCATCTGACGTTAGTCTACAGTCTTGTACATGGACCGGATATGACGAGGGGCTGGCCCAGTATGAACCTGACCGGATCTCAGAGTGCTACGTTGTGGAAGTTGTTCATCTGACGTTAGTCTACAGTCTTGTACATGGACCTGATGTGACGAGGGGCTGGCCCAGTATGAACCTGACCGGATCTCAGAGTGCTACGTTGTGGAAGTTGTTCATCTGACGTTAGTCTACAGTCT